>NC_065891.1:9178112-9794669 GCF_905147045.1 Nymphalis io
TTGTACGTAAGGATGAATTCAGCCAGGCAAAACAAATCAAGAATAAAGATTGTCTGAAGCTTATAGCTGACGTCATTATATTCAGTGTTATGGGTGTTAAGTTAACAAAATGTTTTAGATATATACTATCAAAACATAAGAGGCTTAAGAACAAAAACGAACAATATCCTGAAAAATATAAAATTAAATTCGAATTTCTAATTATATATATTCCTAAATTGTAATTATAAAGTTGTAGTTTTTACTGAAACATGGTTGAACTCCACAATCTCGAGTGACGAGCTGTTTGATTCGCGCTATATAGTGTACAGGAAGGATACACACATGGTGTACGTTTTTGTTCGAAACTCTCGAAAAAAGACGGAGGAGGCGTATTAATTGCTATATCTGAAGATATTTCTTCTTGCCGAGTACCTCATTGGGAGACTGACGATAAAATGATGTGGGTTATATTAGACATAACCAATGATTGTTCTGTTAAAAAATCGGTCTTTGTGTTGTATACCTACCAACCACGTGGCATAACCACGAGTTCAGGAGTAAAAATAGCCAATCTTTTCGCTAGCCACTTTTCTTCAGTCTATCCTAATGAATCTATACACACGATAACCACAAATAATGTACGTACTAAAACAACATTTAATAAAGCAGAGGTTTTAAAAAAATAAATAAATCATTATATCCTTAAAAAGGTGCAGGTCCAGACAGAATTCCACCTATTTTCATAAAAAGATGCGGCTCTGCTCTAGCTTTTCCATTGACGTTAATTTTTAATAATTCTATAAAAAACGGTATTCTCCCCGAGGATTGGAAAAAAGCTCGAATGGTACCAGTTTATAAAAAAGGAGATCGATCGGACATTAAGAACTACCGTCCAATCTCCATCCTTTCCTGTCTTTCTAAGCTGTTTGAGAGCCTTGTGTATCCCTTGCTTAATAAACATTTTAACAACATCATCACACATTCGCAACACGGTTTTAGAGACGGGTTATCAGTTCAAACTAATCTAACACTTTTTACTTCAGACTTGGCATTAGCGATGGACAGGGGGGACCAGATAGATGCTATATATACTGATTTCAGCAGCGCATTTGACAAAGTAAGCCATCAAATACTTTTTAATAAATTACATCAGTATGGCCTTGGAACTACTCTACTTAGATGGTTTCAGTCATATTTGACACAAAGATCTCTTACAGTTGCCTTAACTGGGTTTGAATCTCAGATATATTTTGCTAAAAGTGGGGTTCCACAGGGCTCACATTTAGGTCCTCTCTTGTTTCTCGTTTTTATTAACGATATTACCGAGAATATAAAGTATTGTAAGTGTTCATTATTTGCGTCTGCAAACAATGATGGTGGTGAATCACTGGTGGTAGAGCTTTGTGCAAGCTCCTCTGGGTAGGTACCACCCACTCATCAGATATTCTACCGCAAAACAGCAGTACTTAATATTGTTGTGTTCCGGTTTAAAGGGTGAGTGAGCCAGGATTACAGGCACAAGGGACATAAAATCTTAGTTCCCAAGGTTGGTGGCGCATTGGATATGTATGATATGCGATGGTTGACATTTCTTACAATGCCAATGTCTAAGAGCGTTGGTGACCACTTACCATCGGGTGGCCCATATGCTCGTCCGCCTTCCTATTCTATATAAAAAAATGAGTATACAAAATAGTAAAATCCAATTCAAATATAGATTTAATACAATACGACCTCAACAATATTATTAAATATATAGGCAATGTTTTCATATTAAATTTACCCGTAATATAAAACCGCTTGTTTCTAGTTACACAATTGAAAATAAAATATTACAAGAGTTATCGCAAATTAAAGATTTAGGAGTCACTATTGAATTGGGAAAGCTACTAAAATCTTGGTTTCATCAAGCCGTACACTCAAGGCTTTTCAGGGAAAACTAAATTACTCTTGTACAATTCATTAGTGGTGTAGCTGTCTTGAGTATGCCTGTGTTGTATGGAATCAACTTTATAGCGTATACTTTCAGCGTATTGAGAGTATTCAGCGAGTCTTTACGAAACATCTTGCTTTTCATGAAAAGGATTTTTCGCACAGACAGTTATACAAAGAACGTTTGGTAAAATTTAATATGATTTTTCTTCGAAGAAGGCGCGAATTGTTAGAACTTAAAGTCCTACACAGTATTATTACTATAAGTTAACAAACTCAAGAATTAATTGAGAGAATACTGATATCAGTTCCTTCCAGGGCACACAGAAGTACTCACACCCACAAAATATTTCATACTCCATGCCTAAAGTCTCATTGGTAGACAAGCTACCTTAATACGGTTGTGTAATAAATATAAAAATATCGTTAAATCAATTCCTGACATTGACATTTTTTATGACTCTCCCTCAATGTTTAGAAAAAGTTAATTATTATAAATTGCATGATTAGTTTTAATTAATACTTTTAATCATTTTTATTTATGATTTCGTCAATTGATTTTTAATAATAACAATTACATTATTAATTATTTAATTTTGACATTTTAAAATTGCTGATGATTTTTTGTTACTTTTAATTTGAATTTGATTAGATTGAACCTGGAAGTGCTATGTACACTTGTAATTGACATGCATATATTAGATATACTATTATTGTTTTATAAATTAAATTTTTCAATGCTTTATATGTATGTTGTAAGTGTGCTATTACAAATAAATAAATAAAGTTATTAACATTTTTTCCATATGTAATATATTTTTGTTTATTTTTATTTATGTCAGAAAATATATTTTTGTTGTCTCATGAAACTTTTTTAATGTATGAATATTAAATAAGTACCAATTTAGGACAAAAATAAAAAAAATGACTGTTTTAGTCTATATTTAAAATCAAACTTTTTAATATTATTATGACAATAAATAAAAAATACATTACGTAATTTCCTAATTGGAGTGTAACATGCCAATAAATTAAAACAAATAAATAAACGACAATCAGAAACAAATTTTGGCAATAAAAATGTTAGCATTTTGTCATGAATACTGCCGAGAACAACATTCCTTATTTTCATAATTAATGATTACGTTCCCTAAGAGGGGAAATAACTTGTATGTTCTCCTTTCCAATTTTATGGCTTTTACGTATTACAGAAGGAGATTTAGGTTTCATCTGTACTTGATCTGCTTCTTTTCTAAGTTTATCCATAACAGAAGATTGTTTTGCAACAGTCATTGTTAATTCCTCATTCTCTTGTCGCAGCAGTGACAGTTCGACCACCAAAGACTGTTGATCTTGAATCTGTAAAAAAAAACTTATGAATGTAATTGTTTAACATTTAAAAAAATGGGTAGGATAGGTTGAAAATGGCGGCGTATCATTGCAGAAGTATGTTCTACCACCATTTATTTTTCTTTGCAGTTTCCAAAATTAGGTAAATATTATATGTTTAAAACATTATGTATATATATATATTTAGTCCGAAAAGAAAAACCTTATCTAGTGCTCATGCTAATGATTATTTATTGCTTAAATGTTATAGTGTGAGGCAAATGATGTGGCTTCAAACCCGTGCAAGCACCACTGAATTTTCATGTACTTAATTTGTGATTATATTCATCTCGTGCTTTACGGTGAAGAAAAACATCGTGAGGAAACCGGCATGGGTCTGATTTCACTAAAATTCTGCCACATATGTATTCCACCAGCCTGCACTGGAGCAGCATGGTGGAGTAAGCTTCAAGCCTTCTCTTTAAAAAGGGAGAGGAGGTCTTTGGCCCAGCAGTGGTACATTCACAGGCTATTACGGATAAATATTTATAGATACCTGTTGTTGGATGCAATGATTTTCACTCTCAAGTCTGGATATTTCTGCAGACGCCTGTGCGAGCAGTACACGAGACTGCTCTGCTGCAGCTGTTGCTTGTCCAGCATGCTCTGTGGCCAACTGACACAAAACCCGTTTCTTTTCCACCTAGATTAAAAAAAAGTAAGTACTTTTAAAATATTTTATTTAATAAATGGGTCTTGAGATAAAAAATTTAAATATAGGCATTCTCACCTCTTCCCTTAACATTTGTATTTGAGATTTAGATTCTTTTTTAATAATTTCTACATCTTCTATTAGCTCATTTTTAATAGAGCCAAGTTCACGATAGGCTTCCTTTTCAACATTTTGTAAGCTTTCTATCAGAGACACATTATGTTCCATAATTCGATTGTGCTCTTTAGCCAAAGCAGCCTTTGATTTCAGTATATTTACAAGAGCTTCCTTATACTCATTACATTCCAATACTGTGTTATTAAGTGTATTCTTAAATGTCGCTAATTCAGATTCTAGAACTTCTTTAGAATTTGTCAAAGTTTGAACTTGGCTTTCCAAGTGTTCCAATTCATTATCAGATTCTCTTAAGCGCATTGTTAAAACTTGTACAATATCTCTGGTGACTGATAAGGACATTTCAAATTTATTTTTTTCTTTAACAGCTCTGTCAACTTCCACTGTCAACTTATTTATTTCATTTTCAAAATCTATAACTTTCTTTTTTGATTCATCTCTCATAACTTCCAGATCCTGCATCAAATTTGACTTTTCATTTCTTAAAATATCATTCTCATTTTGCATATTTTTAATTTCCTTATTTAATGCAGCATTTTTCTCTTCATTTAATTGCAATGAGTGCTTTAACTCTTTTATCTCAACCTCTAAGCATTGTATTTCTCTTTGTTGCTGAGTCCAATGCTCCTGTAAATGTCTACTACGTTCCTCAAACTGTATTTCACATAGTTTTAACTTTTCCTGTGTTGCTTCATCAATTTGTTCTAATTTAGCCTTCATTTCTTTATCCTTAGCCACCATAGCATGTAGCAATTCCTGTACCTTTTCATCTTTTTCTTTTTTAAGTTGACTTTTGATTGAATCAATTAAGGAATTGTGCTTTAACTTCAAATTCTCTTGATCAGCTTTAGATTTAGCAACAATTGTTTGTTTTTCCTCATCTAGTTTTGTTTTTAGAGTTTCAAGCTCAGCTTTGTATTCACGTCTGATACTCTCATTTGCTTCCAGAGCCAAAGCATGATGCCCTTTAACCATTTCTAGTCTTTGGTGAGTTTCTTCCAAACAAGTTTCGACATCTGTAAGCTTTTTCTGAAGATCTGTACACAAACTATCCCTAATTGTGATAACTTCCTCAAGAGACGAAAGTTCAACTTGCTTATCACTGACTTCATTTTCTAACTTTTCACATTGCTTTTGTAATTCAAATATCTCACACTTTAAATTATTAATAACTGTAGCTACATAAGCTTCAGTTATAATTTCATCATTTTTGTTAGAGTTTTCATCATTAATAATTAGCGTACCAAATTTGTTTTTTATTTTTTCAACATCCTCACAGTTGTTGTTTTCTTGTAATAATTTTTGTAATTTAGCAATTTCATTTTTGAGGTCATCTATTTGTTTATTGTACTCAGTTATAGTACAATCTTTGTTCCTAAAAGTTGAGGATAATATCATTAAATATATTGTTTCGAAAGATATTAAAGTTACATTATGGGAACACCATTTTAAGACACATTATTTTATGTTTTTGTATACAAGAACATAAATTTTAGAACATATAATATTATATTGTCTTATTACAAGAATGCTAACATATAAACTGTATGTTTTACACACAGAAATAATCAGTTAAATAGTTGACTATAGCTCATTACAGTATATAAATTACTACAGTAATTTAATTAATGTTTTAATAATAGACAACCTTATTTCAACTTGATATGCTTTAATAAGTTCATCTTGGTCTTTGGCTTCATTATTTTTAGGCAAATTTTTGGCAGGTGGTAACAATGTCTTTTTAAGACTACTGGTTAACGGTTTACTTGTAGTACTCGAATTTTTAAGAGGCTTTGGCTGAAAATTAAAAATTATGATTCAGATTAGTTTTCATTACCCCATTTTTATTCATTAAATGAATTTATTTAATTTTTATATGTTGCACATTTGTGTAATTCAGTGAAACTTTTACTTACAGTTTTGAAAGATTTTGTACTCGTTACTGAACTACATTGAGATTTCACTTCAAAGTTTTCCTTAGAAGGCGTTGAGGTAGGCACCTTACTTTTCGTAACAACAGGCGCTTTGATATGTTGTTTATCTATATCTCGTTTAGGTAGGGTTTTTGATTGAGTTTTAATTAATGCTGCGAATTTGAAAAACATCATTACCTTACGATAAATTTTTGAAATAGTTTTTCAGTGAAAGGACAATTATATCGAACTAGTTTCTCCACGCGGTGATAGTCAAACTTGAGTATCTTAATATTACATAATTAAGTTAAAAACGTCGTGTTTTAACTTAGCTTTATTAATAAACTTGCTTTTTAATACTAGTAACTTTTGCTAAGATCGTTGAAATTTAGATAAAAGGATGAAAGAAAAATTAATAAACTATATCTACATTTATAATACAAATATATTATTTTAATATAATTGAATGAAATAAACCTTTCCTAACTGAGATGTTTTAAAAATTAACTTACCTGATGGTTCAAATCTTTTTGCTTTCGAGAACATACTTCAATTAGTATATAAACTTCTATTAAATCTTCAACTTAATAATCTTTTTACTTCTTATACAAGCAATGAAGTAATTAAATTTAATGATTTAACCGTAAAATAGAGCATATATTGTAAATACCTAGAGGCTACCAGAAATCGCGCGCGAAAATAAAGAGATGAAAGGAGACCTTTGTTTTGTTTTCTTTTGTATGCAATGCGTTAACGCTCAGTTAGTGACCGTTAAATCAACTTAAATCTACGTTCCAAATCACGCTTTGTATTATTGAATTGCAGAGTTGCCCGTTTTAAAATTAACGAATAAATTTAAACTTTAGGTCCTTTAACTATAAAAGATTAATATTATTAATAAAATCCGAAATATATCCAAAAATAATTCATGTTATTTAACGATATTTGAAAATAATATAAATAAAAAAAGTAATAAGTAGTAGTTACTAACTTTTTATTTATAGTTTCTGCGTAAAGCGTGTTAATAAAAATATATGTCTGTATAAAAAAGTTGCTTCTTAGTTATTTTTATCATATAACGCATAACCATATTTAAAGAAATAAAGATAAAGTATAGAATTTTAATTGAATGAAATAATCGAAAGGCCATTTTCAAATTTTAATACAGCTATAGCACTTCTTGCTACATTTGATTGACAGAAGAATAAAAAATTTAATCGCAAGTTTAATTCACTGAATCAAAGCCAAAATGAACAATTAATAAGCGAGTTGTTAAATTAATACAGGAATTGAGATGTTACCACTACGATTATAATACTAAGCTACATATTGATAAAATAAAATATCAATCTAAGCTCGTCTAATTACTTTTAAAAGTCTACTTTATACAACTATTAAGTATGAAAAGTTTTGTTTGCTAACCTGACGGCTATGAAGAAAATCAAAAGATGAATTTTGCAGTTTACAATATTGCCTGTTCCATATATTGAGAACAGGATGTAGATTTTGCAACAGCTCTAAGCCTTAAAATTGTTTAGTTGTTATTTATATCTAAGCTAAGAGTTATAAAAAATCAGTGTACAAAAAACATTCAAAATGTTTTTAAATAGTAATTGCACTGAGCTAATATAAATATAGTTTTAGTCTAGTGAAACTAGTTTGTATATGAAAATAATAATATATTAAAATGTGTTTTTAATAATAAAATATTAAATTATTCATCATGTAATAAGCTCTTAGATTTGTTATAATATTAATATTTTAATGTAGGTTTACTAAGTTAAAAAAAACCTTATTTTAATTATTTATTTATGAATATTCAACTTTAGCTAAATTACATAGATGGAGGTGGTGGGGGTACAGGCAGCAATGGAGGTGGGGGTGGTACACCCATCATGGGGGCTCCAGGTGGTGGAGGCAATCTAATACCATGGTTTTCCCACATCTTTGGGGGAGGTGGAGGCATTCTTAATGGTTCCATTTTAAATGCAAATTGTAGGAAAAACTGTTTTGTATCCTTATTCCAATGAGTCCAAAACTTAGAATCATGTTTTTCTACTTCACGGCTAGGCACTTTAAAAGCTATTGTTTCATAAGGCTCAGCAGCAAAAAGCAGGTACTGCCATCTACGATCTGGTGGTTCAATTTTCTGCTCATAAGCCGACATGAAGCGATGTCTAGGCTGTACACCTTCTGCAATTTCTGAAATAATTATAATATATATTATTAAGTATTATTTATTCCTCTTATTACATAAAAACAGTGATGTATATATTTTTATTATATTGCATGTACCTGGATAATCAACTTGGAATAGCAAACTTTGCTGTCCATTTTCTGGGTCTTTTTGCTTAGTTACTCTATAACCAGGTCGACCAATTTTGACAAACTTTTTAGGTTCAATTCTAGGTTTCTCAGGGGCTAATTGTTGCGGAGCTTCTTTAGCTTCTTTGGCCGCTCTCCGAGCTAAGTTAGCTTGATGCTTTTTTCCTTGGGTGTGAGCCAAGTAACTGCCTTCATTATTGTGGAGTGTCAGACACAATTTGCATTCATATGAGCCTGAAAGAGGGTTGTAAATTAAAATACGATTATCATTTATTTTTTTAATCCAACGCTAAATAAATTTTAGCATATTAAAAACTTACCCAAATGATTTTTCATAAAATATGGGTCTTTATTTAAATCTATGGTTTCTAAAGCAAGTTGCCGCAACCTTTCGCGTCGATCGCGATTGCTTTCGGACCATGATGCTACACCTCCTCCACCAGTTTTACCGCCAGGGCGGTTTTGAAAATCCATGTTATATACGTTTTTTCATATGATTGTGAACAATAAATCGCGATTTATAAAAATCTACACTAAATATTTAAAATTTGTAAGATGTATGACTTGATGAGATGATCTATATCCAAAATTCCAAATAATCAAGCGAGACGCCTTTGGTAAGAACTTTTTAATAGGAAGTTTATAATTTATATACTCTTTGACGTCTTTGTCGACGATCATTGACATTTTACTTTTTTTAGATTAGTCAAAGGTAATAACTAATACAGCATCTGATATTTAAAAAATGTTTTATATGAAAGTGAGTCCCAAATTAAATATTATGTAAAATGAATTTCATTTTAAAAAATAAAAAATCAAAATCAAATCAACAGCCAATCGTTGTCCACTGCTGAACATAGGCCTCTCCCAAGGTGCGCCAAAGCTCCCTGTCCTCCGCCTTCCGCATCCAGTTGGTGCCCGCCACCTTCTTAAGGTCGTCGGTCCACCTGGCTGGAGGGCGCCCTACGCTGCGCTTGCCGATTCGCGGTCTCCACTCTAGGACTCGTCTGCTCCAACGGCCATCGGTCCTACGACATACGTGACCAGCCCACTGCCACTTCAGCCTGCTAATTTTGCAAGCTATGTCGGTGACTCCGGTTCTTTTCCGGATAATCTCATTTCTGATCTTATCCTTCAAAGATACTCCGAGCATAGCTCGCTCCATAGCACGCTGAGCGACTTTGAATTTGTGGACTAGTCCCGCAGTTAGTGTCCACGTTTCGGCACCGTATGTCATGGCAGGTAAGACGCATTGGTTGAAGACTTTCGTCTTCAAACATTGCGGTATAGACGACTTGAGGACTTGACGAAGGTTGCCAAATGCTGCCCATCCCAAGCGAATTCTTCGATCGGCTTCCTTCTCGAAGTTGTTCCTACCGACTTGTATTATCTGTCCTAGGTAGGTATATTCACTAACAACTTCGAGAGGTTTCCCCTCGACGTATATCGGTCCCGGCACGACATGCCTATTGAACATGACCTTGGTCTTGTCCAAGTTCATACCGAGACCGACACACCGGGAAGACTCGCCTAGGCTACGCAGCATTTCGGTGAGTTGTTCCAGCGACTCTGCTATGATGACGATATCGTCGGCAAATCGAAGGTGTGAGATGTACTCGCCGTTTACATTGACTCCATACATAGTCCAAAAAATAAAAATAAAAGTAAGCGTTCAATTATAAAGTTATGCCTTGAAAAAAAATAGACAGTAAACAAAGAGATACATGTAAAAAGAATTATTTTTAATATAATTCCCAACAAAGCATAAAAAATAAACATATTACAATGTAGTGTAAATATGAAACAGATTACTATTTATATAATAACATTAAAAAAACCTAAAAAAAAACAAAGATAATTAATTAGCACGTTTGTTTTGTAGTCTTCGTAATAGTAATAAACGCAAAAGCTTTCATTTTCGAAAAAAAAGTTTTAGAACGTGAGCATCTGTTAATGTCAAAATATAAATGACAGAACGTGTTGGCAATCTGTGGTTTAACATATTTAACCTCTTTTCTGTTGTCAAAATAGGCGAAAGGTAGTGTTTTATAGTGAAATTTGAAAAAATCTAAAATTATCATTTCAATCAGTGAAATACTGTAAAAACATTTGATTTTAAATTAATTATAATGTTATTCCTGCCATTAAAATATCAATATTTCACATTATTGTGTGCTAAAGAAGTTGAAATAACAGGTAATATAAAGGTTAACTTTTGGCTATAATATCATTAAAATGTTTTAGGTAGTGGGTCAAGATGTTGATGCCAAAACAGAATCGCGTTGCGATCTATGAATTCCTCTTTAAAGAGGGTGTTATGGTAGCGAAAAAGGATTACCATGCACCCAAGCATCCGGATCTTGAAAAGATTCCCAACCTTCAAGTTATTAAGGCAATGCAATCATTAAAATCTAGAGGTTATGTGAAGGAACAATTTGCGTGGAGGCATTTCTACTGGTAAGTACAGATTATTACTCTATTATGTGTTCATAAATCTATTTCTTTGCATCATTGTGAAAGAAAATGTTCAGTTTAAGAATTTAGTTTTCTAATTACATTATTATAAATTCATTGATAAATGGATGCCATGATTAATTAATTTTATTTATTAAAAAAACATTTTCGTATTGTGGAATTATCACTTAATGTTGATACATTTAAGACATAAGGTTTTTTAAAAAAATGTAACATAAGTTATCTATTGCCAAGTTGCTGTTAAGCAAACCTCAATAAATAACCACACACATTAATCTTAAATATGCTTAACATCTTTTTATTTCAAGACTCATTCATATTATAATAATTTCATTAATGCTTATTTTGATCAGAATTTGATATATTTTTATGTATGTTTACATGTTAAGACATTCCATAATTGTGATTGTGCCCTTAGCATTTTCAGAAAACACATAAATTACTATTATTAATAACAAGTTTAAGTAATGCATTGAACTATATCAATTTCAGTAAACTTAAACTATTTTTAAATGCAATGACAAAGATTGATAAATATTTATAGGTATCTTACAAATGAAGGTATTGAGTACCTAAGGATCTTCCTCCATCTGCCACCTGAAATTGTGCCAGCCACACTTAAGCGCTCAGTGCGTATTGAGACAGTGCGTCGTGGTGCTGTTGGCCGCTCCGATGCCCCAGCACGTTCTGCTGAAGACAGATCCATGTACCGTCGTGCACCTACAACACCGGATGCACCTCATGATAAGAAGGCTGATGTTGGCCCTGGCTCTGGCAGAGTTGAATTTGTAAGTAGTAGTGAATTTAATTATACACTATTTCTTAATAAGTTATCTCATTACATACAATTAAAGAAGAATAGTTTTAGAAGAATGAGAACCTGACTAATAGACAAACAAATTTTGGTGCTGACTGCTTTATAAATTTTCTTTTAATAAAACTATAAATATTATAATATGTAATGTTTAATTCATCAATAAAGATTACCTTTCAACACAATTTAATTGTAATGTTAACTATATTATATCTTAATTGTTCCAGAGAGGAGGATTTGGACGTGGCAGACCAGCCCCTTAATTAAGCTTAATAAAAAAATTATCCACACTTTGTTTATAATTTACAATTCCTATTTAATCAAATTTTCCTAAATTATGCTACCAGATAGCAACTACATTGTTTTATTATTTAATACACAATAGATTAATGATTAATGTTCAGTATGTTATTTACACTCATAAAATATATATTCTAATTTATTTTTATTTTTATAGAATAGGAAGGTGGATGAGCATATGGGCCATCTGATGGTAAGTGGTCACCAAACGCCCTTAGACATTGGCATTGTAAGAAATGTCAACCATCGCTTATAGCCAATATGCCACCAACCTTGGGAACTAAGATTTTATGTCCCTTGTGCCTGTAATTGCACTGGCTCACTCACCCTTCAAACCGGAACACAACAATATCAAGTACTGCTGTTTTGCGGTAGAATATCTGATGAGTGGGTGGTACCTACCCAGACGAGCTTGCACAAAGCCCTACCACCAGTATATATGTATATAGCATACTTATTTTTCAAAATACACTGGCCTCCAAAAAAATCGACCCACCTACATTTTTTGTAAAAAAGCTATCGTATGGTTTTAAACTACCACATATTTTTAAGATTGATAATGAAAAAATGCAATTGTAGGATTGTACAAAAACAGAAATAGTGCACAAAAAATAGGTTTTTAGGTAAATATGTGACAAAAAACGAAAACAAAATTTTACGCAATTTAATTTTTTTGTGTACAAAACGATTATGCCGTTTGTTTTTAAATTTGGGTGCCTAAATCTTACTTTAATAGGGAGTGTTTCCTCCTCTTGACCTAATCACTGCCTGCATACGCCTATTAAGTGACCTGATTAGCTTTTTAATGTCTTCCTGTGGGGTCCGTTGCCATTCTTCAGTTAGGGCAGCTTCCAGTTGATTCAGGGTTTCTGGAATTGGATTTCGTGCTCGAACCGTACGTTTTAGCTGGTCCCAGAGGTGCTCTATCGGGTTTAAGTCCGGACTATTGGCTGGCCACTGCATAACTGGAACTTCGACTTCCCTGAGATAGTCTTTAACAATTCTAGCGACGTGAGGTCGTGCGTTGTCTTTTTTTTTTTTTTATAATAGGAAGGCGGACGAGCATGTGGGCCACCTGATGGTAAGTGGTCACCAAACGCCCTTAGACATTGGCATTGTAAGAAATGTTAACCATCGCTTATACAGCCAATGCGCCACCAACCTTGGGAACTAAGATTTTATGTCCCTTGTGCCTGTAATTACACTGGCTCACTCACCCTTCAAACCGGAACACAACAATATTAAGTACTGCTGTTTTGCGGTAGAATATCTGATGAGTGGGTGGTACCTACCCAGACGAGCTTGCACAAAGCTCTACCACCAGTAAAATATAAGTGCATAAGTTGGAAATTATCCCCAATATATCCAGCGTAAGGCATCACATGAGGCTCCAGAATGTCCGTTATTTAAGTTTCAGCATTAACAGCACGATTACGGAAAAAACCAGCTCTGTGCGTCCCGTCAAAGAAATACCTCCCCAAAACATTGTAGAGCCTCCACCAAATCGGACTGTTTCTCGAATGCAACACTGAGAGTAGCGTTCTCCTGGCCTTCGCATGACGTTACGTCGTCCATCAGAGCCTACTAGAGACATTCGGCTTTCATCACTGAACAATACTGTCTCCCATTGGTCCAGTGTCCAATCGACGTGCTGCCTAGCAAATTGTAGTCTTGCTTGTCGATGGGATGCTGTGAGTTTTGGTCCTGTTGCTGGCTTGTGAGGGGTTAAGTTTTGCTCTCGAAGTCTTCTTCTTACAGTACTTTCACTCACAGACACTCTACGACTTTCTCGGAGTCTACCTTGAACGTCAACAGCCGAAAGATGTCAGTTTCTTAAAGACGTCAAACCAATAAAACGGTCATCGGTCGGGTTCGTGACACGCCCTCTGCCAGATCCTGGTCTCCGGCGATACTCCCCAGTCTCCAAGTAGCGTTTGTACACTCTTCGCACCGCTGAACTACTTAATTTTAGTGTTCTAGCCACATTTCGCTGACTTAACCCCTCATGAATAAGAGCTACGACTTGAGCAGCTTCTGCTTCAGTAGTATCCATTTTTTATGTTTAAACTTATTAAAATTATTGTTTCAACAAAGTTTCATACACTTAATCAATAATAAACATCGAACCGAGATGACTCCGCGTTAAGAACTGGAAATAAACTAACCATGCACTTTGTGCACAAAGTAACGTTTTCTTATCAATACTTTAAAAATATTCCAAATATCCTCAATAACACTTACAACTCCTCCAAATCAATATCAAGTGGGTAATAAAATGTTAAATGTATGTCCCATAAGTAAAACAATCCACCTAGGTCGTCGCATAGTTAAGATAACAACTTTGTAAGTAAAAAAATACGGGTGGGTCGATTTTTTTGGCGGCCAGTGTATAAAAACTATATAACTTGTCTGCTAACGAAAAGAAATAACATATAAAGTAATATTATTTATTTTAACAATACAAGAAGCAATATTTCAATATCATATTATAAACTCTTAAATAATCAAATTTAATGATATAAATCATATAATAATTCTGTATAACCGATTAAACAATTATGTAACATATTGAATTTGATAGGTTAAACATTCCATTTTTAGTTTACTAACCCTATTCGTTATTGTATTTATAATAACTCTTGAGACGAGAGTTCGGTATCGCCTATTGTCGTCTATAGAGACGACTCTGATTCCTCGACTTTTTTCGTTACCTGACGTTACAAAATTAGTCTCCAAAAAAACCTTTTAACGGAATCATATATGTAAGTCTTTTATGTATCCTGAAGGTTAATTCTATGTAAAGATTCAAACTACCACTTTGTAATCTTTCTATAATTAAATAACATTAGTGTCTGTAATTTGAAAATAAGTTTTTTTTTTCAAGTTATTTGCTAGTTACCTAAACAATCTTTATTTTTGTCTGTCTGTTTGTCCGGATATCTTCAAAACCGCTAAAAAATACAAATGCAAATAACTAAATTATTATAAGTATTCCAAGGTTTAACTTTTATTTCATGAAAATCGGTTGGGTCTAACAAAAGTTATAACAACTTTATGATATTTACATATCTTAGTATGTATATTACTATTTGAGGCTTATCATTACAAATAAACAAAATGGAAGTGTCTGTCTGTGATTTCAAAATAACTGAGGCAGTTTTTAAGTTAAAATGGCTATTTGCCATCATATCATTCATTCATTCATATCATTTTAATAATTTAAATATTTACGAGTATAATTCAAATAGGCATTATGTATGTTAAAATGTCAGATTTTGAAAGATTATCGTCATTAATTGAATTCCATGCTGGCGAAGCTGCGGGTTTTGCTAGTATAGATTATAATTTGTTGAATTATTGCGATATAAACAAAACGTTTTGTAAAACGAAACATAATTTATTCATTTAAACATTCTACAACGTGAAGTAGTGTTCACATGTTTTACATTTGACTGCTAAATAGCATTTACTTTTAATATGCTGGTTGTACTTTAGGGTTAGGAGGCCTAGGGAACTCTCCAAGTTTGTCAATGTAGTACTGATAGGCACGGTAGGGCTTCAATTCCCATGGAACTTGGTCTTCCATGTTTGTGAGGGTGACTCCAAGATCCTCTAGAGTGGGCATTCCTTTTACAAGAATGTCCGTAGTAGCTTCCTGTATAATAAAAAAAAGCATTACTTGTATTATAAATTGGAATGTTATTGTAGACAAAAGGTCTAATAAATTGAAATTGATATAAGCATATGGTTGGTATGTTTTATTTATATAACACTAATTTAATCAAAGCCTTTTATAAATTTACCTTTTCCAAGCTTTCCCAGCACAAGTTTCCAAATGGATAAGCTGGTGATATCATGTTAACCACCATAACCTTAAGGGGCAAAAGAGGGTCATATTTCATATCCACTACACGGAATCCTGAACTCTTATCTTTTCGCATTAATTCGTAGAACCAGATGACTAGGTCACGCAGCAGATAACGTTTAGGTCTGAAAAGAGCATGGTTATAGACAAAATAATGCTACATATTTTTGTAATAAAAGTACTAACTTTCAAAAAAATTGGTGAGTGTAATGTATGTGAATATTTGAATCAAATTTTATCTGATAATACAATCAATGATACTACTAATGTACTTAAATATAGAAAGTATTGTTTTATCTATTATATATATCAAATAGCTTTCATATTTTGTTAACAATTAAAATTTCATTTTTTTTCTTTCTTTTATTGTACTTACCCAACCGCTTGATATGTCATGCATCTGGTGTCTGGGTCACGGGCAGCATTGAGGATGGCCTGTGCCACATCATTGACATACACTGGTTGCTTAATAGTCGCTTCACCATTTTTATACAGTGACATTATATGGCTATGAATGCGCCAGATGGATGCAAAAGCTCTAAAAGGAGAAAAAAGTGTACACAATTGCATTTTTATGTGAACAATATCAATTTGTTTGAGAAATGTAAGCTTAATGAATGAGGAACAGAATTTGTATCCTTGGGATTTGAAAAAAATACATAAAAATTGAGACTAGCAATAATCTCTTTCAAAGTATACAGTAGGTATGTAAAGCAAACCCAATAGTGACACAGATTGATAAATAGATTAATGTTAATTTTAATTTATATCAACTAGTACCAGCCAGATAGGCAATGGCCCACTGATGGTAAGTGGTTACCTCCAGATGGAGTGTAAATCTGTATAGATAAACACATTTTCACTGTAATATTGACAATGCTTGCTACACTGTGACAATGTTAAAGAGATGTGAATGCTGTAAATACTAACTGCTGTAACTTTAAATGATAAATGCAAAAGTAAGTTTACTTGTTTGTTTGTTTCTTTTACTCCTAAACTACTCATACAATCATCATGCAAAATTCATATATATTGTCAGGGGTACAGAAATGGACAGCGAGCAAAGCTAATAATATATTAGTATATATAAAGTAATAAGACCTAAATACCTTAGGAATCTGTCTTCTGAACCATAGATATCAGAAGCTCTAAGAATTGTTGCAGTAGGAAACTCCTCTCTAACAGCACATTCACCCAAGTACTTGCTGATTTTAAACATGGATGGTTTCTTCATAACAAGAGGAGTTGGATGTTCCTCAGCATTTAAATAGGATAAATGGATAAATCTCTCTACTCCCATTTCTCTACTGATTCTGTAATGTTTTAAATTATTTTATACTTTAAATATTTATAATACAATGACCAAATGCTTAATAAAATCTAATCAAGGAATATTGTTTTTTTATTACCTTGCTAGACGCCTGGCTCCATCAACATGTACATCATTAAACTTAAAGTTTTTAGTCTCATAGTCTCGCCCAATTAGGTTAATCACAACATTGGAATAACGGACTGCTTTGGCAATGGATTCATCATCTTGTAAGTGAAATGGTGTGAATAAAACTTGACCAAGATCACCGCAAACTTTCAACCTTTGGACATCATAGAAGTCTCCTCTATAAGGCAATATCATCTGAAATTTGTGTTTTTATTTAAATTTAACTAAGTGTATATTTGTAAAAAGTTTTCTATCTATTATTTATACTAGATAATATCCTTAATATTAGGCGTATGCAAACAAATATTCTACTTAAATGAAAACACATTTTCGATCCTGTACAGATAAACAGAATGGAATGCACTTGTCAGTTTATAAATTTTTAAGCAATGTTTGCCTTTTTAACATATTTGTATTTATTTGACACAACAACAGTTAACGACACAACAATAATGACAAATAAGTAAATATAAATCTAGTTGCTCACTAAAGAAAGAATTACATAAACATTCACAACAGCAAAAATGAACATTAGATTGATCCAATATTAATGGTAAATAGACAAATGTATAATATAAGTAATTTAAATGCTAGCATCAAAAATATCTAGCACTGAAAATTTGGAGGCAAGGTGATTATAAGGTCCTTCAGACCGATTTCAGCTAAGGGGGCAATCTCAAGATAGATTAGCCAACTGCACAAGTGTGTGCGCAAACAAAGTGCAGTCTCTATACCCAAACTCTCATAATCTGATGGAACAGCAATCCGAAAGAGTTCAGATGCAGGACCAACGGTTTTACATGCTTTCTGAGGCACGAGAGTGTACACACTTTCAACTTACAAACTCCGGGCTGCTATTAAAAATTTGTGACAGAATGACCAATTATAATGATGAAATAATGCAACATGTGCATTATTACATATTATTTATATATTATATTATAAAATTGTTATACAGCCACTGACCTGGGTACCTGTTTTGCCAAGCTTGTTGCAAACATAACGACCAACAAACCCTGTACAGCCAAATACGGTCGCCACGACACCATTGAAGCTACTACGACCACCAGTTCCTCTCTTGTAAGAAGCCAAATTGAGTTTTCCATCGCTGCTATATTGCGCAGACTTGATGTAAACAATACTCATGTATCCATTTTTAGCTAGTAATCGGTTAAAATAATAACGAAATTAAGTTGTTTACGGTACTTATTTTATTGAAATTGTTCAAAACAGGCAATTTATTTTTATTGTATAGGAAAATGACAAATATAAGCTGCTAATTATGTAAGAGCTTTTTATATTTGATTATTATAGAAAAATGTATAATAGTGAGTCAACTTACGTATAATTTTAGTTGCCAAATGGCCTGTTAAAGCTACTGGAGCCATTTTCAGGCCTTTCCAAATTACCTTTATATGATAAGACCTTAACCTGGTCTTCTTTGATTCTGAAATAAGTTATTTTGTAGCTATCTTGAAAAGTCAAATTATTTTGTCAGTGTCAAAAAATCAGTGTCCCTAAATGTAGGCTATAAATTATTAATCTAAATTTCTTTGCATAAAATATATAAAATCGATTACAGTAGTAATAGAAAGCCGCTTAAAACAAAATTATGTCCGAATAATTTTAAACGTATAAACGTTTTAGATATAGTACCCATACCTGTAAAAACGTAAGCAAAGTAATTTCGGAATAATATTATTGACAATGTATTTTTAAGAGTTTTTTGAAAAAGTACATAATGTAATATCTTATTCTTACCTATTGTATAGCCTAAATGCTCAGAACCTATTTGATTTTAATTTAAATATAGTTAATAGTTTTAAAAAGCACAAGCGAATTACATTTTTTTTAAATAACTCCGATATATTGGTCGGGGTGATAAAAGGATTCAAAATGTCAAAGTAATATTTAATAAAATTGTAGTTTTATCAATCTTCTGATCCATATATTTCTTATTATAAGTGTTTTAAAATATGCCCTAACTAATATTATAAATGCGAAAATGAGTTTATTTGTTAGTTTTATAGTAGTTAAGAAGTAAAAGCTTAACGCATCAAATTTGCACTTATAATGCCAGGGATGCAGAAAAGTACGTACTAACAGGCTAACTACCCGTTATGTAACCTACATTACACACACATTCCCGTTAACTTTACTTAGAGTGTGTGCTAAATCCCTTGGGTTTCTTAATCATGCCTTGCAACTGCTGTCTGTATTTCAATTGTAATAAGTTATTGCAGTCAATAAAAAGCAATTGGGCAATGGGCCTGCTATAATCATAAATTTGACTTTTATCAGAAAATTCCGCAGAACTTTTAAATTCACGTTTCTTGATCATTGCTTTAATAGTTCAAATAGCTTTGTTGACTGGCTTTAAAAACCTTTCCTAGCAACATTTCCATTCAATTTCTCCTTATGTGCGATGGTGCCACATGTGGTGACATAAAATTATTATCTGTTTTCTTAAGAGTTGAAGGTTTATAACTTTAATATATGCAGGTTTTTACTCTAACTTTAAATTTAAATTAGCACGTCCTTCAAATTTTACCCTCTAGCTCCAGCAGAACCATCTAATTTTCGTAAATTTTGAGGGATACTTTTTATACACAAAAATACTTCTCCTTACCTCTACATAGCTTATAGTTTGAAGCTGCTCTGCGTAGACAGAGAAGTTTCTCTGTCTACGCTGCTCTGTCTTTTTTGAAATGTCAATAGTATGGGACCGGGACTGAGGGCACTCATGTCATGTCAATTGTCAATTGTCATATTTATCATTTGTAATTAAAATTGGTCGCTGTTTTCATTTGGACTAAGTAAAAGTTATAATCAGCTTCGAAACTAAGCGAATTAAATTAGTAAAAACAGTATTGCTAAATTATAATTATGAACGAAGACGAAATAACCGTTTTAAGCGGTAATAATTTCAGAGAAATCACGCAAATACTAGAGAATTTTTTAAAAGTTGTAAGTTTTCAATAGGTACTATAAATCTAAGTTATTACTAGTTTCAGATTATAAATTTAAAATATTTTCCAGAATGACAACGTGTTTTCGTTTCCTTTCCTATTGTCGAATAACAGACGTGTTTCGTTATGGGCAACGTTATTTCAACATCTTCAGTCAAAATCTTCAGAAAGTATTCATGTTCTGTGCTTAGCTACAATAAGGCTTTTAAGGTAATTTTCTTAATTCTAATATTAATACACTGCAGCGAAATAGTTGAAATCAGAATGTACAATGTTTATTTTAATTCCAATTTAGCCGAGATAAAACTGAACTTGAGAGTTTGATCTGCGAAAAATGGATCGTAACATTAATAGAAAAAGCAGGTTTGTTCAACTTCGTTGATCCAGAAGATACAATGGATGCTGATATGCCTGTTAAGGAAGTGGTTGTTGAGGCACTAAAATGTTTGTGCAACATAGCTTTCAACAGTGAAGTGGCACGGGCGTTGTGTGCACACACTAGTATAGCCCAGGGGCTAGTAGCAAGATTACGCTCCTATAAAGAAATATCCTTTAAAGATGAAATAATGCTGTTTGATATGAAATTGTTATTCATTTTGACAGCCTTAAGACAAGACATAAAGGCTAAAATAAAAAATGATTTACATGGAATGGATTACTTGATAAGCTGTTTGAATGAGCTTGTTGTTGAAGCAACAGAGCCTCAAATGGAGGTTGCTGGAGTTAGTGATGTGATTGAGGGGTCCCATAACTGTTATTTACAGGTAAAATTTTTTACTTAATAAACAATATGAGTGTATCAATAGAATATAAGAAACCATATTTTATTTCAATTTGAGTGCTATAATTACTATAATACTGGATTTTTTTATTTTATTTAGGAGAATCAACAAGCAATAATGTGTGAAATATTAAAGACTCAGTTCAACCTCATGTTGCATTCTGGTTCGGAGGAGCCAGTGAGTGAAGAAGATGAGGGAATGTACCTAAGACTAATGCCAGCATTAACTACGTTGCTATATGCTCATGTACCAACACAAGAGAAATTGATGGAGCTACACAGTAATATTGCTAACTTATTGACCAGGTAAGTAACAAAGTTAGAGTAATTAATTCAGACACTATAACTATATTATTGTACAATATCAGCCTGTGAATGTCTCACTACTGGGCTTCCTCTCCTCTTTTGAGGAGAAGGTTTGGTCTTTATTCCACTACCCTGCTCCAATATCAGTCGGTGGAATACACATGTGGGAGAATTTCAGTGAAATTAGACACATGCAGGGTTCCTCCCTATGTTTTCCTTCACATCGAGTATGAGATGAATTATTGTCACAAATTAAGCACATGCTTGCCTGGGCTTGAATCCATGATTATCGGGTAAGATTCACACATTCATACCACTGGGCCATTTCGGCTCTTTGTTATTGTATTTATTTTAAATATAAATAATTATTAATGATCAACCTTCATACTTAATAGGGATGCTATGGAGCTCCATAACAGTAACCGAAACCATTGATATATCTGAAATAAAAATTGACCTGAAACCGAAACTAAATCTGATAAAAAAATGTATATTATTAGTTAGTATTATTTTGTTTTTACATACAGTATTATCTACTTAAAAAGATTAACTACATTAATCTGTTTTAAGGCTATTAAGGCTTGATTATTGTTGTTTGTTTTTTCTATGATTGTAATAAAATATACTAACTTACAAATAAGGTCAAATTGTTACCTTGTGATTTGTATTTTCCTTTTACAATTCTTAAATAATCTATTCAATAATCTAATTAATAACCAAATTTCAGATATAGCTATGGATATTCCATAACTATATGAAATTGGTAAAATATCAATATCAAGATTTGAAATTTCATATTTCCTACCAATTAACATCTCTGTTACTAATAATAATATAGTATAGTATAGTAAATGATAAGGCTTTTTTATTATTCTCTAGTATTCCACCGGTTTTCTATCAGTATTTGACCCCGGAGTTGAATGATGGGGAAACAGCACAAAACATATATGATGGCAGGAACATGGATGCTTTACAAGCCTTGCTTCAGCTTTTGCAATATAGACTCTCAATAACCACAGTAAGTTTGTTTTAAATAGACCGAGAATTTTATTATTACTGGATACTGTTTTTTTTAAATACAAAATATATATGTTATAATATTAAATAAATATATAGATAAAGAAAATTATATTTAAGGGAAATCTGCAAAATGACTAAAACCCTTTTTTTTCATTAATTATAATTTATGTTTTTTAATATATTGAAAAACTATTGTTATATTATTTCAGGGTACTAAAAATCAGTATGAAAATCTGTCCCCAATATTGACGGTTTTGAACAAGAGCGCCCGCGGTTGTCGAGCTCAAAGGAAGTATTTAAGGCTAGTTGTGTTGCCACCCTTGCGAGATGTCTCTAGACCGCCTGAGAAAGGGCACACACTTCGTAATCAGCTGTGCAGGCTTCTTACTACCCCTGTGACATCTGTTAGGGATCTGGTCGCCGAGTTTCTATTCATTCTGTGCAAAGAGAAAGGTGAGCGTTATATATATTTATATATTCCTTCAATATATTTTTTTTATTCATTAGAACTAGAACCTAGTTCTGGCTTTATTTGTTAGTTCATGAATGGAAATTGAATTTAAAGAATATGTTAAGCATATCTGAACGCGTATTTATTATGATATACGTGTCTCATGTCGATTTTTATTCTAGGGTAGCTAGTTTTTTATAATAATAATTAATTGGTTATAGTTAGTCTAGGAATAAAGCACCACTGAATATTCATGTGCTTAATTCGTGTTTATAATTCATCTCGTGCTTGACGGTGAAGGAAAACATCGTGAGGAAACCTGCATGTGTCTAATTTCATTGAAATTCTGCCACATGTGTATTCTACCAACCCGCATTGGAGCAGCGTGGTGGAATAAGCTCCACACCTTCTCAAAATGGAGAGGAGGCCTTAGCCCAGCAGTGGAACATTAACAGGCTGTTACTGTAGTTTAGTGGCTCGTCAAACCCGAGATAGCACCACTGACTTCTCATATGTTTCATTTGTGTTTATAATTCACTTCTGAGGCCAGATGATTCAAATAGATTAGCCAAAATATATTGACAAAACTTTCATCGGTCAATATCAAATATAAATATATTAAAGTTGTGGTCCGGTGCCAGATCTCGTTCCAGAATTGGACTCAGATTTGAGACTGTAAGACTGATCTTTACTGGACTTAACTATAATATCTCCTGCGAAATTCGGTTAGCAGAACTATATTTCTACATATAACAATATACTTTTTTGTTTCAGTGGGTCGTATGGTCAAGTATACTGGATTCGGCAACGCAGCCGGTCACTTAGCACAAAAGGGTTTGATGGGCAGCAGCCGCGGGCCCGTGCTGTACTCTTCGAGCAGTGAGGACTCGGATACGGAAGAGTATTTGGAAGCACAACCTCGCATCGACCCAGTCGTGGGATGCACAAGACCGCCCCGGTCGAACCCGTTCGAGGGCATGACCGACGAGCAGGTTAACATTCTTTTGATTCTAATGTGCGATTATTTATGATTTTTTTCTTATATAGTAAACAGATTAGGAACGGTAAGGGATCGGCGCCACCTAAAGATATTGGCGTTGTAAGAAATATAATCACAATACGCCACCAACCTTGGGAACGAAGATGCATATTGAAGATAGATATCGAGAACTATAGGCACAAGGGACATACCCTTGTGCCTGTAGTTACACTGGCTCACTCACCTTTCCTTTCTTTAAACTCAACGGAACGCAACAATACTATGCATTGCTGTTTAGCGCTAGAGAATCTGATGAGAATCTGAGTGGGTGGTATCTACCCAGAAGAGCTTGCAGTTGAGTATTGCACTAGCTCACTTATCGTTTGGCGATATTGGTAACTGGTTAGGTGGCCAGACGGTCTTACACAAAGATCTGCCATGTTTCATAATTGAATTATTCTGGACGGATCTGAATATATTTCTATTTATATTACGTATTCGTATTAGTATAAGTAGTTAAGTAGAACGCTATTCCACTTTACTTATATTCCTACCTTATTATTAATTGAAATTAATTAGTTTTTTCATAAATCCGTAATAAACAATATAGTTATTTTATTAGATCTCGACCAATGATGTCATGTTAACTTAAAATCCAAGGTGTTTTCTATCTTTACTTCTTCTACCACTTCTTCCAGGATTCGATTTTCTTTTCAATGACGTATTTACCAAATTTAGGGGGCTTTATTGCCTTAGTCACCACGCTTGGCGGACGGGTTGGTGACCGCAGTAGCTGGAAATCTTTCGCTGATAGCTATAATAATCTAATCTAGTGCTGCGCACTATCAGGATTTGCATTTTCGGATTCCAGAATTTGTGTGGTTATACCGCCACGATATCGATCGCCAGAGCGTAGGTCGTTGATCAGCAGGATGCACCACGGGCAGGTAAGGTTGACGGTAGGGAGTCTAAGATCGCTGTCGACTCCCCTTACATCCCTTACATCCTAAATGATCGGGATGGTTGGCGTTCTATGGGGGAGGCTTTCGTCCAGCAGTGAACGGCGATAAGCTGATATATATAGATTTACCAAATACTTTTCATTTTCTATTCAGCGACTGATCTTATACGTCCAGTGAAAAAAATATAGAAATACGACCCTTTGTGTCGTTTAGTGTTTGGTGTTATAGTGGGAAAAGCAATTTAATTAATGTTGTAACCCAAAATTACCAAGTAGCAGATATTTGCATGAAAGTTTCACATCGTTGCCTAGAATTCAATAATGATAATCTATGTAGTTACGTTCAAACCTCACAAACGCTAACCGCAAGGGGATTTCATTGGATCTGCGGCTAACTAATGTAAACTTATACAAATGTATTACAGGTATTTTCGTTTCCGTTAAAAAACCACATTTATCATTATTACAAATACATCTAAATCTATATGTTTTTTTTTTTAAGTTTATATCCTCATTGTTTTAATAGATGAATAATTTATCATAATATCTCTAATCTCTAGTTAGAACTGTGGTACTTAATTTTTAGTAGTAGTAATAGAAGCGCATAACCGTCAGCTGTAAGCGCTGGTCCTGTTCTGGCCAATGACTATTAATCGCATTTATAATATCAGAAAGGATTAAGATGCACAACCATAACATCATTATAGTAGGTGAACGTAGAAGATGATGACAAAATCCTTTATTTCATTTTTTCTTCATAGTCACAATTTTCCTTAAGATTATGTGCCTTTATCGTTGATCTAATATAAATGATCGTTATAACTTTTAGAAAGAATGCGAGGCGATGAAGCTGGTGAACCTGTTCGACAAGATGCTGTCGGACGGCGCGGTGAAGCCGGCGCGCATCGGGCCCGACGGCCGCCCGCAGCCCCTCGACCACGTGCTCGAGATGCGCGAGTGCCCCCCCAACCGCCCGCAGTCCTAACTACATTCGACGACTCCAGACAAGTCTCAGCACTGACAGCAATATATTCCGTATATTATCTATGCTCATATTAAAACCTGATTGTTCGCGTAGCGTATCCGTACAAGCACGACCTGGTACACACAGGACATTTTTCTTCTCTGTCTCTGACTGTGGTGTCTGCTGGTCTCGGCGCAGTTAGTATGAGAAAAGCAGAGAAAAATTAATATAATTTGTCCGATTTATTTATGATTAAATCTTGATACGGTTGTATCAAGTGTAGCTGTAAGTAACGAGGAGATATTTGCTGATAACTCTCCATGTATTTTACGTGCATTATTTAATGACCCAATTTTTTTGAAAGGCTTTTATACTAGTGTATCCTTACAATGGCGCCTATGAACATTCTATCAGCCATCTAGCGGTAGATATGTGTATTAGAATTACTACTGAAAATTTAGTGTGCCTGCCACAGTACGTAGTGGATACGCTACGCGCTGGTAAACATGAGTCGACCTTTACACTTCGAGCATTCTAGAAGACATATTCTGTTTTATTATAATTATAAACTACAATTTTATCGATATCACGTTATAATGTGTGACAATTAAAAAAAGTATGTATCATCTTTATAGTAATGAGTATATTATTTGAATGACTGGATTATACTTTGTGTTCTCGGATGATAATATGAAATAATTTTGTGTGTAATTTGAGTACCTACAGATTTGGTACGGATATGTTTATTTATGATGTTATTAGTTGATGTTGGGGTTGTAATGTTATTTTTTTATTCAACACGGACGAAATATTGAGTAAAAGTAACACTCAACTCATTATATATAAATAAATAATGTGCAATTGTGTTAGCATTACGTACAAACTTTTTTATTTAATCTTCCAATCGTTTTTAAATGTTTTTTTTTTCAGTGATAAATATATATAATAACCGTAAAAGAGAATGTTAATATCTCTTTATTGTCTATGACACAAAAATACATTTTAATATAGTTAATATTATTTCTATTTCACTCAATAACTTTGTATAAGTAGTAAATATTTCTTTCGTGTATATCATATAATATGTACTTCTAATTAATAAAGTGACGGGCTGTTATTGTGTATATTTTAAATCGATTTATATTCAATTCAATTTTAAATTCATAACGATTCTTTATCAATTATAGCAAAATAAAAATTAAGATTAAATAAAATTCGTCGCATTGCATAGTGTAGTCGCTGTTTAGTGTTTGTCTTTATGCACTTTGAAATAGAATAGGCCAAAGTTATATTTTATTTATAAGATTTTCTAGTTATGTCTAGTCAGTATAATTATTTACTTATATTATTATATTTTCTTGCATAGTATATGCATTGTTTATTATATAAATAAAATTGTAACTTTTAAATATAACTAGATTTTGATCTAGAACTACATATATTAGTGGAATTACGAAACTAGATGATATTTTCAAAAATGTTTTATTCAATTTAGATGTATCGTTTTATATCTCTTAAATTTAAATATAAGAATAGCTAAGTATATGCTTAAAACAAAAAGTTTTAGTAAAATTTTTGATTATTAAACGTTCTTTCTAAGCTTTAAGTATTTTAAAATAAATATTTAAATTAACAGAAAATGGTTGTTTTTATTTACAATATCTCAGAATTTTATATATTTGGCATATGTATTGTTACACACATAGTATCTGTGTATGTGTAGGTGAAGTACACATAACACATTTTAGACCTATGAATGAAGTACACATTCATTCATAGGCCTAAAATGTAGTATGTGAATTTCTAAAATTAATCTTAACAAATTTTGCCGCCTAGGCCTGGTCCTTTTCGGCCTATAAGGAAATCCTCTGTGTACAATATTCTATTCTATATTTCGACGTAAGTTTGAAGTTAATTTCTTCAGTAAATAAAAAAAAGAGTGTGTTGTATTATAAATCTTAAATTATCAGTAATTATATAGAAAAAATAATAAAAAATATTTATTTCTTTAAACGAACAAAGTTGTAATCGCCTTATTCATGCAGCCAATCTAATTAAAACACATTAACTTCAAATCAGAAAATTGTTTTTCAAAATACAGTTTCTATAATATTAATTCTTTTTTTAATATTTATTCTATTTAACATACCTATTGCGCCGAGTATTCAATAAAGTTACATATTAAATGAACGCGTTAATTCAACCCTTAGCATTCAAGATTCGTTCATACATTCGCATTTCACAGTTCAGCCCCGCAACTTGCGAAGGGCGGGCGGCTTTACGAGCGTGTTTCTTGAAAAGCAATAAATCGCGATGATTTATTTAAAATAACTCCAATAAAACTCAATACAATAGTAATTCTACTAAATATCAATTAATGAATTATATTATGTAAAAAAAAATGTGAACTATATAATAAGTAGGTTAGTGACCTTTCTTTGTTTAGGCTAGCGTTTCGGCCCTTTGTTTGTCGAGTAGGATTACATACTTATTAAATTTCAATATGGTATACAGCCGTGTCAAGATGGATTTATAACGGTATAACGGGTCTTGCTATATTTGTTGAAGGAAATAAATTATTTTTTAGATAATTTATTTGATTTTTGGTTCTGTATTATTTTTTCACATATAATTAGGTTGACTCTACATGTTAAAAGAATATCTATTCACAATTCAATTTGCGTCAAAAAAGTTGTATTTAAAAAAATAAATGAAGTATGTTTAGTACAAGTAAAGTAACTAGCCTGTGATCGTCCCACAGTTGGGCTAAAGCGTGTTCTCCTTTTGATTTGAAGGTTTGTAGCTTATTCTTTATTTATTTATTTATCTTTATTTATTTATTAGAAATTATTGGTAAAGTGGTATTTAATCCGTTTTATTAAATATGTAATCTTGAAATATTTATTATGGACCAGCGACCACTCCACGACTCCGTGCGTGTTATAGGTTGTTATAGGGACCTGTGGTCTCTTTGAGATATCCTCTCAATGTCTCTTTCATTTCTATCAGACAGATGAGTTACACAGTTATAATATTTATGTTAGTTTCGTAGTAAGAGATTAGGAAATCGACAATTTAAATTTTTATTATCTACGTTTTTTGTTTATTCGTTTTTACCTTTTATGATGTAACAAATAATAATAAAAAATTTTATTACATTTTCACTAAAAGTAAAGATAGTAACTAAACTCAGATGCCCTAATTTTATTAAACGCGAGAGCTAACTTTTATGAAACAACTATAAATATATTAAAATTTCATTTTTATTTAATTTGATTTTTAAATTAGTAGATTAGATTTAAAGAATTTGTTAGTGAAAATATGACTATTATAATTTGAAACATTTGATATTAATGTTGTAAGGAAATAACTTAAGCTTACAGCAACAAATTACAAACATCATACGAGAATTCATTGTAATAATAATATTGACAAAACAATATATAATAATAAACTACGCAACAATAACTTGTGCTACAAGTTTAGAGAAGTCCACTGAATGCTGTACCATTTTCTTTATATTTGAAGACACAATAGAAACTGCCAAATTTATATATATTTTTTATTTAATAGACTATCGATAGGATTTTATTATCGGGAACATTCAGGAATCATCTGAAACATGGTTAACACCAATTTTTTCAGGTTTCTTCTTTCAAAATAAGCGAACCACCGCACAAACTTTCATTAAGCCGGTTCCGGCTTTCGGCTTTTGACTTGTTCATTAGATTCAAGATGCTTCTGCTATTCGTAATATGTTTGATGAGAGAGACATTTGCTACAAATACTACATTCAAGACGTGCGAACGAGCGCCCCCCCACTCGCAGCCTGCTGATTCACTATACAAGTTAGGCGTTGCTGGCGATCCAGATTTGTTCCTACCAGGAGAACTTTATACAGGTACGATCATAATTGTTCTTATGCAATTTTTAGTAAAGCGAAAAAGTAATTTATAAAATATTATATTTAAAAATTATATTAATTTGTGGTTTGAGAGAAAAGTAAAAATAAATACTGTTCTAACTTGCTGCTAGCTGTAAACAATTATTTAATGTAGTCTTGTATGAATGTACTATATCAATTATTAATATCAATTTATTTAGTGTCCCTACAAGGCGTAGATAGTGGACAAGGCCCAACGCCTTTCGTAGGCTTTATGATATGGGCCGAAGTTGTGGATGATTCGCAAAATGATAGTACAAACGGTACCAACGGTACTAGCGTAAATAGTTTGGCGTTTGGGGCCTTTCAAGCTTTTGACGCGCAGACTAAATCTTTTGAAGAATGTAGCCCAGCGGTTGACAACGCAACGGCACATCCAAAAACCGAAGTTCAAGTAAGCAAAGATAGAAATTTTAGTTTTTCAACAAAGGCAGTTTTGGTATTTAATTTTAGCCGACATGGCCCAGTGGTTAGAACACGCAAACCTTAACCGAAGGTTACTAGTTCAAGCCCAGTCAAGCTGAAAGGCAATAGCGCCTGCGTACTTTTACGTGCCTTTTATGGTGTCATTAGCTAAAAAGAAAATGTTTTTTAAATATTTTCTTATTCTTTTAGATAATTTTAAATCAATTTTAGATATTTTTTATTTAAAAATGAAAGGTTTTACTGGAAAGTGGGCCATTTGACTTATTTATTTTTATCGTGCCTTAAAATTAGTTGGAGTATCTTCGATGTATACGAAAATGAAATTGTTATTTATTTAACGAATAGGTTATATGGAGCGCACCATCTATCGTAGCCGAGTCTTGCGTACGATTGTGTGCTCGTGCTTCTCATGCAGAACGAACGAAGACTTCCATATTAGCACGAAAGATTTGTCCAGCCCCAACTGGATCTGCTAGTCTCGGCCGTCAGCCACCAATCCTTGAGCCTTGTTGTGCGTGTGATGAGGCTAAATATGAAGTAAGTATGACTATTAAAGTTTTTTTACTGTCGCTTTTTATTCAAATGATTGATCATCGACATTTTTATATTGTTTTAAGGTTACGTTTGAAGGTCTCTGGAGTCGTAACACTCATCCACGTGAGTTTCCACCAGAGAGCGCGCGTGCACATTTCGGTGATGTCATTGGTGCATCTCATACGGCACAGTATAGAGTGTGGCAGGAAGGTAGAGTTGCTAGTACTGGTGTGCGACGCTTAGCTGACGATGGTACTACTATCGCACTTGAAAAGGAACTTAAGGCAGAAGTGAGAAATAATTCTTTATTAAGATTTATTAGATTATTGAAGACAATTTGAATATTGACTTTATAACGTTGTTTTAGAGTGATCACATTCGTACGATAATTAAGGCTCGCGGTATTTCATGGCAACAAGTTGCAAGTGGTGGCATTCCTACAACTTTCGCTGTGTTTAGAGTGGACGCTAAGCATCATCTTATATCCTTGGCTGCGAAATTGGCACCGTCTCCTGACTGGATTGTAGGCATTTCTGCATTAGAACTGTGTAATCCTAACTGCACTTGGAGACGATCCGCTACACTACCACTCTACCCATACGACGCTGGAACTGACAATGGAATTAATTACACGGTAATTTCCATTAAATATCTAATCCCGCCACATATTGTAGTCGGTAAAGTTTTAACACCTGCAAGTTTTTTGGTTAAAGACCCTCTAATTTAAAGTGAATGTCCACTGTGGGCGGTGCATGTGTGGTTTATTCTTTTCATAAAATTTGTTATATAAATATGGTCCCGTTCTTTACTTTGTATGTTTTTGTTTCTCTATATGGATAGAAACAATATATGGATGTTGTTTATATATCAACGTCTTTTAACGAAAATCCTTTGCACTGCTGCATGTGTGTTTTTCTTAAGTATCCGTTTTTTTATGAAATAAAATAAGTATTATTATTTATTAATAGTCTCGTCGTAGTCCAACAATCCCACCCACTCCAGTTAGAGCTATTCGACCAGATTGGCCCCGTGACCCACGATCTCCTTTCTTCAGTACTACTGGCGAGATGCGACCATTCGCTCGACTCAGACTGACCAGGTTACGGCTTTACGAAAAAAGCTGTGAAGTTGCAGGTATTTATGCAGTTTATTTTACATATTTATAATATATACGATAAGTATAGCAAAAACAAAAGTTACATCAATGGGCTCTTACCTTTTATGAGTTAATGATTTGTTCGTTCAATGGGTAAAAATATTTAACCTCTGATATGTTTATATTAGAATCCGGTGACTTGCCATCTACCGATGGCGTAGTGAGTGGCCCAGGTGGTTCATGCGCCACTCACTCGTGGGGCATGTGGGGGCCCTGCAGTGTAACTTGTGGGTCAGGACGAGCGGCTCGCCAGCGACACTACATGTATCCTGCGCGTGCCAGGGTTGACGCATGTCGTACTTCCCTCACAGACTATCGCACTTGTCACGGACCGAGGTTGCATTGCAGGTAACATATTTTCTATTAGACACAGAAAATTAATAATCAAGTTTCAGCAAGTTTCTCTTATTGAAAAAAAAAATTCACATAAGATGTCCGTTTCTTAATCTTTGAGACTTAATTGAGTTGAATTTTAGTGAAATTCAAAGTACCTGGTTATGGAATTCAGTATCTACGGTATAACTATTCGTTTCGATCATATAATATATTCAGTTATTATTTGCCACAAACAGAGTCAAGTCAGATTACGAGCCAGAAGCAGCGGAAACGACAGGTCCGTGTGCAATGTCGGCGTGGTCAGAGTGGTCTCCGTGCGTGGGCTGTGGCGTGCGCGCACGTACCAGGCACTACCTGGTACCGCGTGCGCACAAGCACTGCCATGTTGGCTTCCGCGCTCGTGCTGCCATGAGCCAGGCCATGCCGTGCGAGGCTGGACCTTGTTACAAGTTAGTGCATTCATGTTAAGATAAAGCGAATAATTATGTACTAAAAATATTATATTAAAATATCATATTTTTATAACCCGTTCTGCTTTGTATACTTATCAACATGTTTATTTTTTTTTTGTTACAGACCTACTGGAGCTTTAGCTAATGCTACAAACTACGATTGGTTTTTCGTAGTGAGTATTTAAATAGATTGTTTATTAATAATAATAAAAATAAAATAACTACAAACTAAATTAGACTAGAAAAATCTGGCAGACGTCTTAATTGTCATGACGATCGGATGAACTGCTGTTCAGGCCTACATGACCCGCGCTATTTTTGGTACAGATCATCAATCAGTTTTTCGAGAATTTTCGGATACTTCATTAAATATTAATTTATCCTCTATTTAAAAGCACGTTGTCTTTAATTTAGTAACAATAAGATCACAATAAATAGAATTATGATTAGAGCCTTATATGTTTTCAAGAATAAATGGTTTTAAAGCATTTTTATTTTCAGGATAATCCGCGATCTGATTGTCCCATAACGTCATGGGGTGGATGGTCACCGTGTTCGGCGCGTTGCGGGCGCGGACGTAGAATACGCACACGTCTCTATGTATCTCGTGACTCGCGGGTGCAAAAACAGCTAACTAAAAAGCTATTACAAGATTGGAACGTACGATTTGCCGAATTGCAGAGCATTGTAAGAAAGTTTTTTTAATACCAATTAAAAATTATTATTATTATTAGTAAACATATACAAGGCAATTTTTAAATCATAAAACAATATATTTTTTTACGGGTTTTGTCTTAGGAGTTATTAGTTCCGCGCGCGCCTTTTCATCTGCGTTTGTGCCGTTCAGTACCTTATGTCCTTTCCTTTACCCCCTGACAACGTGTATAAAAATTTCATACTGTCAAATAGTTAACGGTGCATTGCCATTTAGAAGTAATTTATATTTCGATATAATACGAATGTTTGATGTTTATTTTTTCATTATAATAGGAGCTCCCGTTTGAGAATATAACAAGTGATGATCCAAAAGTAGAAGCACTAGTGCAGGAACACTTAGATCGCTGCCAGTTCACAATGACACAGCAAGAAGCGCTCTGCGATGGCGACGACACTACCTGCGAGAATGAGACTATCTCAGAAGGTTGTTTTATATCTTTTTTTTAATTTTACAGGAAATAGACTACTAGGAGGTACTCAAGGATAAAAATTATACCGAATATATATTGTACCGAAGCAAAGGAGTTTTTGAAGGTCCGCTGGGAGTATCTGTTTTGACATCTTAGAAGTAAATGAGAACAAATTAAAATTTGAAAATTAGCAATTTAATTTACTTTAATTCATTTGTAATAAAATCAAAAGATAAGAGAGACATTATAATCGTTAGTTATAAATGTGTGGTGTCATTCGTACGTAACCACTAATTGTTAGGGGTCAGGTTAGCTGTTCTTGTCGTATCACATCATTGGCAACGAATCAGAAACCAGCGCAATGACTATGCACGGTGGATGGTCCTTGGAGGTAGTATCTTGGGTACAGACTTATTATAATGCGGTACGTCTATATTTATATCTGCTCGGAAGACAATGCGAGTATAGCTCTAACAGATATACATATAAAATTTGAAGGATGGAAGTACTTACTTTTGACATTCTTGTAACCCAATTTGTGTCGAATTATTCAGCAACTTTCAAGTTTGTACGAGTATCTCTTATAGTTCCGCATAATATGCTATCAAGTAAGTTAGTACATATTAGTGTTTGTTAATATAAATAGGTTCGTAGATAATTAAATGTTTTGTTTATTAGTTCTCACTACATTTTTCTCTTTTTCGTCCTCTTAATAATTTAGTTTTGAGTAATCTACATCTCTACTCCCTTGATGTGTATACTTCGTTGCCATATATTATTACAATAATAAGAAATATATATTTATTTTATTAACGCAATTTTTTTTTTTATAGAATAGGAAGGCGGGCGAGCATATTGGCCACCTGATGGTAAGTGGTCACCAAACGCCCTTAGACATTGGCATTGTAAGAAATGTCAACCATCGCTTACATAGCCAATGCGCCACCAACCTTGGGAACTAAGATTTTATGTCCCTTGTGCCTGTAATTACACTGGCTCGCCCATCCTACAAACCGGAACACAACAATAACAAGTACTGCTGTTTTGCAGTAGAATATCTGATGAGTGGGTGGTACCTACCCAGACGAGCTTGCACAAAGCTCTACCACTAGTTTTTATTAACTTTATTCCATTTTTATTTATTTATTTATTGATTTTCGTTACTTATAAATTATTTCAATAACTATCAATTTAAATATTTTACTTCTGTCGGACGTCCCGTGATGCCGGTTCAATGGGTGCCGGGAGGTCACGGGCAGCCCTTTCAATCTAATCGTAAATCTTTCCGGCAGTCATCGCAACAGTTTTAAATTTTTTATTATTTTGTATGTGCCATGTTTTTATTTTGTTTTGTCGAAGCGGAATGTAACGATGAAATGTTGTAAAAAATATATGGTTTTGCAAGTTGGGTTATAGAGATTTAATTTAAATTATATTTTTTCGATTCAGCTTACTTTAACGTTGCCGAAGAGAAAGTTGCCCATCCTTTTTGGTTAAACGATGGTTTAATGATAGTAGAGTCTTCGTCTTGATGTAGTCTTGACTTTATTGCAAAATTCTTCAATGGAATTTTTTTTCGGTACTTAATAAAAGATATTTCAGTCATAATAGAATTTATAGTCTCAAAATAATATTTAATTAATTATGATTAAAATAAACAAAACTGTAGATTTGTGCAAGTTGCCGGTGTCAGTGGGTCCTTGTCGGGGCTACGAAGAGCGCTGGTTCTATGAAGCATCTCGTGGTGTCTGCGAACCATTTGGTTATACGGGATGTGGAGGAAACGCTAATAATTTTAAAACCAGAGAGAATTGTCAACGGGCTTGTATAAACCAAAACGAAACTACAGGTAATACATTTATTTAAAGTTAGTAAAAGTAGTTTTTTTCAAGTTAAATGAAATAAAGGTAATTTAATTTGATAATAGTAACATCATTACTTTTGGAAGCGATTACGAAGAGAGTGAAAGCTACTCCGTCAACTGAAGACAATGAAGTGATGCAGAATGATTCTCCCGCTGGTGAGCTTCATTTTAATAAAATTTAAATTATTAATTATATTATTCGCAAGTACATAATAATATTAAAAATAAAGACCTTTTTTGATTACAAAAATGTTATGATTATTATATAACTTGTAAAATATTTAAGTAGTTGTTTGTTATTGAAGTAGCCAGTATATCTACAATATTTTGTAAGAAAAAGTCAACACAGAACTTGTAGACGAACATTGTCATGTTAATGGTAATAATGTTCATGAAACCGACGGAGTTCAAAAAAGTGTGACTCAACTACATTAGCGAATAGAAATCAAAACAACCGTCAAAAGGTAGTTCTCATGACTGCATTTCATATAATCTATTATTTACATGATTTGTTGATTTGATTTGATTTTATATTATAGCTTATGTAATAAATAATATGATAATATTATAACATAATACGCCGACCTTTTCGATTGTAACCTAAGCACACAATGCACACAATAACGACATTTGCATATCGAAATTCGAATTTTATTATTACAAAGAACAAAGCATAAACAAAACGGATAACAAAAAACAAAAACTCTGTTTTTTGAAGTATTTAATACTAATACAATAGTCAATGTAAACGAATCTTAATATTGTGGGTGACGTGTAAGACGTCAGCTGCGAGATGGGTCCATGGCTCGGTTGGAGCGAGTGTTTTGGCGATTGCGAGTTCTCCGTCAAATTGAACTACCGTCACATTCTGGTGAGACAATCAATATTATTATATATGTTTTTCTGCCTCGTTGGTCTAGTGGCTTGATATAAGGCCGCAGACCCGGGCTCCTGCGTACAATTACCAGATCGGGCCAATAAAAAGTTATTGGGTTTTTCTGTCAGAAAATTCTCAGTAGCAGCCCGGAGTCTGGAAGTTTGGAGTAGTCTGTACACTCCCGTGCCGCGAAAAGCACGTAAAGCCGTTGGTCCTGCGCCTGAACTCTTTCCGATCTTGTCGGATTGACGTCCCATCGGATTATGAGAGTTAGGGAATAGAGAGTGCACCTGTGTTTGCGCACACACTTGTGCACTATAATATCTCTTACGTAGTTGGCTAATCTCTCTTGAGATTGGCCGTCGTGGCCAAAATCGGTCTGGAGGACATTATATGTTTTTAAATTAATCGTTTTAAATGTAACGAAAGTAAAATATCCCTATCAACATTCCAGTCCAAAGATAAGTGAAGAAAAGAAAAAAAGGCGGTTGAACATAATAAAATAGTTAAATACAAATAAATTAATTAGAGAATATAAAGGCGACCTTATTGTTTTAAGCAATCTCTTAATTTATTAATTAGTTGTAATTTAAATGCAGGTTAAAAAGTTTCTTTCAATTTAATCAGGTGCATTAAAAATAATAATGAGCGCAATTAATAATGATTTGACTTTTCTTTCAGCGACCCGCTTCCGGATCAGGTAAGTCTTGTCATAAATTGGTGAAAAGTCGCGTTTGTAAACCCTTGCACTGCAAAAGACTTGTCCTAGTGTATACTAACTCTTCCGACATTTTCCACGTTGATGAGCATGACGATAAATAGTTCATTTCTACTCAGAAATATGTATGTCGGTCTGGCGGACTTTTAGAAATATGTAATATTGATATAATATGTGATAATTAATGGTACACTAGATATTTTACTGCAAAATAGCAGTACCTAGTAGTGTTGTGCTCCGGTTTGAAGGGTGAGTGAGCCATTGTAACTACAAGCACGAGACATCTTAGTTCCCAAGCTTGGTGGCGTATTGGCGATGTAATGGGTGGACGGTTAATATTTCTTACAATGCCAATGTCTAAGGGCGGTGGTAACCACTTACCATCAGGTGGCCATTTTGTCCGTCAGTCTACCTATTCAATAATAAAAATTAATAGTAATGTATAATATTTAATGATTAGCGGTAAAAGGCATTGTAAAAATAGAGTTGTGTGATTTAACGAAATTAAAAGAAGTATTATTATTGTTCTTTTTAAATTTAAACTATTTTAAATTGTTAATTTATTGACTTAGGTACTAGGATTTAAATCCTAATGTTTTTCGTAAATAAAATTTAATATTAAGATGTAAGTATAAGAGGCTCATGCTGTATTGTTGATATAAATTTATATTTCATTAAAAAAATCTCGAATATATTTGAGTATTAACTTATTAATATTAAGGCGTAACATAGAACTAGTTAAATCAAAAAACACACTTTATTGTTCGAATATAATATTCATTTTACAATCAATAGTCAACAAAACTTTGTATACAACTTATCTTAATTATTGTCAGTACGAGTAATGCGTTTATTAACTAAATAACATTATCAACGTGCTATCCATCATCATAATATAATACTGTCTAGGAACATCACAATTATTTAAATCGATTACCTAGTATTCGGATAAATTAAAAAAAAATCGATATTAGAAAACGAAGTTTTCACACTAATTTTATCATATAAATAGATATAGTCAAAATGTTTGTATGAATTGAAATCTTAGGTAGACACTAAGGCTTCACCTATAATTGTTGTTTAGGGGTGACTAGTTAAACAATTCTGTGTCTTCTTCGTTCGAATATCAAATGAATGATGAGAGAAAGAGAGAAATCATGTTTATTTAAGCACTGGATAAACAATCTTTATTAGTAAGGCCATAACTATTTATTGTTGTTTTCTCTTATATGGATATTTCATAAGTAATTAGTGAAATACATAAATTAAGAATAGGGCACTGTTTGTTTGATTGTATCGTTAATATATCGTGAAATGATGTTTCTTTGTTTTATTAAAGTACCTCTTTTAGTTGTCAATTGACGTATAAATAGCTTATTATTTGTATGCAGAAAAAGAAATTGATTTATTGATTACATAATACTACTACATTTAGTAAGGCAGTTAAAATCACTTTTAATAATAATTTTGTAAGATTTCTTAGAAACTAATTTATAGTATATCTTTTTACAAACACTAATCCTTAACTAATAAATAATTAATTAAATTGGCAAGTTGTCTATGAGGTTTTAATTACTGGTGGGAATAATGTAACAAGCTCAACGTAATATAAATCCACAAAATAACTATTATTGAATATATTTCTTTCTAAAAATATTTTATTAATAGACTATAATCTCAATCACAACAATGACATTTTGTTTCGTACAAAAATAGTAAAAATATACGTACAATACCAGACCTTCTATCACGTCTTGCCGACTTTCACTTCGATATAATTAAATGAATAACTGCTACGTATATATAAAAAAACATTTGTTATGATTTCCGAACGTTCTTTGGTTGTACTAGTTTCTGTATTTGTGGTATATCTTATCAACTATTTTATATCATATTTACAAATAACTCATTACGCGTATGAATTAGCAAAATTAAGCGATTATCAATGTCCAATTCATGTACATCAGTTAACAGTTTTTAATTTTATATCTAAAAGCCTCATATTCAATACTACAATTTTTTTAAATATGAGCACAAACTTTACCCTGTTACCATTATGTAATGATATGTCTAAATAATAATTTGCATTTGGTTGATTATCAAACAAATACACGATTGCTATCGTTTTCAAAATGTTTTGATTCCGATGCTAGGAATATTATTAATTTATCGAATTATGTATGATTTGTGTAACTTGCAACGGACATTCAGACTCGGGCTTCAATTTTTATGAAGAGTATTGTTATTGTAAATGAGTTCGATAATACATCTGCCGATTTCATAAAAGTGATATTCAAATACGAGTTATGGAGGGTATCTGAGCAGCTTGGCAACATCGAGGTGCAGTGCACTCTTTAGCGCAGGGGCAGGAACAAGCCACATTCGCAAAATCTATTAACATCTTCTTTTCTTCGTCTGTACCTGTTATGGATTCAAGTTTAGTAATGGAATTCGTTCTAGTTTTAAAATGGAATTAAATTGAATTTTTTTTTTTCGTTCTAGTTTTAAATTGAAATTTTGTAAAATTTAAAATAAGAACGAATTTGTAGCAGATTACTACGTTTAGACATTGACAAACATCTATTAGAATTATCTTTCGATATATTTCAATCTCGATTTAGAGATTTGAAATAAAATAGACAATTTCTTGTTCCTTAGTCTCCATGATTTTGATTTTTATTCAAAATATGTCAATTTATCTGATCTTTTAATCATTAAGCAAGCATTAAATGAGGTACAAGTGTGTTTTATATATAAAAAAATAAATTAGATTATTTATTAAATTAATAAGTAATATGAAAATTTCGAAATCCAAGATACCATTGTAGCTGCGAAATTGTTGTTTACAACAATAAAAAAATAGCTTACCAGAGATAGATGAAAGAGTAAATTCTGGTTGAAGAGTAACTAGACCAATTCCATGTCGCTTGAAGATATCGCACACGACACTCGAACTGCGGAAATATGCCTAGAAATGTTAAATTTAAACATTATTTATTTATAACATAATATAGATTTTTATTACCAACAGTACTAAGTAAAGTAGGTAATAAATACTACTATTACGAGGGATTTAAAAAGAATACATTAATTTATTAGTATATTGGAAAATTGCTTTTGCTTTAACCTTAACTTTAGATACGGTAATGTAAGTATAAATTAAGGCAACTACAAATACAATATGTGGATCTAAGTGAAAGTCGTGGGTTGAAATCCGGATTATGATTTACAAATGAGTTTTTTAAATAGAATCGCTATTCGATTTCATGTATGGCGATGTATAATATTTACTATATTATGTGGAAACTGGCAGTGGAATAGTATGATTAAGTTCTGCCTATCTTACATCTAAATAGACGATACAGCTTTTGCTTAAATTCTAGATTTATATACAATTAAACTACTAACTTTGAAAATCTATAAATATTTATAACTTATAGGATTTAAGTCATATGATATAAAATGATCATACATCCTCCCAATATCACCTTGTCCAATGGTATACACGATATTCTCAAGCGACGTTTAAATTCAACGATATTAAAAAGTATGTTAATATACAAAAATATATACAAATATATAAACAATAGTAGCGTTACCTCTTGTGAATCATACGATATGTGTGCTGTAGCGACCAGTCGGTCTCTGTGCAGTTGCCACACGTGCAGCTCGTGTATGGCGAGCACTCCGGGGACGCGCAATGCGGCTGCGCGCAGCTCACACGCGCCTAGACCTTCGGGCACCGTTTGTAACAACACAAGTCCCGCAGCTCGCACTATTGAACAATATTTACAATGTAAACTCTATATCATAAGTAAATAAAATATATCATAAAATACAAATATTAAAATATAATTAAACAATGATAACTTTACCATTAAGCTATATTTTATAACATTGAACTTCAAAAGGTCATTGTTGTTATTAATAAAATGAAGTACATAATAAAATATACCGTTGACTTAAAATATACCTTGCTCACTTCATTTTCGAATTAAATGTATGCGATGAAATAATATCACACAAAAAGTTTTTACACACAAATGAATGTATATATAATTATGTATTATAAAATTTAATAAAGATATAATTTGCTTCCACAAATACTTGTACCCATGTCATTGACCTATCCTCGTAATACGAACTACCATAACGGCCAGACATGTTAAGGTATGCATAAATTTAATCAGATGATGAGTCTTCTTGACAGCATTCATGAGGTGAACAATGAATATATAATGAGTTAAGGTTGCATGAGTTAATTATAATATATTGACACTACACTATATATTATAGTGCATAACAAAAATATATATAAAAAATAAAAAGAATAATCAATTACAAAATATTTTATTCCAAATTTGAAAATTAGAATTTTTAGAGATAACTTACTGAAGGGATAGTTGAATATTACAAGAATGATGGCGGCGCTGGCAGAGAGAGCGGGGTCGGCTAGCTTAGCTGCAATGGGTTCCCACTCCAGAGTCAAGCCAGCTCCCATCACAAACAGGCTACCTGCGTGTCGAAAGAGAAATCAGAATTCCATGGACCCTATATGTTCTTGCGAGTTATTTAGTTAAAGCCGTATTTCAATTTTGTATTGATCACACTTTTATGTATTTTAGTGATTATGTATGTATATTATTTATGATTATGTATGCATGTATATACATTTGTGCTTTGATTCTGACCCACAAACCATATCAATAAAACTAGTAGGTAAAGAAAAATGTTCGTTACTGCGTTTAAGTTTTCGCCTTTTTGCTTACTTTAAACTGTAGCAGGGCATATCGTAATTAGCTCCCACGATAATACGATATTAATGAATGAAAAGTTTACATGAGTACGCGGTCGTACTTGTGCTCTATATATATATATAAATATCTCTAGATTAGTTGGCCAGGCCATAGGATAGATAGATTTGTCCCTGGCGGCCTTAGTCGGTGAAGACCTCTCGCTGCCGAGTGTGATAAACGCCATGCTTAGTAGCGAGAGGTGCTGGTTGGAGACTGTCTCCTTCTGCGAAAATGTCATGTCGCAGAAGGAGGCAGCGGAGCGGGAGCGTGAGGAGAGGGCCTCCGCTGACTCGCTTCGCCGAATAAGACCGAGGAGAAGGCGTCGGCGCTATGCGCATCTTCTCCTCCCGCCGTAAGTGTTGCTGGGGTTAGGGGGTCTATGTACCCTGAGAACCCCCTAGGATTTGGGGGCCTGCAGAGGTGGGCCAACTGTCGGGGCGTCACGGTAGTATGCGCAAGCGATCCCGTGACGCCCCTCGAAAAGGCGGTGTAGGTACCGCTGGTTTTTTAGTGGGTATTCCGGCGCATGCTAGGCGCCGGCGAGTCCCACATACCACCCCACTTCAAGTGGGGGAAACACGTAAACGCGTTTTTCCAGCGAAACAAAAAAAGCCCATAGGATAGATTGACCAATTTGAACATTATTAATATTATTACTACCATGGCTATTATTATTACATTGATAATATATATAAACTTACTAGCTATATCAGTTGGCGCATGTGCGAGCACAGGCTCTGCAGATCCAGTCTTTAATATAACTTCGCCGCCCTCTGTCATACTTAACCGTCGACTGTAGCTTAGTTCTCGACCTGAGATTTCCAAATACAATAACGTTTTTGCAAAAAAACATAAAATAACTATACTGAGAACTAAATTGCGCTTTGTTACTACAATAATATTTTTACAGTGTGGTTGAAACGATCGTGGTTTCGTGGTTGTTGTTATAACAGTGGTTACGATAGTGTTGTAAGAATAATCAAAACGAAATAAGTAAAACATTTGATAATGATATAAACACAATAATTAAAATATTGATTGTTATTTACATTTTATGAAAATAATTTTGTTATGTGATATAAATGAAATATTATTATCATATACTTATAATATTAATTAGCTTCTAAGTTGCAGTATATTTTTTATTAAGAAAGTGTAATATTCATAAAAAATAAAAGCATTTATTTACCTGTTTATTATTTATTATTATTTTCTATTTATAATTATTATCTAACATTTATTTCCTGTAGGATACGTCAGTACTAAGTACTCTCAAATTATGATAAGAATGCGTTTATTTATTGATAATTAAATATAAACGTCGCCACTGATTTTCCACGGAATACATATTTGTATGGGCTGTTGCTATACTTGTCTTGCTATGTACATTTTGGAGATAACTAATTTTATATAATATAATTAAGCTACAAATCCACATCTACACATTCGCTCTCATTACGTTTGTGTGCTTGCTTTGTATTACACAGCCTAGTTTAGGAATGCCCAATGTTATTCTTGCTTATCGGCATGCGTGTGAACCTAATATGTGTCAAACATTTGAATTTGTTACTTTTATGTGGGTGTAAATATGTGCTTACCAGCGAGTAGCATATAGTTGATGGCATTAAACAGAAGACCAATGACAGCACTGCTGACTATCACTCTCGGGTAGCGAGGCGGTTGCACGTGAGAGGAGTGCACGCCGAGCTGCAGTGCATTTACAACGAGTGCTAGTGCAAACGATGCGAATAATACGTGTACGGATAAACGGCCCACTACTTCAATACGGGCCCATCCAAACGTGTTCCGTAGTCGACCCTCGCGTCCAGTGCCTTCATCTGCACGTTCGTACTGGACACAAAAATATACTATATATTGAAAAATATAATTTACATAATTATTTACATTTTTTAGGTAATTATATCAAGTTTATTTACTAATTTTTAAATTCCATAATTAGTCGAAGTCACGGATTTTAATATATAATTTATAATGAGCAGTAATTACTACATACTAATCGATTTCATGCGATTAGTACCTACTCCTAAAAATGGGCGGCTCCTGTAAAACCTACTTTGATGTAAGCTTTAAGAGTTTCACTAAATATTTCAATCAATTTAATGTTGAAACAGTTTGTAACCTGTTGTTATAAGATAATTTAAAATACCTTGTAGGCTAGTAAGGTAGTGATAAGACCGACAAGTCGGCATAATGAGTGGCAAGTATCGACGAGCAGTGTTGGTGAATGTGTGACGTGAGCAGCGAAGAGCCGGCCGCTGAAGCCAGCCACAGCTATCAGCAAGGCAAGTAGCGACCGCGGTGGCGGTAACCATTGCAGCCATTCTTTCATTGCCATGGCTGCTCAAACGTAGAATTTCTGATAAAAGTAGAAACAATGTGGTAGTAAATTTTGTGTATGAAATTTTTAATTCGTCGAGTATTTTCTTATAAATTTCTACAATATGTGCAGGAAACAGTAAAACACTTTCCTGAATATATTGTAGAAATTTAAATACATGTTTATTAAGTCTAGCCATTTCAAATACGAAATAGTCACAAATTCAGCATTTCAAGTCAATAATACTTAATATAAAAGAAATCCTGAAATTTCGCCTGTGAAAAAAAACATGCAGGCAGTGCAAAGAATGATACATCATAGGCACGGCAACGTCTCTGTCAAGGCTTAAAAGTTTCAATAAAAAATAAATAGTCAGTTGACGAATTTGCACAACAATATTTTTAAATTAGATGTCTTTGATTTTCGGTTTGTTTTTGATTGTAAACTTGAATTAATGCGTGTCAATCTATTTCGATTTTGATAATTAAAGTAAACTATTTTGTGCATATTTTTTATTGTTATTAATTATCGTTGTAATTAATTATTTTAGAACATTTGTTTTAGAATAGTTAAATTAGTACTATTTCAATAAAAATAATAAAGAAATATTTTTATTGTTACTTTTATGTAACATAATACAAAAAACATCAAAAGAATAAATTTTGTTGTTGTCAAGTTGATTGAAGATCGATCTATCGACTGCTATTATCCAATGAAACAGCGTGGTGGAATTAGTTCCAAGCCCTTTCCTCAAGGAGATAGGAGGCTTTCCCCAGAAATAGGAAATTTACTAGTGCTTACATTGGTTTACTTTTACTTTATTTTAAATAAGACAAAAATAAGAAAGCTATAAATTTTACGTAAGTAAAAAGTTTTCAAATAAGCTATATCCTAAAAAAATAACAAAATATACACATACTATATACTATATGGTCTACGCCGCCTTAAAATATAAAATACCAGTATCAAACTGTGAAAGTCCCATATCAATCGGATTAGTGGCCCATCTACCTTGATGTTTTATAATAAAAAAAAGTAATATATACAGAATTTCTTTTATTTGTTAAATTATTGTCTATTAGGGAAACCTAGTTACAGACTAAGCTAAACTTAGATACTTCCATACCTTCTATTTATCAGAATAAAATAAATTAATGTATATTTATTCAAAAACGCATGCAAAAATTAAGTCATACTTCATATACATAACATAAATGAATTAAATAGCCTTTTATGCCCATGGCGTACATATATATACATCACACCGTATTGGAGTAGCGTGGTGGCGTAGGTAATTTGTATGTAGGTATAAAATATAGTTAGGGTTAACGTGTTAGTGTCTGTTCAATTACTGCATGTTAAGCGGGAAGTGTGTGGGGAGCATTTATGAAATAATGAATGAATGATAGCTATTTTATAAACGAATTATCACATGAATTCGCTGTGAACATTTGCAAAAAAACACTGATTCTTAAGGCAAAGTACAAACAAGCTAATTACAGACAAGCCTTTTGTTATATAGCCCGAGCCTATGCTGGTTTATTTTGATATTCTTTAAACTCTTTGTTTTAGTATTTTTTAGGGTTTTGTATATCGAATGAAAAACGGAATTCTTATCCGAGTAGTAATTCGGAACGGAGTCTCGGTTCAGCCTCCGTCCGTCACAACATACTTTTTACACTGTCACATATATTTTTAAACTTCCACTTATGTAAAATTTAAATTAACAAACAATTTGTTTGCTAATCGGTAATCTGTTCAACGAGCGATAATATCGAACGTTATATTTCAACATTTTTTGTTCCGATTGTTGTGTTGTAATTATTGTTGTGTAATAATGTTATCAACTTATATGTCTATTAAAAAGAACAACAATTTTAGCGACAATATAAATATTGACCAAATTTAGCGCTTATTAGGCATCTTTGTTCTAGTTTCGTCATATAATTTCCTATAGAGGATGGATTTAGTTCAAGCGGCAAACGAAAGTTGTTATCGTGTAACGGTCATGGTACAAAAAAGCTATACTTGTGTGTGTAGGTGACAAGATTATGATGAAGAAAAAAAATCAATCCGGATTGAACTTTAATTTTTAAATTTAAGCTAAAAATATAAATAAAAAATAATAGGTGGGAATATATATATATACCTTTTTTTAATGCTTTTAATTGTCTTATAATATATCTAAAACAGGTCTAAATTTCTAAATGTATTTGCAGCAGTTTTTGTTAAGAGACACTAAAAATTAATATGGTGTTTATTTTGATAAGGATTAATACTGAGTGTCAAATAAATCGACCTAAGGTTATCTTAAATATTTTTAAACATTAAAACGGCAACGGTAAAACGGTGTCGCTTATATGTATAGAGTACAATTAGTTTTTGTGCTTATACAAGTCGGTAGGAATCTTAGAGGTCTACAAACTTTGTGAACAAAGTTTTCGTTACATCTCTTATTCTTGTCAAATCGTTTCCTTGTAAAGCTGACCGATTATAATTATTTCTGGGACCACGTCGGCAAAATAGGCTTTAGCTCCAAAAATATGAAATATTTAAATACAATGTATAGCTTATGTCCTTCCTGAAACTATAAATTATTATTATAATATTATAAATCTGAAAGAATTCCTTTCCTTCTTTATAATGTTCGCTACTTTTATGTATTGTAAACTTTAAATTAACTTATTTGTAAAATTAATTTAAATTATTGAACTTTAAGCTTATCGATCGTAAAAATATCGCAATAAATAACTAGTACTATTTCTAAAGCATAATAGGTATTTTTTGACTTTCCATTAACCTTCTGTTATTCTCAAATTAAGTATTCATATGCCAATACATCTCGTACAAGTAATCTTGAGCGAAGTACGAGGAAGTAAGCGTTCAGACAATATCCGGCGAGTCGACCAGTACTTATGGTTTATAGGTGAGTACCACTTATTGCAATTCAATGGGTTCATTCATGTCAATAAATGTTTGTCTAAAGATAACAGTTATTTTAGATAACCAATGATCAATATGTCATGTGTATAACCGTTATGGTTAGCGACTTGTCTTATTTAGTAACGTTTCATTGTCATCAAATTTCGCACTTGACAAGATAAAACGGTACATTTATCTTTATAGGTGATTTGTCAATATTAATTATTTACAAATTTTACGACTTTACATACAAATAAACGTATTCAAGATTTTGACTGCTTTTTTTTTTTAAATTCTGAACACAAATCTTAAAACGAGCAATAAAGATTGTAAAACTATTTTACACGATTCGAAAGAAAACTTTTCTCTACTAACCTATTTCTTAGATAGTTTTAACTCGCAAAAACAAATTCGCACAAGTAGGTTATTACATCGATATAAAAATGTTGGAAAAAAATATCTATAATAGTCGTAGTATTTAAATTTAAAAATCGAACACACAGTGCTTACACACACACAACACACTTCAGTTTAAATCATAGTTTAGTTGTTTTTGTTAACTCTAATATTCGTCATAAACAGTAGCCTAATTAACCTTCCCAAAAATCATAGTTAAAATAAAATGAGGAAGCTTTATTAACATCGGTATAATATGTGATACACTATTCAATTAAAAATATATAGAATATTTTTATTTACAAAATTAACATTTCGAAAGTCTCGTCAATCTTAATTTTATTTAAGTTATAAAGAACGAAACTGTTACAATTTCGGATACTTTTTGTTTGATGATTGTGAAAAGTGTACAAGAAATATTTAAAAAACGCTTTGCTTTTTTGTATCTTTATATTATTGCGATGTTAAGTATTTAATTTCATACATAGATAATAAAAGTTAATATTGAACGTGTGTAGGTAGCAGATAGAGTTTATTGCGAGCGTTGTCCGTGTATTCTTATCTATAGACTGCCAAAATGTACTAACAAAGTACGTAGGTTTTCGACCACGTTCTTGGCTGACTTCTTTATATTTATTTTAAGATATAATTATATATTTATCTTACAATTACATCCAGCGTACAATTTAATGTGCTAGCTTTTTCTTTATCGCATATAAATAAAATAATAAGTGTAATTTTGATAATTATTTTTTTTTTAAATTTCAGTAGCATTTTCCTAAAAGTGTAGATGGCGATTGCATATGCATGATGGCGATATGTCTTGTGTTTTTTTTAAATATTGCAAAGATGTGGCGGTGGTGTTTACGGTTTTTTTTTATAAATACAAATAGAAAATATACTACAATTTGTAAAAATTAAATAAATATGAATAGTCCAAAAATAGTTATGGTTAGAAATTCGAAATTACTACAATATTAAAAAAAAACATTAACATTATATTTTCAAATTATATTTAATATAACTTCTTTTTATAGTGACATATATGCATTTTAAATAGAATTCATAAATTTCAATAATAATTCCTTAATAAAATATATAGAAATTTTATTAGAATAAATATATACATTCTTAAATGTTAACTTTAATTTTAAGTTACCGAAATAATTTATAATAATATTAAATAAATACAACATGTCTATTAAATATTTGACTATTAAGCAGTGTGTTTAAGTTATTCTGTCTGATTGTTTATACTATAGTATATTTGTTGGGTGTTTCTGAAGTATTAATCTTATGGTAAATTATATCACCACTAAAAATATACTAAATTCTCTATTATATTATTACTAAATTAAAACATATGTCTTTCAAATATTTTTTTTTATAGAATAGGAAGGCGGACGAGCATATGGGCCACCTGATGGTAAGTGGTCACCAACGCTCTTAGACATTGGCATTGTAAGAAATGTTAACCATCGCTTACATATCCAATGCGCCACCAACCTTGGGAACTAAGATTTTATGTCCCTTGTGCCTGTAATTACACTGGCTCACTCACCCTTCAAACCGGAACACAACAATATCAAGTATTGCTGTTTTGCGGTAGAATATCTGATGAGTGGGTGGTACCTACCCAGACGAGCTTGCACAAAGCCCTACCACCAGTAAATTATAGATAATATAATTTTCTACATAATACGTTATTATAATCATTTTTGTATGACACTACTTTTTAAAACGCCGATATCCTTATGAATAACAGATTTTCTTCTTTTAAATAAGCAATATTTTCTTGGTCTAATAAATACTACTTAACATTGAATTTTCACGTAAGTCTGATTCTATGCTTTTATCCAAATATAATCGAATAACTTGTAACAGAGTTTTTTCGATAGAAATGCTTTTGTTGAATAGAATGGATACATTAATACGAGTATGAATTTATTATAAGTGACATCATAAATTCAAGCAAGTACTCGGTAGATCATACAAATAATAGGGTTTCGTATTTAATCTACGAATGTGTTGTAAGTCGTGTGTTGTGCTTGACTATATATAAATGCATAATAGCTGCGAGCGCTATTCATAGGAAACTAAAAATAATTATAATTGAATATCTCTATAAAGCATTGTGGAGCAATGTTAACAATACTTTTTAATAATTAATATACTTTTAATAAAGTTTGAGCACAGCCTATTCCACACATGCGCGTTTTGTATTTTAACCGTGTGATAAATTATCATGAAGAATAAGAAAATCCATTCTTAGAAGACCAGATTCCAGATACTTTGGTATAAATTTTAATTTGAAGTAACTTACATACTCTATCAATAAAATCTGTATGTTATTATATTCGCAGAACATATTACAATGGTATATTATATATATTTTTAAGTAAATTCCTAATCATGAATTGAAAACTTTTATGTGTTTATTATATATGTTGTTTTTGTTAAAAGTTATTGTGTAATATTGTAAATTACCAAGACTTCTTTAGCGGCAGCCTCAAGCGGTAAATAAATTTAAGTCTCGAGTTACAAATGGAAGTTGAATTTTTTTTACACTTTTACAAACATTTCCGTATTCCTTTATTCTAAAAAGAGACTCCAATATAAATAGGAGGTTAGATATAGGTTTGGCGCGTATGTTCGGTTTTTAGTTAATAGTGTTAAACTTGCTAGTGCGATAAGGCCTTAGTTATTCGAAATACTATTTCCGAAAAATTATCATAAAATATAAATAAGAATGTATACATTTACAGTTTATTTAATGTCAAATCAAACAGATGTTTCTTAACGAATTCTCAAGGTAATAGCCGTAACTAAAATTGACATTGTATTATTTCACAAATAAATAAAAAAATATGAATATCTATTTCTTTGTTATCGCTATTTGCCTAACTACTATTGAAATAAAAGAGGAAAACATTTTTTTTTTACTTTAAAAGTGTAGTTAAGATAAGTTTTGCTTAAAGTTTTATAATATAAGCACAATAGATATTCTTGAATCGGGAAGTGAAACAAATTTAGTTTAAATAATATTTTAAACTTTAAACTCTAAGTTATCAAAACTAATTATTATGCCTTGCATACTTATATTTATCCAATCAATTTACAAGTTACTAATGTACCTATTTCATCGAGAAACTTGTCTCTACTTTATGTAGCGACAGCTGAAACGTGAGATAGAAATTATTTATTTATATTAAAATAACTTAAGAAAGTTTAAACATGAGAAGTATCTATAGTAAGTGAAAATAGATCCAAGTTGCCGGTTACGGTTGGTTGCGCTGTCGCACAACACTCTCGGTGCTAGGCTAGTTGTTGTCAATTACAGGCAGTTAGCAGTTACTTTCCGCATCGCCATAACGAATAAACATCATAGTCAGCGCGTGATATCAGCGACTTTTTATTTTCACTATCGATGAGATTTGTTCTAATCTGCTTGTTTAACTTAAAGTAACACTTTCACACGAGATTAGAACTAGTAGATAATATTTGACTTACCAGTCAACTTACAGAGTTTTACTTAAACCAAACTGCACAAATTAAAGTTAATGCGGTGTTCGTCACAACATAAAAGTTTACTAAACACGGACCGGCAGTCGAGTAATATTGTTTATATTTGCAAACGTATCGCGGACATATCGTGTCAGTGGACTGTGGAGCCGTGATCACCGTGAGCTAGTGCGCCGGCGTCTATTACGGCACTGACGAGTGACGACTGCGTGCGCGCAGACCGCCTTATCGTCAAACCTTGTGTACCCGATAAGCGAACTGTCGAACTGTTAAGTACCGAGGCATATTGCTCCGGCGTGAATGTGCAAACAGTAGCAATTGTATAGGTTCAAGCCCATTCTTGATAAAGCTACGGAATAAAATATATAAAAATACTTTCAAATTATTCGAAATATTAAAAATCAATGTATCAATGTATCAAACATATTTTTTAATTCTCATGATATAAATAGAGTTATTGACATAATATAGCAGAGTGAGTAATAGGCAAATTTCAATGAACTTAACGTATGTAAAAAAAAAAACAAATAAATTTCGTTAAAGCACAAGAATACCGGGAAAATGCTTCGTAGATTTTAAAATCAAAACTTATACTAGATAAAACTAGTGGTAGTGGGTGCTTTATTCAGCCCGGGTGATCCAGATATAAAAAAAAAACGTAAACATGTTCCGTTTCACGAGACGAGTTCGTTAGAAAATGTATGAAATGCTTTCGGGTCACGGCCGTGCGTCGTTATTTCCGCAGCGGCGCAAGCTCAAAATATCTTCTCTACAATTTTTCGATGTGAAAAATATTTCGTTAAACAATTGTGTTATCTTGTAAAATTAAACGCCATTTAGTTTCGAAATACCTTGAAGCGACTGTTTTAACCTCGTATAATAGGTATCTTAGTGGGATTACTTTAATGTACGCCATACAATAAGAGACTGGGATAGAACTTTCTTATGTCCTTTCTCGTTATTTCATTATAATACGGTTAGTACACGGAAAGTCTTAATTTGTTACGGATATTTAGTAATTAGTAATGGGTTTAATCATAAAGGAATACGTTTTCCTTTATTTTTTTAAAGTACCATTTCGAGTGAAGTGCAAATATATTTAAAAAAAAATTATAACTTTATACATTATAATTAATTAACTATTTTTTATATTTATACTTACAATGGTTATTAACATTTATTTGGTTTTTTGAATTGAATGCGATTGTTTGTATATAAATGTTTATGTAATAAATATATATATAGAGTAATGGCTTTAGGACATAGCTATAATTAGTTCGTGTAGCATTGTATATTTATTAAAATATGAAAATGGCTATCATATGACTTAATACCCTAAAATCAGCTTACAAAAGATAATTGTGCAAATATTTAATATAATACGAACACATGTATTATATAATATTTGTGATAAAGCAACATCTGCTTGGAGATTTATTTTGAAATTTAAGTTACTAAGATAAATGAATAATAAATATATATTATGAATAAATAACTTTTTGCTGTTAATTTTGTTAAAATAATATTGTGTTTTAACCATGTAACGATATTTTTTGTTAAAACATTATTGTATAAGATTTTAGATTACAAAAAAGATATGAATACCGCATATTTAAATGTGGCGAGTCGGTTTCAATTAAACGAATAGAATTTGGTGATTACTTTCATCAAGGGTACTACTGTTTACGCATAGTGATAGCAATCTTATCAGAAAACATTTTGTAAGCAAACCAGTTACACAAATTCATCAAGAAGATAACAACAACTGACGATGTTCAGCAAATACTTAAATAACCACAACAAAAAAATATGTATAATAATATTTATCCGAACTAGAATTAGGTAAAACTTCGCTGCAACTGTGAGCATTTATAAGGGATAAATGTTGTTCAAATATTTACTTCGAGCAATTCAAATTTAGGCCAAAGATAAGATACGATATTGTAATCGTAATCAAATTGTTTTAATGCAATTATTGCCTATCGTTTGCTTAAGATAAATAATATGCCTACTTGTTTAGTAACACGTTCCTTATTCACGAGATAACAACGAAGGTGCAATAAAACTTGTAATTAAAAATAATTGTTACTTATTTGTAAAATATAAATATCTAATAAATATAAGACAGTTTATTATTTTTTATTAATCCTTTTGTCAAATGATTTTTTTATATGTTAGCTATAGTAGATAGGTTATCGATAAAAATAAATTAAAAATAAGAGTAGAGATTATCAAAAAACGAGTGTGGGCGATTAGAAAAGGGTAACAGAACACGAAAATAAATATACTTTTACGCGGACGAAGTCGCGCGTATTCTAATAGCTATATTCTTATAGCTAGTCTAAGTACAAAACTTGAACCAAATCGATAAAGCCCTTTCTGAGATATACAATATATATATACAAGAATTGCTTTATTAATAAGATAACATTATCTGTACCTTATTTATAAAATATGAAAAACTAATGATGCTCCATTAAAAAGTTATTTAATTTATTTATTAAGCTTAGTAGAGTAGAGTTGTTTTAAATATTCAGTAAATCAAGTTATTTTTTGTAAATTTAGTACATGATAATTGGATAAAATGGTTTAGTGGAAAGATGGGTCCTTTCGTGCCACTGACTTTCCCTTCAACGCCCTTAGAGACAATCAGTTTTTACGATAAAAACTGGTGCTGTTGCGAATCGAATGAAATCAACACTTAATCAGGTAATTATTACGCGTCACGCATTATTATGTATGTTCGTGATTTATATTATTATTAGATGTATTGACCCTCAAGTAATGTTCAATAGAATTAAAGCTGGCATTTCCTTTGTCCGCGAATGCCAGGGCTCTTTATAAACTTGTAAGACTGGGCTTGAGAGTAAGGTGATCCAAATCATCATGTCTCAAACCCAGATTTTCTTGTTAAGGAAGACGTATAGAGCGTCATAGTCATTTGTGTGACCAAGCTCTTTAAATAAAGAAAGAAAAAAACGTTTACAAATGTAAAATCTAAAATGTCGGTCTCGTATATTATTTTGTTATGCGCAATTAAATATGAGTTAAATGTTCGTTATATTGTGTATAAAAACTATTTACATGAAATGGTTTTTATACAAATTGGTCGCTTCAAATTAAATACTTTGTAGTTATCACCACGTTCTTGACCAACCTAAAAATAAAACATTAAGTAAATAATGATAACGCTGATATTGCGATTTTGTTGATTTTCTTTTGCAAATTATACAGTTTGGTATATTTTTCTTATTTATATTATGTATATAAAATACATAAATGTTTTTTTGATATTGATAAAGATTTTTTGTGCACAATTTGGTATCGATACACAAATAATATATGGTTAAATATATGTTTAATATTTAGATGAGGTAATTACGTACGTAAGACTGGACATATGTGATATATGCATACTTATTCATGTTACACAGTTTTGAGCTTAATTGAGAGTACGCTTTAATGAACATATTTTGTTTTGTTTTTAATAAAAACATTTAGTAAGTTCTTACGATTTTAATGAATAAATTAAACCAATATATAAACTTTTTATTAATAAATATTTTTATATAAGAAAAGATAATCTGTCAAAATTATTAAAAACTGTCAAAAATTCCAGTTATTTTTTAAAGGCTTTAAAGTATAAAATATAAAAAAAATAATCGCTATGATTAAATCAGCGTGTAACTCAAGTCCAGGTTATTAATGTTTATAATTGTATGTAAAAATGACTTAACAATTGTGTATTGAATGTAAAAACCGAAAAGTCAGATTAAGAGCAATGACATCCCCACGACGAATACAACTACCACAGAACAATCCGAGCCAATGAAGAAGTCATCGTAGAGAATTCTAATAAAGGACATATCCACGTAAAAATACCTTATATTGAAATAACCAAAAAGATAAACCAAAAGTATTTAAAATATATCCGTGGAGATGGATTATTCGAGAAAAAAAACTAATTTTGCATATTGAATATAGATCTACATATATAAATATGTAAGACAAAGCCAACGAAGAGTATTGTGTTTGTAAATTGGTTATATTTGTTATAGCCACGTAGTAATTCCGTTATAAAACATCGGTGCCAAAAAAAAACTGATCCGTACCGTGATTTATATAATGAAATATTTTCCATTAGAACCTTGATTAGTTTCGCCTTGGTAGTTAGTGTTATTTATGATTGGCTTATCACTACGATTCAGATTAAGTTCACCGCTATCGCGTTTTTGTGCTTTGTGAATGTAGTTAAGACGATTTTATTAAAATATATTATATATATGTTAAAATAAATGATTGATAAATTTTGAAACATCTGAAGAAGAACTGACTATACATTAATAAAAGTATTATCTTTAGGCGAAGATATTGCATCAAAAAGAAAACTGACAGTGCGCACCCCATTTAAGAAAAGGGCTCATTCCTCAAGTCCTGCTACTCCTAGACCATGTGTAAGAATTGTTTTTATACTTGTCTGCACATTAATTATTTATCGTTCGAAATTATTAAAAGTTTTAATAAAAATTAACGATAGTTAATTAATAGTTAAGGCAACTATAGGTTAAATTAACGATAGGTTAATTATATAAATCATATTGTTTTATAGTAAGTTTAGTCCACGAAGAGGCGGCCCACTATTTTTCGCGAGGGGAAAGCGCGGGGTGCGGGGAGTTAAGTCCGAGACCCGACTCCCGAGCAATGAGCATCAGTCTCGAGTCGATCACGGCTCGGTGTAGATAGTTATATATTTTCTGTAGCTGCGAATCTTGATACATCGGCAAAGTTGCTCTACTTAAAATTTTATCCTATTTTACTAACATTATTTTTAAAATGTCCAGAAAAACGGAACGTATTGTTCTTATGGGCCAGGTATTAACATACTCCGAAATTGTACTTATATCAATTACTCGGTTAATTAAAATTTATAATGGCAATTACATTATTTTTACAAGTAAAGGGATTATGGGGATACGCTTGAATGTATACAAAAAGAGGCAAATAATAAATGAAGCATAAAAATAATCAATGCACGCTAAAGAAGTGCACAGGTAGGCAGATTTGCACAATATTTTACAATATGTAGTATACAAATAGAAGTGTATATTTCTAGAAGACTAGATTTAGTATGCGTGCGTTACACACAAACTCTAACAGATTATATTGCTTACTAGCACTGTAGTGATTGGGAAAAAAGTGGGGTGCGACACTGTGGATTGAACTAACTATAATATTAAGTGTTTTATAAAAAAAAATAGATATTAGTTAAATATTATCATATTTATAATGACATATTACGAGATATATAATAACATACTACTTGTCGAGATTAGATCAATTTAGCATTCGAATTTTAAATAAAAGAAAATCATTCGTTTCTTCATTTTATAACTAGGGAGCTGACAAGCATTTCATTATATCATCGGTTTATGATAAAAGGTCAGATCAATAAATCGATTTAGCTAGTTAATAAAAGTCCTATGTCGCTACGTTTTTATGACATTTATATTCAGATATAAGCCAGATCACCTTTGCAATATCTATATAATAGTTTTCAGAAGGAATCATGAGCAAATAATATAGGACCATATTTTTATTACAAATTCAAAGAACTGCTATTTTTCATATTTATAAAGCTATCATACTTGCAGACTCGGCCCTTAATGCTTGTTATGGCACATATCACTATTTATAATGTCTGCCACATAAACAAATCATATATAAATTTTATTCGTCAGCTCTCTAGCCATTACGACTGTCTGATCAAAATCATTTTACTGCTGGTAGGGCTTTGTGAAAGTTCGTCTGGGTAGGTACCACCCAGATCAGATATTATACGGTAAAACAGCAATACTTGATATTATTGTGTTCCTGTTTGAGCCAGTGTAATTACAGGCACAAGGGACATAACATTTTAGTTCCCAAGGTTGGTGGCGCATTGGCGATGTAAGCAATGGTTAAAATTTCAATGACAATGCCAATATCTATGGGCGTTGGTGACCACTTAACATCAGGTGACCCAAATGCTCGTCCGCCTACCTATACTATAAAAAAATCTACCTATAAAAACGGTTTAGTACAATAAGGCGAAGTTTTATACTGTTTTTTTTGAGAACTTTTAAGCTTGAAGTCGATTTGTTCTTGTCACGGTTTCTTCGTATTTGTAACGATTCTTTATTATACAGCGGTAAAATTTAATTAAAGGGCCTTTTTATTTTAGGCTCCTTCCCAGCCAAGAACGCTGCTAAAAGATCGAAGATGTCTTAGTCTACCTCCTCTTAATGTAAGTTAAACGTCAATATATAAGCTATAAATTTTCAGTAGTTATATTTGTAAATATATTTATAGGTACCTATTTTGATTGCATAATTATGCAAAAATTAATATTTGTAATAATATATCTTATTATTGTTCTTTTAATTTATTTTAAAAGTAATTTTATCATTTAGACTCTTTTGACACATTATAAAACGTAAAAATAATAGTGTACGTAATTGTAAACGTAAAAATATTTTTCTTTGCTTTTTTAATGTAGAAAAAACCAAAAACATCAAACGACAGTTTAGAATATGCCCAGCAAAATGTGTTGGCTCAAGAAGACATGAATAAAACCATGCAATTACAGAAATGTGAATTTCAAGATCAAGGTATATATTAATAACATTATGTGCACTTCAAAAGTAGAATAAATTTTAATTATAATCTCATAGAAATGTGTTGTTTATAATCAGTTCCAGAAAAAGATATTGTAATGCCTCATTGTTTACTAAATAAAACTATGAGAGCGTTAGCTACAAAGAAAAGGGAATTTATTAAATCCAAGAAGAACTTAATTGTTCAACAAGTAAGCCTACTTACTCGTACTGTGTTATATGTGTTAATCAATCATTGTAAATTTTTATTTCCATAAAAAATGCTGCTTGATCGTAGAATATGTGAGGCCAGGCGGGCTTACAAAGCCCTACCGCCAAGTTTATCATGAATCTGTGTTAAAGCATCTGTACTTCAAATAATATGAGTATTTTGTTTGTAGAATTCTTTACTAGAAAGTTACGCTACTTTAAAAGATTTAGAATCAAAAGCAGGAATTGCCGATGAGGAGTTGGGTGATATACGCATTCTATCAATAAAAGGCTGGCCAGCACACGACCTGCTGCTGCTAGTGAGAGATGACCTCGAAATGCCAATGAACTCAGAGATAAGCGGCATTTTTGGTATAGTACTTTATCTTGTTGATAGCGTGTACTTTATTTGTCTTTATCAATAATTCGAAATTATCAAAATCTTTTTATTGATTCCGGCAATGTCTGCAAGTGATGTACAGACGCGCACTAAACAAGAATAAGGTTGTTCCGATATAACATAAATCAACTTTCAACTTACACATATATATCTATATAACATACTGAATTATAAATTCGTCTGACAACCTACATGTTAATGGAGGTTCAGACGAATTTAAACACAAATAACATTTATTAACATTATTTAACCATATAGTGATTTCGAACGATTATTTATACATAAATATGAAAATTATATGTTCTACATGTTACGCTTTTGTTCAAGAAATATAACACTTTCGGATGTAAATAAATATATATGAAAAGTTTTTTATCTATCTTAATGTCAATTTAAAATAAATTAGGTCCCCAAGTGTTACAGCAGTTGCAAGCGCAGTTGAATCATATTCCAGAGGATGTACTTGGTATGGGCGCTGAGATCATGGCACGGCGTATTGAGATCTTGACCTTGCTGCGTTACAAGCACCGCAGTGATCGCGCTACATACCTCACTGTAAGTTATATAAATAATATAAAAAAACTTATTTTCGCTAAAAAATTCTTATCCCTTAAAACTACATAACATAGCACATGAAATAAAATACAATATTGTGTTGCCAAAATTAAATAATATTAGTCATGCTTATATTTTATTGTAAAAATTTATTTCGTGTGAGGTGGCTAGGAAGAGATCGTTAGGAAACTTATTTGTGTTGGATGAAATTCTGCCACATGTGTAACACTCAAACCACATTGAAGAGTGAAGAAAAAGTCGGAAGGGCTTAGGCTTAAATATGTTCTTCTGTGATTAGCTGACTGGGTAAAAATCCCGGTTCGGGCTAATAAAAAGTTATTCGATTTTTGCATCGTTTCTTTATTTAAAAATATATTATGAATTAGCTAGCAGCTAGTGCTCGTGATATGAATTATAATTACTGATTGTAGAATATGGAGTGGAAGGCGAAAAATGTGGAGTTTGACAACGAAACGGAACAACTGCACAGAATGGTAGCTGGGACCGCAGAAAATTTAAAAGCTAAAATAAACTATTCTCTTAATCTTGCCAAGTATGTGAATCTTATGATGGCTACAAGAACTTTATTATTACTAATAAAAATGTAAGGTAGGCGTGCGCTTAAAGAGACACGCAAAACCTGCCATGATGGGATATCTTCGGTCGTGTCCGGGTGATGGGTTTTACCCGGACATGTTGTTTGAAGCAACCGCCTGTAAAAATGCCACTGCTGCACGAGTTTTAAACACAAATTAAGTAAATAAAATTTAGTAGTGCTTGCCCGGGTTTGAACTAACAATCTTCGGTTAAGGTTGAGGTGTTCTAGCCCAGTGGCTAAACTTAACTTAATTTCCCCTTCTTGTGACGCCAATTGTCGTCAAGCTAATTGTCTAATTTGACAAATCATTGAAATGACACTTATTCCAAGTGTAACTCAAACTGTGCGAGACAAACAATAATTATAATAATTATTGTAAAATTAATTTATATAATTGACGAGCCGGTTGGCGTGGTTGGTAGAACACTTGCCTTTCACGCCGAAGGTTGTGGGTTCGATTCCCATCCAGGACCGACATTTGTGTGCATGAACATGTATGTTTGTCCTGAGTCTGGGTGTAATTATCTATATAAGTGTGTATTTACAAAAAAAAAAGTAGTATATGTAGTATATCAGTTGTCTGGTTTCCATAGCACAAGCTTTGTACAAGCTTAATTTGGGATCAGATGGCCGTGTGTGAAAAATGTCCCAGGATATTATATTATATTATTAATTTAGAATATATATTTCAAATAAAGTATACACTTATAGGTATATATTTAGAGAAAGGCGATAAGATCCAAAATAGTGTTCTGCACTAACGGAAAACGTTCTGTACGGAACTAATGACAATATGTCAAATATTATTCAACCTTTTTTACTATTCCTTATTACGAGTCTAGTTTTGTATTTTATAGAATACCATGGATAGATCGTGAAACTATTATTAAAAAATCTGAACGTATACAAAAAGAAAATGCGCTGCTACAACATAAAATTGAAGAGATTAATAAAAAAGAAAACGAGGAAACCAAAGAAGCTGGGCCGAATAATGAAACTGCTACTAATTACCAGGTTTAATTGCAATTTTCGTCAAGTCAATTTTACACAAATAGATATGAGTATTAAACATTTACGTTACATTATAATTTTTTGGAGCGTTATGCTTGGAGCTTGTCTACAAGTCTGATATGTCATTCAAACTTAACACCTAGAAAAATTGTCCAAGTAACAACTTAACGTAAACTTAAATATTACTCCTAACAGTACGTGTATTTATGTAACTGTGTCTTTATCTAGGAAATATGCAATGAATTAGCTAAAGAACGAGCTGCTCGGGCGTCACTTAAGGAAGTGGTGTCTGCAGCGGAGAATATGCTACGTGTGGCGCGCGGCCGAATAGTGACATTAGAGAGACAATTAAAGGAGACGAAGGTAGAGCTAGATGTGGTTCGTCGGAAACATAAAGATATGGAACAACTTGTAAGTAAAGTTAACACAGATCGTCTTTTAATATAATTTTTGGGATATAATTTTTCATTTAACTAAATTTATTTGATTAATAACTAGTTTTCGACTGGGTGAAGCCGCACCCTTGTGTAAGCGGGAGGTAAGGTGTAAGGTTATTATTTATTTTGTTATATAGTTATGTCCTTTTTTGTACCACAGACAACCTGTTACAAGATTTCATGATGAATATTAATGATGTGGAAGCGTAACAAAGAAACAAACTCACTTTTGTAATAATATTAGACGCCACATAAATCTCAGATTGGTTATTCTGGATTAATTTCTGTCAAACTCATATTGGTCTAGGTTAGACATACGCGGTCCGAGACTTTCTACTCTGTTTCGCCATATCTTCATCCCGCAGTTAGGAGTTAGTTTTTGTTAGATTAGTGTTGCCCAAGTTTGTATGTAATAAAACTAAAAATTATGTTTAAGTACTTAATAATGATTTTTTTAAATGTTAGATTTTTCAAGTTCGTTCGGTCTAAAGTTCTAAATAAACTAGACTGTCTACAATTTGGATTTATGTTTACGACATCCTGTTGAAACGGTTCTATCATTTTTACTATTTATTTACAAAAGAAACACCATCGGCATATTAAAAAAATTAACAACAAATTACGATAATAGTAGGCTAGTACAGTGTGATACACCATTATAGGCATTTTAAAGAACAATACAATTGAAATCACTTTTAAGCATGTTAAAGTTTTTATATTAGGTTAGGTCTAATACTAAATTGTCGTGTCTTACGAGGGTTTTTTGTTTTTGTAGATGGTATTTAACTTAAAAAAAAACAGCTAAATCAGTGTTAGGACTCAGAGGGAAGGTAAATCAATGCTAAAACAATGAAACGAGTGACGATATGGGATTAGATCATCAATGAATATTTTTTTTTGTGTATTGGTGTTTTGTTAGTAGTTTTCACAGAAAAAGTGTAGCCTTAGGGATATTACTTTTATAGCTTTGTTTTTTTTTCTGCTATATGTACTCTAATAAGATACACTTACTCTCATGCCTCAGATAGATCACACATCAAAAAACATAAAAAATTATGAATTATGAATGGTTTCAGTTTTAAAATAGTAAACATAGTTTAACATAGTTTGTTCCCCCGGACACCTCTAATTTATCTTTCCAAGATTCACTGTTACTTAATGAAAAGAAAATTTAATTTAAATAAAAAGTATCTTTATTTCGTCTTTATAGTAATAAATCGCAATGCACTGTATTTTATCATTACGTTATTTTACAACATACAAACATAAAATGTCATAAGTGATTTTTAAACATCCATTCTAGTAGTTATGTATGCTATAATATAATTAGTCCTATTTAATATTCCTAAAATATCTAATAATTAAAGTTATATTATATTAATTATTTTATTTTAAGTATCGTCATCGGGAGTCAAGTTACGATGCACGGTCAAAGAAATTAATTGAGGTTTCGAAGACTGGAGAATTGACAATAGAAACTTTGTCTCGTCAACGTGATGCATTGGAGTTAAGGTAGATAATATAGATAAACAAAATGAAGGTAGGTACTAACAATCGGTCCTCATTACTTCTCATTTAATCATTAGAGTCAAAGAACTACGGGAGCAAGCGGAAGCAGCTGAGCGTGCAGCAGAGATTCGTGTAGCTGAAGAAAAATCTCGCATCGATACGCTGCAGGCGAAGGTAGCAGAGCAGGTGCCATGACATAAAAGCTAACCATAGTTACACTAGAAAGCTTTTATTAATCAATGTAATCATATTTCGGATATGACTCTCGGAAAAAATAAATAAATAGAATAAGCACACTAAACATTCAGTGCTTTTTTAATTTTAATAAATTCTTATAAAGTAATATAATATAAAACTTTTATAAAATTTGTAGGCTACGCAAAATGTATCTGCATAATAACGCACCTGGCTATTAATGTTGAATTCACTGCATGGAGTAGGTTAACAAAGTACTTCCGTAGTTTTCATTTAAGTTTCTAATATGCCTTAGGAAAAGAACAAGGAAGCTGCTGAAGAAAGAGTCGTTGAGTTAGAAGGACGTGTTAAGGAGTTGCAAGAACAGTTACAATATTTACGTGAACGTTCTTTACGATTAGTTGATATAGAGCGCAAACGATGTCTTGAATACGTCCCTGTTAAAGGTAGGTTTTACATAGATTCTGTATTCTGATAGTCTGAATGTTAGCGACATTCCATAATGCAAACTGCATCAAGATACCTTCTTTATAATTATTTTAAAATGATCTGGTCAAAACTATGTTCTCAGAGAATGAACCATCAGATAGAGAAACTGAAATTTGGAAAGAATTACAACTATGTCGTCTGGCTTTGTCTCGTACCGAAGAAGAGCTTCGGCAGAGTCGTGCTGATAAAGAAAGTTTTTTAAACTCACTGTCTAAGATTGCGGTGAGACTAATATCACATTTTATTTATTCTTATTATAAAGTTGAATACTTTAAAAATCAAGTTTTTGTTTTAAGCAAGAGGAAGGTGATAAGGAAGATAAAATGGCAAGTGAGCTATTAAGTAGAGAACAAAAAATAATGAAGTTGCAACAAGTTATTGAAGAACAACGAGAGAACGAAAAAATTATGTACGGTCTTTACATTCTTTCTATGAATATAACTGAAACAATAATTTCAGATAACTTATTAAAATTGTAGGGAGAAAAGCATGACCCAATACGAAAATCAGCTGGCATCGTTACGTTTGGAAGTTATGAGATTGAGAAATTATGACTGTTATGCTAAGGAAATCCCATACCAGGATTTACAGACAGAGGTTATATATACTACTTTAGTTATATAATATAAAAAGGCTACATATATATATAATTTTTATTTATAATAGATAAGCTTATCTATTGTTTTATCATAAATTGTAAGCTTTAGACTGGCTTGTCTTTGGACGTATCCAATATTCATCCATCGCACATTCTTCCCAGTTTCTATTCGGATTTCTTATTTGAATTTCGTTTATTAGTTGTTGGAGATGCATATGCAAGTAGAAACTCTGACTCGCGAGCGATCGGCTTTGGTGTCGGCAGCTGCTTCCCGCGCGCTCATGTTAGAGCGGCATGAGCGTGCAGCAGATCTTTTCGCACGTATGACTCGGGTGCGACGGGAGCTCGCCGCACATCTCGATGGACAGACCGATCCTCCATCTAACAATGACGGTATCCATATCGAGGTATAAATAAGTATTTATACAACTTCATTTAGATTTTTGTATACTTTCAGCGTACACACATTTAATACACAAGTTTAATAAGTACATTTGTATTCAAGGATCACATAATAATGTTTTATAATTTATATACTCAGTTTCTCTTCAAAAACAAATTTTATAAAAATTGTATGTCCTAACACATATACTCTCGTAAGGTCACAGCTTAAATATATATTTTAATATTATTGAAGCAGTTAATTTTTTTCAGGTTTCCAGATCATTATCGTCGGTGTGCGCCTGTTCGGCAGATACTTGGACGGCACTCCGAGCTGAGCGAGCTCGTGTCCTCCGATTGGAGAGTGCAGTACTAGCGCAAAGTCTTCAACTGGAAAAGGAAGGAAGAGTCCGGACACAACTTGAACGACGCAGAGCTATGCTGGAGAGGGAAATACTTCGCACACGACATTCTTTATCATCCGATAAAGTTTCACAAAATCCAAGTTTGAGATATATTTTTTTATAATTAATCTCCTTTATTTCTTATAGCGATAAACTATCCCAATGTTGGCAAATTCAGCGGGCATCACAATGGCTGTACAAAGTGACAGATCAGCTTTAAAATACTACCAGCATTTTTTTTTTTTTTTTTATATCGCCGGGAGGGCAAATGACTCTACTCCACCTGATGGTAAGTGGTAGTAGAGTCCAAACGCGACGACGGCCAGTACAGACGGGAAAAACGTTCTGCACTAGCCGCTTTCGCCTTGCCGGCCCGCAAGATGCCTCTTCACGCCTCGTTTGAAGGAACCCGGGTTGTAAGAGGAGGGGAATACGTGAGCTGGTAGGGAATTCCATTTTTTGGAAGTGCGACAAAGAAAGGAGTTGCCAAATTTCTTTGTTCGCGATGGAATTGATGTCACAGTTAGGCGGTGACATCGAGAACCAGCTCGCGTGGACTTAAGAAGGAAGGGGGAAGCAGGAATTAGAGAGAATAATTCCTCAGAGCACTCGCCGTGATACAGTCGATAGAAAGCGCTCAGTGCTGCTATGTCACGACGCAATTGTAAAGGTTCAAGGGTGTTTGTGACCTTTACGTCGCCAATAATGCGTACTGCACGTCGCTGCAACCGGTCCAAGGCCTCAAGTAGGTACTTAGCGGAGCCATCCCAAAGGTGCGAGCAATATTCCACGCAAGACCGTACCTGTGTTTTGTACAGCAGGCACAGTTGTTGTGGCGTGAAAAAGCGCCGCACCTTGTTCAGAACTCCGAGTTTCCGTGAAGCTGTTTTTATAACAGCCTCGATGTAATCCCTTGGACTAAGGTCGCAGCGAACGTCAATCCCCAGCATGGCGATTTTGCTTTGCATCACCAGCGGAGTACCACAGAGGGAGGGAAGAGGGGAAAATGTTGACTTTTTCGCCGTGAGAGCGCATACCTGTGTTTTCTTGGCATTAAACTCAACAAGATTATCAGAGCCCCATTTGGCGATGAGATCTAACGTCCTATCGAGTTCAATGACAAGATTCTCCCGCCTCTCCTCAGTTTCCGCCCGCCCAGCCACTGCGCGTCCGTGGTATCCACCATGCACTGTACTATCATCTGCATAGCAATGTATGTTCCCAAGGGAGAGCATATCATTGATATGCAAAAGAAAGAGTGTGGGAGATAGCACAGATCCCTGGGGGACCCCAGCATTCACTACATAGAATTGTGAAGCGCAACCATCTACTAAAACACGAAGGCTACGCTTGTGTAGGAAGCTGGCAATCCAGGTGCATAGCTGAGCAGGCAGACCATATGCCGGTAGCTTGGAGAGAAGACTTCTGTGCCAGACCCTGTCGAAAGCCTTGGAGATATCGAGGCTGACAGCCAACGATTCTCCATGCTTGTCGATAGCTTCACCCCAGAGGTGTGTTACGTACGCTAGAAGATCACCTGTGGACCGTTTTGGTCGAAACCCGTACTGACGATCATTAATTAGACAGTGATCTTCTAGGTAATGGATCAGTTGGTTGTTTAAAATCCGTTCCATCACCTTACAAAGTACTGAGGTGATAGCTATTGGCCGATAATTTGCCGGGTCAGACCGATCCCCTTTTTTGGGAACCGCTTGCACATTAGCTCTTCTCCAAGCCTCCGGCACACTTCCCGAAGAGAGAGAAAGTTGGAACAGGCGCGTTAACACAGGAGACAGCTCCGCTGCGCACTTCTTCAGCACTATGGCTGGTATTCCATCGGGACCGCTAGCTTTCCGTACATCAAGTGATTGCAGCTCCGCACGCACATCACGTTGCCTGATTTTAATGTCAGGCATCGTATGGCCACATGCAGGTATTGTAGGTGGCAGTGCACTACAATCATCGATGACGGAATTGTCGGCAAAGAGTTTAGCCAGGAGATCAGCTTGCTCTTGCGGACTGTGAGCTAGCGATCCGTCCGGATTTCTGAGCGGTGGCAGCGAAGGTTGGCAGAAATTGTTTTGCACAGACTTGGTCAGACGCCAGAAGCTACGGGAGCCCCTAGGATGCGAAACAAGGTCATGACCAATCTGTACAATGCGCTGTGCATCCGCTCTCGTGTATGCCTTTCTACAGGACTTGGAATTTTTATTATAGTTTGCTTTCAGTGAGTCAATGTTAGATGCCCCGCTAATGCAGCCGTTGATCCACTTGCGATATGCCGCCTGCTTAGCTGATACAGCATCGGCACATTCACGAGTAAACCAACGGTTACGCGTACTCCTACTAACGAGATCTGAGCTAGGAATGTAGTATTCCATTCCCAGCATGATCTCGTCAGCAACAGCAGCGGCACTAGCTGTCGGGTCATTCCCACTGAAGCAACGTTCCTTCCAAGGGACCGACGCATAGTAATCGCGCATACCGTCCCAATCCGCCGACTTATAGTGCCAAACGCGACGTTTGCATACCGCTAGTGGCGGCAGCTTGGCCTGTGGCACTCTGGTAGAAATAAGGCTGTGATCCGAAGAGCCAAGAGGAGCCTGAACCACAACCTGATATTCCACCGGGTGAGAAGTCAGCAGAAGGTCCAGTAGAGAAGGTGCTTGCCCATCAATGTCTGGGATCCTGGTGGGCTGATCAACCAGTTGGGTCAAGTCATGTGTGAGAGCAAAAGCATGAGCAGTCAAGCAGTCAAGCAGGTCAGTTTTGAGGGATTTCAACCAGGATTCGTGGTGAGCATTAAAGTCCCCCAAAAACACCAATTCCGCGTTAGGAAATTGCTCTTGCGCAGCATCTGCCACCCGACTAAGATGGTCAAATAATCGGCTTGTCTCCAAGTCACCATTGTGGGATCTGTAGAGGCACACGTAGACTCGGCTCTGACGAACCAGGTCCACACGTACCACCAACATGGAGAAGGAGGGGTCCTCCAAGCAGCGCAGTCGGTGACAGCAAACATCCGTCCTGACGAACAAGCATACTCCGGCTTTCGCTTTGAAGGATTCTTCAAGCGTGTAGCCGGGATAATTAAGGTAGCTGGTATCGGCAGGACGGAGTATTTGTGTCTCCGTGTGAAACAACATTGCTGGCCGTGCTGTCTCGAGATGGTGGTGGACAGCGTTGAGGTTAGTGTGGAGTCCTCGGATGTTAGAGAACTCGACCTCAAACAGCGAGGGTATGGTGGGGGTGAGCACCGCTGTACGACCGCTATTTCCTTTTTTGTTGCGCCATTTGGGAGAAATTAAATGGAAAAGAGACGTGAAGCGAGCGATGTATTGCCACGATAGGGATGGGCAAAGTGTGGAGGCGTGTTTCCCCAAGTGGTTGCCAAAAGGAAAAATACACTGACCCGCCGGACGGAAGGGCCCCCGAACCCCCCCGGAAGTGGCCGCCGGGACCCCACCTTCCGGTCACCAACCGGCACGACGGTCCACCCCGAGATTATGCGTGGCCTGGTGGGGCAGCCTCACGAGCTGGTTAGGCACGCTCGGGCCCCTGTACTATGCCACGGGCGGCCAGCGGAACAGCCGTTTCTTCGGGTCTCCCGGACCGGCAGGTCAATACAGTTTCCCCCGGCATTGGTTCAACAGCCGTCTCCAACCGGACCAACACCCATCGCGGCAATACTCGCTCGGGCTCTGGCTGTACGCTGGCTGACCTCGAAACGCGGCTGCAAGCCACTTCACGAGTTTTTCACCATGCGTACGGTGGTAACAAGCCAGGCGGATGTTAGCATCCTACCACCAGATGAGCAGATGGTCGCTCAGATATCCCTTAGTCGCCTCTTACGACACCCATGGGAAAGAGAGGGGCAGTGAAATGTATTCTTTCTCCGTCACTGCACGGATAAAATTTTTATTAATATTAACTATGTTTAAATATTTGGTACCTAAATAATTAACAAAAATAAAATAATTTTAAATTATAATTTCGGCATAAAGCCTCCGAATATTGTGCAATTGTTTTTACACAATCATTTAGTACCTATTTGGTATCCAAACATACATTTTTATTATATTAGTAACTCAAAAAATAAAGATAAGTGTGCACAGACCGCTCTTACCGCGAAAGTTCGTTATAATTATAATAATAATAATCAAGTAAATGAATAAAGTGATTAAAATAAGGTAAAAGCGCGCTTCTCGTCCACGCTTGCAGCGAACATGCGTTGAAAGGCATGATAATACATTTCATGTTACGTTTCACCAGTCTGTACGCACCTTTATATTTTTTTGATTTCGCTAATATAATCTTTATTTTTTTATGCTGTTTTCTGACTTTTGCTTGATACTTTTTAGTTCTTCTTTACTTCCTCTTTTTAACATCAGTCAGCTGACAAAGAATGATATACCCAAATTTGTCGTTCCATTACCTTTCAATACAATTAATCAAACTTCTTGTTTTACCACAACTGAGCAATGGTCCATTCCAATGGCAGGAGAAGTAATGATAAATAAACCTTTGATATACATATTCGTGATTTGATTAGATAATAAGCAATTAGTAGGTAACTGATGTATTAAATACAATAAACAATTGATTTTGGCATTTCGTATCTTCTATTCTTAACACAATTAAAATCGATCGATCTTCACAATAACCAGTTTTAAAAATCGTCAATTTTATAGGTACGGACCCAATAAATAATTAAACTTCTAGTTTAAAAACTTTGATATGCCATTCTGACTGAAACTTTAGTATTCTCTTTCCATTTTTAATAATATAACGGTGTTTTTCTCTTTTCAGATTCTACTATTTTTTTCTAGTGATTGAGTTGTTCTTTTCTGGTTTCAATACTATTCATAAGATGTAAAATATAGACAATAAAGAATCTTGAACACGCAAAATATTTTATTTAAAAAACAATTACTTTTGAAAAAGAAAATATTAAAAATAACGAACCAAGATAAAAAAATAAAATGTATCTACAATTGGTGACTAGCGAGCTTGAACTTTTTAATTTTTTTTTGGTCACGAGCCTGATTTAATTCAATACAATGAACATTTTTTAATTTCTCTTTCGAAAGCTGAAGATGTTTTTTTTCTTTAACGCATAAAAATGTGTCATTTTTTAAATGCGACACAGGAATAAACGTACTTTTGCTATCAATACTTGGTATCCCTTTCTGCGTGTCGATATTTGTTATAGCCTGTTTCCATCCAAGATGTTCAATATTCTGTATATCATTATTATTAGAAATGTCGTTTTGTTTTTGAAAGTTTTCCCTCACATATTTTGTTGATGTTTTTTCTTTTCTTTCTATTTGTGAGAATAATTGGTTTTTGTCGTAGTCTTTATATTCACCATAGTCAACTTTAACATTTTCATTATTATTGATAAGATTGAAATAATTACGATCTGTATTGATTACAGGTGATTCAATTGTTGTTGTAAGTTGACTTCCTAATTCATCTTCCAGTATTTTAATAATATTATCGAGATCGTTAGATGGTACGTCTTTGCTTTTTTGTTTTATACAATATTCGTAATCAAAAATCTTCTTTTCCAGTGTACAAATTTTGTCATGATCTCTTCGCTTTTGAATACAGGCTTTGCGATTTCGGTCTTCTAAAGTGAGAACTATTTTTTCTAATTGATCGATCTGTTCTTTTCTGGTTTCAATACTATTCATAAGAGATTCGATTTCGGCGTTCTTTTCAATAATTTGTCCATTTAACTGTAAAATATCTGCTTGTTCTTCTTGTTTTTCAGAAAGTATTTGCAATATATTTTCTTTCTGTTTGATAAGTCCTTCTTGTTCAACTATAGAATTAGTTAACTGTTTTAAAATATCTTTATTCCTTTCTATTTCTTGAATTAGCTCATTATTTTGACGCCTTGTTTCGTTGAATGTAGCATTTTCTTGGTTTATCTAAGAAACGCACAGGAATTTAAATAGAGTCGTAAGATACTTACTAAAATATTAAAACTTAAATTTGAAAAAAAAAATTAGTGTTGGTTGTTTGCGTTTTAAAACTTATCAAGGCGAGCATTTTGGTATATGTAATAAAACGTTTTGAAATTATGAAATAAAAAGGGTACTAAATTATTATTTGCTTATGTCTGCCTCTGAGGCTGATGATCAAATTCTTCCTAGAAATAAAAGAAACCCATAATGCAGACATCCAGGATTAAGTATCATCACGGGACGTAGTTTTAAAAATGTAAAAAAATAAGCTTTATTAAGTCATTTGCTCATGATTCTCTCTTATATCACCCGGAATACGAAAAAAATAGTGCTCGCCAAGCCCTTAGCCATTTGAAATGAAGGCAAAAATTCTTTTAAAATACTTTTAAGACAAATTGTTTCTTATAATACATAATAAATATAAATATTTTATACCATTTCATGAAGATTGTTTAGTTTGTCAAATTCTCCAAAATGTTCCTTTAACTTAGTTATATGGTTTTTTAATGTGAGTAATTGTTCTTCGTAAATTTCCATTTTCGATTCACTGTAAATTACAAGAATTATCTGTTTATTAAATATTATATCTTATGTTTTCCAATGAACAAATCTTGTTTATATGTAGATTATATATTTTGTGTATCTTGGAAACGATTGAAATTTTGTATTTAAACAGGGTTTTTCTTTTAAATTTATCTATACATGTGTCAGTCCTAAAAAACGCGGAATTTCACAAAAAAAAGTGATTATGTTGGTATTAGAGCCGAGCGAAGCTCGTTCGTCTAGGCACTTATTTATTAAATAGGGTTACATTTGTCAAATGCAGAATTATAAATGAATAAATATAAATAATTGAAGTATGTAAAATAAGTACTTTTCCTGTGATTGTTCAATCAAAAGTTGTTGCTTGATTTCCAGTTCTGTTATGTACTCTGTTTTTTTATGAATTTCTTCATTTAATTTGTTTTCTAATTCATAGGAATTTTTCAATTTTTGCTGTAAAATCCAACAAAAATATAATTTTTTTTTTTTTTATATGCTCCGGGATGGCAAATGACTCTACTCCACCTGATGGTAAGTGGTAGTAGAGTCCAAACGCGACGACGGCCAGTACAGTCGGGAAGAATGTTCTGTACTAGCCGTCCCCGCCTTGCCGGCCCGCAAGATGCCTCTTCACGCCTCGTTTGAAGGAACCCGGGTTGTAAGAGGAGGGGAACACGTGAGCTGGTAAGGAATTCCATTCTTTGGTAGTGCGACAAAGAAAGGAGTTGCCAAATTTCTTTGTGCGCGATGGAATTGATGTCACAGTTAGGCGGTGACATCGAGAACCAGCTCGCGTGGACTTAAGAAGGAAGGGGGAAGCAGGAATTAGAGAGAATAATTCCTCAGAGCACTCGCCGTGATACAGACGATAGAAAGCGCTCAGTGCTGCTATCTCGCGACGCAATTGTAAAGGTTCAAGGGTGTTTGTGACCTTTACGTCACCAATAATGCGTACTGCACGTCGCTGCAACCGGTCCAAGGCCTCCATTAGGTACTTAGCGGAGCCATCCCAAAGGTGCGAGCAATATTCAACGCAAGACCGTACCTGTGTTTCGTATAACAGGCACAGTTGTTGTGGCGTGAAAAAACGCCGCACCCTGTTCAGAACTCCGAGTTTTCGTGAGGCTGTTTTTATAATAGCCTCGATGTAATCCCTTGGACTAAGGTCGCAGCGAACGTCCATCCCCAGCATGGCGATTTTGCTTTGTATCATCAGCGGTGTGCCACAGAGGGAGGGATGAGGGTAAAATGGTGACTTTTTCGCTGTGAGAGCGCACACCTGTGTTTTCTTGGCATTAAACTCAACAAGATTATCAGAACCCCATTTGGCGATGAGCTCTAATGTCCTATCGAGTTCAATAACAAGATTCTCCCGCCTCCCCTCAGTTTCCGCCCGCCCAGCCACTGCGCGTCCGTGGTATCCACCATGCACTGTACTATCATCTGCATAGCAATGTATGTTCCCAAGGGAGAGCATATCATTGATATGCAAAAGAAAGAGTGTGGGAGATAGCAGAGATCCCTGGGGGACCCCAGCATTCACTACATAGAATTGTGAAGCGCAACCATCTACTAAAACACGAAGGCTACGCTTGTGTAGGAAGCTGGCAATCCAGGTGCATAGCTGAGCAGGCAGACCATATGCCGGTAGCTTGGAGAGAAGACTTCTGTGCCAGACCCTGTCGAAAGCCTTGGAGATATCGAGGCTGACAGCCAACGATTCTCCATGCTTGTCGATAGCTTCACCCCAGAGGTGCGTTACGTACGCTAGAAGATCACCTGTGGACCGTTTTGGTCGAAACCCGTATTGACGATCATTAATTAGACAGTGATCTTCTAGGTAATGGATCAGTTGGTTGTTTAAAATCCGTTCCATCACCTTACAAAGTACTGAGGTGATAGCTATTGGCCGATAATTTGCCGGGTCAGACCGATCCCCTTTTTTGGGAACCGCTTGCACATTAGCTCTTCTCCAAGCCTCCGGCACACATCCTGAAGAGAGAGAAAGTTGGAACAGGCGCGTTAACACAGGAGACAGCTCCGCCGCGCACTTCTTCAGCACAATGGCTGGTATTCCATCGGGACCGCTAGCTTTCCGTATATCGAGTGATTGCAGCTCCGCACGCACATCACGTTGCCTGATTTTGATGTCAGGCATCGTGTGGCCACATGAAGGTATTGTTGGTGGCTGCGCACTACAATCATCGATCACAGAGTTGTCGGCAAAGAGTTTAGCCAGGAGGTCGGCTATCTCCTGCGGACTGTGAGCTAGCGATCCGTCCGGATTTCTGAGCGGTGGCAGCGAAGGTTGGCAGAAATTGTTTTGCACAGACTTGGTCAGACGCCAGAAGCTACGGGAGCCCCTAGGATGCGAAATAAGGTCATGACCAATCTGTACAATGCGCTGTGCATCCGCTCTCGTGTATGCCTTCCTACAGGACTTGGAATTTTTATTGTAGTTTGCTTTCAGTGAGTCAATGTTAGATGCCCCACTAATGCAGCCGTTGATCCACGCGCGATATGCCGCCTGTTTAGATGATACAGCGTCGGTACATTCACGCGTGAACCAACGGTTACGCGTACCCCTACTGATGAGATCTGAGCTAGGAATGTAGTATTGCATTCCTAACATGATCTCATCAGCAACAGCAGCGGCACTAGCTGTCGGGTCATTCCCACTGAAGCAACGTTCCTTCCAAGGAACTGACGCATAGTAATCGCGCATACCGTCTCAATCTGCCGACTTATAGTGCCAAACGCGACGTTTGCATACCGCTGATGGCGGCAGCTTGGCCTGTGGCACTTTGGTAGATATAAGGCCGTGATCCGAAGAACCAAGTGGAGCTTGAACCACAACCTGATATTCCACCGGGTGAGAAGTCAGCAGAAGATCCAGTAGAGAAGGCGCTTGCCCATCAATGTCTGGGATCCTGGTGGGCTGATCAACCAGTTGGGTCAAGTCGTGTGTGAGAGCAAAAGCATGAGCAGTTCTTCCAGCATGGTCAGTTTTGAGGGATTTCAACCATGATTCATGGTGAGCATTAAAATCCCCCAAAAACACCAATTCCGCGTTAGGAAACTGCTCTTGCGCAGCATCTGCCACCCGACTAAGATGGTCGAATAATCGGCTTGTCTCCAAGTCACCATTGTGGGATTTGTAGAGGCACACGTAGACTCGACTCTGACGAACCAGGTCCACACGTACCACCAACATGGAGAAGGAGGGGTCCTCCAAGCAGCGCAATCGGTGACAACAAACATCCGCCCTGACGAACAAGCATACTCCGGCTTTCGCTTTAAAAGATTCTTCAAGCATGTAGCCGGGATAGTTAAGGTAGCTGGTGTCGGCAGGGCGGAGTATTTGCGTCTCCGTGAGAAACAACATTGCTGGCCGTGCTGTCTCGAGATGGTGGTGGACAGCGTTGAGGTTAGCGTGGAGTCCTCGGATGTTAGAGAACTCGACCTCAAACAGCGTGGGTATGGTGGGAGTGTGCACCGCTGAACGACCGTTATTTCTTATTTGCGCTACCATTTGGAAATTAGGAAAAGAGACGTGAGGCGAGCGACGTATTGCCACGATAGGGATGGGCAAAGTATGGAGGCGTGTTTTCCCAAATGTTTACCAAAAAGGAAAATATACTGATCCGCCGGACGGAAGGGCCCCCGAACCCCCCCGGAAGTGGCCGCCGGGACCCCACCTTCCGGTCACCAACCGGCACGACGGTCCACCCCGAGATTATGCGTGGCCTGGTGGGGCAGCCTCGAGAGCTGGTTAGGCACGCTCGGGCCCCTGTACTATGCCACGGGCGGCTAGCGGAACAGCCGTTTCTTCGGGTCTCCCTGTCCGGCAGGTCAATACAGTTTCCCCCGGCATTGGTTCAACAGCCGTCTCCACTGGACCAACACCCATCGCAGCAATACTCGCTCGGGCACTGGCTGTACGCTGGCTGACCTCGAAACGCGGCTGCAAGCCACTTCACGAGTTTTTCACCATGCGTACGGTGGTAACAAGCCAGGCGGATGTTAGCATCCTACCACCAGATGAGCAGATGGTCGCTCAGATATCCCTTAGTCGCCTCTTACGACACCCATGGGAAAGAGAGGGGCAGTGAAATGCGGCGTTTTTTCACGCCACAACAACTGTGCCTGTTATACAAAACACAGATACGGTCTTGCGTTGAATATTACTCGCACCTTTGGGATGGCTCCGCTAAGTACCTAATGGAGGCCTTGGACCGGTTGCAGCGACGTGCAGTACGCATTATTGGCGACGTAAAGGTCACAAACACCCTTGAACCTTTACAATTGCGTCGCGAGATAGCAGCACTGAGCGCTTTCTATCGTCTGTATCACGGCGAGTGCTCTGAGGAATTATTCTCTCTAATTCCTGCTTCCCTCTTCCTTCTTAAGTCCACGCGAGCTGGTTCTCGATGTCACCGCCTAACTGTGACATCAATTCCATCGCGCACAAAGAAATTTGGCAACTCCTTTCTTTGTCGCACTTCCAAAAAATGGAATTCCTTACCAGCTCACGTATTCCCCTCCTCTTACAACCCGGGTTCCTTCAAACGAGGCGTGAAGAGGCATCTTGCGGGCCGGCAAGGCGGGGATGGCTAGTACAGAACATTCTTTCTGACTGTACTGGCCGCTGTCGCGTTTAGACTCTACTACTACTTACCATCAGGTGGAGTAGAGTCATTTGCCACCCCGACAAATATAAAAAAAAAAGTATTAGACCTCTAATTTGTGAACGGTGTCCATTTGTTCCGACAAGCGATCTTTATATTTTTCCATTTCAATTTTTGTTTCATCTAATGCCTGTTGGGTTTGTTCAGATATTCTTTTATAAATGACAAGTTCATCTGAAAGTTATAATAATTCATATGTTAAATAGACCTGGAAAATATCCTTTTTTCTTAACTGTCGCTATGTTTTACCCCGACCAAATTCATTGATTTTATTGAATAACATCTATTACATGTGTTATTATTTTATTGTAGTTTATAATAATAACAGTTATGTCTTTGAACTTATAATTATTTTATGAAATTTAATAATGTCTTTACATTTTGTTTTATTAGTTTTTTAAATACATCTGGATTTTGCATCAAGGGATTGCATCTTTATTTTAGGAATTTATTTCTTACCTAATGCAGAATCCTTTTCCTTTAACTTTTGAGCCATTTCTTTATTTCGTAATTCAAAGTCAACTAAATGGGCACACTGAGATTCAATTGTTGTTTGCAAATGCTTTTTGATTTCCATTTCGTCGTTGTATTTTTTTTCAACGTCAATCAGATTAACGATATTTTTATTTATTTCCTGTTTCATATTTGACATGGATTCTTCATAATGCTTCGATAATTCTTCAAGTTTACTTTGTAGTTCTTCTTTTCTATTATATAATATTTAAAAAATAAATAAATTAAACATATTAATCAGGCTTTGACACCATTTTATTTGTAAAAATATAAGTTTATTTGCCTTTATATTAAGTGTTTAAAATAAAAGTAAATAATATATCGTACTTTCTAAGAAATGTGCATAAGTAAAAAATCTTACTCTTCTTGCAACGTTTCCTTAGCGAGAGCGATTTCTTCCAAATGAGTCGTATTTTCTTTCATACATTCTTTTAACTTGTCCAATTTATTGTTGAACTCTTGTTGTAATTGTTGACTCTAAATATTAAATAACCAAATATTTTTTTAATTTATTAGAATATCAATTCTTATTTAGAATAACAATAAACACACAGGTGTTATTGTATTGAATGATGCATTTTATTCAACAAATATATATCTTTAAGTTTTTTCAAAGCAGACCCGTTTGTTAGAGTTATTATGTCACGAAGCAGCAGTTCTCGAATAAATACTTTAGTAGCCGTGAGGCGACTACACATTAAGTTCAATTATAATAAGGCTGTTTCTATATCCATGTAGTGCACAATATAGTATATAAAATAAGTAATGATTGGTGGCTCACATGTTAGACCTGTAAGAAATTCCAATGTATGGATAGCGGTGATCATTTTTTATTTCTGCATTCGTATCATAAATAAAAATTTCGCAGGTTAATTATTGCTTAAAGTGTTGAAAAATATGGAACTTATCAGTTATGGAACTGATTACTTAAGCTGACTTGTCAGTCAGCTTCGTATAAGTTACAGATACCTTTTCTTGTAGCTGTTGCTTCGTTCGTTCTAAGGTTCGAGTCTGCGCTTGAGCTTCATTTAGAGCGGATTCCAGAAGTGTCGCCCGTTCTTCACCGATCCTAATTTGTCCCTCTGCGCGCGACAACCTATCTTTCAAGCACATCCTCTTAATTTTTTCCTGTTTTAGCTCTGCTTCTAAGCCCTGTCAGGGTTAAATTCGTAGTTCATATGTATATTTAGATGATTTTAACAGGTGTCCAAAAGGTTTGTTAATGAAATAAAGCGTGCACCTACGTACATATAAATTTCAAATTACTAGCTTTTAATAAGTCTCAAATGAGATAAAGTTCCAAGTTCCATCGGATCATATCAGCCTTACAGGTAAGCTTTATTTACTTAAAGTCTGGTTGAAGTAATTACCTCCAATTTTACTTTGTTTATATATGATTTTTGATGCTCAAAGTTGCTTATCTGCTTTTTAAGATTAGCATTCAAAGCATTTAATTCTGATAATTCATAAATCAGACCTTCGTTGCGTAGCTGTACAGAAATTGCCTCATTCCAGCAAGTTCTGCAAATAATAAAACAAAACATAACATTTCATGCAATGAAATGTGGATACGTTTTTAGTTAAATAAGAAAGTTATAATACCTTATAAAATCACTGATTTCCGTGACAAATTCATTCTCTTTGTTTTTCAAAGAACTACTTAACATATCGTTTTCTGCAATGAATTCATTAATTTTTTTTCCAAGAGTACTCTTTGGACAGCCCTGAAATTATAGGATTTATTAAGAGCATTTTCCTACAGATGACGCTTAAATATATCTATTAACGTTGTTGAATATATCAATAATTTTGCTAAATTTTTTTTTATCACAGTAACTTAAGAAAATAAAAAGGAGAAGGTTATTTTATTCTTGTTTCAGTATGTAATATTCATGTTTTTATTTAACACTGCTAACGTTATAAGTTAGTAATTTGAGTTTTAATTCGTTTGTGTAGTTTTAAAAAAAACATATAAGTAGTTTTTTAGAACTACCTACGTCTTTGATTGTTTTCCAAACTTCTAATTTAAAAATTTATATATTTAAAATTACTTTAGTATTTTTTGCTATTTTAAAAATAATATAACTTAACTTTTTGAAACTACTTAATAGATATTAAAGGCTGTTTGTTACTGATGTTTCAAAAACCAAAAATTATAAAATATATATTTTTATATTAAATATTACATTAAATACCTTGTTACTATTTTTTAAATTTTCAAGCCATTCAATTAAATTTTTTCTGGTCTCCAAAGCTTGTTCGCATGTAGCTACTAACTTTGCAGGCATGTCATGTAACCTCTTTAAGTCTATTGTTATAGCATTCTTATTATCTTCTTTAACTTCTGTGTATAGGTCGTTATATGAAAATAGAATATATTATGTACTTAAGGTTAATTTCAATGTCATTTCGAAATCAAATAATTATTAAATTGTAACGCATATATGCCTGTTGGAAGTTGTGCTTACCACCCCATGCTTATCACGTTTTAATAGGTAAACTATATTAAAAGAAATCAATTTCTTTTAGCAGTATAAATTTAGGTGATGAAAAAATATATTTTTTTAACAGATTTTAGTCAAATGAAATATCAATATATGATAAATATTAAAATATATTTTCTCGAAAACTTTGCATTGCAACATTATTTTATGGGATATTCACCAATTTTTTGACATTTTGACTCAGCCCACATCTTAAGCAGCTGATTGGGAGCCATATTAGTTTTATTTATGATATCATGTAAATCACCCGTAGAAGGTAAACTTGCGCTCTGGCCCAACGCTGACAACTTCTGCTTAGTGCTTCGTAACGATGTATAAACTTCCATTATAGCAATCTACGACAGTTAAAATCCTTAATTTTATTAAATATTTAAAAAACAAACTCCTTGAACAGATGATAACAGTTTTATTATTAACAATTTGAAAAAAAAACATTGTAACATTTATTGCGAATGTTTTAATTTTTAAATAGTATGTCCACCACTTTTTTTTAATTATATTTATGCATTGTTGGATACCCTGGAAATAATATATAATGAATAACTATTGCCGAACATATAGAATTGGAATTGATTTTTCATTTAAAATGAGCCAGCAAGTTTAAATATATGCAAGTTCAAATATATTTGTTAATGATATGTAATATTTGAAAGCATTTAAAGGCCCTTCAAAAATTCTGACAACGAAATTCGAGTTAACGTTTTCGATTCGCAGAATATTTAGAAATAATTTCGGCATGTTAGTTTATTTTTTCACTTTTGATGTGTTCAAACTCCTGCTGGGATGATGTATGAGAAATTTAAATTCCTAAGTGATCAAAATGATTGATTGTAAAAGTTTTATAGAATTTTTTACAACCCGCTTTTGAAAAAAAAACCGTTAAAAAAAGGGAAAACTGTCCAAGGTGCAACAGACCTGATGTACCTTGGATCGTACCAGTTATACTTTGGACAAATGAAGTAACACATGCAAGTTGACTGTAGTTGATTAATTTATTATTTATACAACTGACAATAAATGGTCGATCATATCAACACCTTTATACAACAATGAATATTAAGGAAAATAGCAATATCTTAAAAAACAACATTCTCCAAAAATATCCATACATATTTATATTTATCGATAGCATAATAACAGATTACATTTTAAGCCTTATAACCTTATCTATAAAGTTTTTACTTACTCATCAACTTTTAATTTTCAGTAAAAGCAAACAAAAAATGATCAAAATGATACAATACTGCAACAATTTATTTTAACGACAACGAGCCTTGCACATCTATTACCTAAATATACTAATACTATACTGAGATTAGAGTGCAAATAAAAGCTTTAAATAAATGTGTATCATGTTAAACAAATGGATAATAAGTGAATTAGCTTCTTTGTCACTGACACAGCGCCAGAAAATCACAAGTTCTAAGTACACGTTAGAGTTTGCAAAATATGCTCCGACAGCTATAGACAATATTATTTTAAAGTGCGGGAGTTGTCAAAAAATTGCAATTGGCCTAGGGTCCATGATGAAATTTTCTTATTACTTAAATAAAATATAACCTATTTTACTTCTAGATACAGTTGGTTCGGTAGTTTCAGAGCATACATTTTTTTTAATAAACCAACAAACAAATATCTGCCTTTTATAATATGATTGATAAAAATTATATCCGTCTACATGATGTTGTTAATTTTTAGTGTAACATAGCCAATAAAGCGATTATTACCTGTCTATCGTTTAATTCATTTTTCAATCCTTCGAATTGTGTAATTTTCTCTTGCCAAATATTTGTGAGTTTTAATATTTTATCACTTTTTGAAGTGACAGAATCTAGAAAGTGGAATATAAATAATTTATTAAAAAGAAATAATATAATACACTACAATACGAAAATAATTTAATACACTACAACACGAAAATAATTTTACTTAATACACATGTAAATCAATATACTACGATTTAAATCAATTTGTTTCATATATGTTAAATATTTTTACCCCCTTCGTTGTAATCCACGGAAACCTCTTCTATGTCATTGCACAATGGACTAGTATCAGAGAAGTCTCGTTTTATTTCTAAATCTTCATATTTTTGAATAGTTTCCTATGATATTTTAACAAAATAAACGTCATTCAACATATTAGGGATTCGAAAATGTACAACATTTTTAAAGACGGCGGAGAAAGTTCATAATGAAGATTCATTAATGGTCGGCAATTTCAAGTTAATCATTTTTACTGCTTTTCGGTTCACATGTATTTCGAAATGTATATAGCTATATAATGATTGCATTATGAAGCGAATATTGTTTAATGAATACAAGAGTTACTAGAAATTATATAATGATTATTTTAGAAACCATATAATGATATAACTGATATCAAAGGATTAACAAAAAAAGCATCGTTTCTATTCCCCACAATTTGTTACATTATTTATCAGGTATAAGTAAATATATATTATTAACGTGTATAACGAATTTCGCTTGACTTCTAACCTGGTCGGGAAGATTTATCACTTTGTTTTGGTTCGTTGATTTCGTTATGGACTTCTGTAAAAAAAAATATAAGCTTTTAATATTATTTTACATAATAAAACGAACATATGGATTTTTAATTGCTGTAAGCCATTAATAAGTAATGAACCTTTTAAAACACACGAAACATTTATCAAAAGCTATTACGTAAACATTAGGTTTAAATAATTTTGTTATTATTATTATTTTATTTTAGATGAAGCTTAGAATGAATTACCTTATCTCACAATCTCACAATATTAAAATGGTGTAGTATAAATAAATCGCAATTCGTAATATGTACTAATATTATAAAATCGAAGTTCTTTTTTGCATTTTTAAGCGCGCTAATCTCAAAATCTACAAATCCCACGTGAAAAAAGAAGCAACCTTGTAATAAATTTATAAGCTTTAATTTTGCTGTAATATATTCCCCCTATAAACCACCGTTTTCGAGATATAAGCGAAACTTTTTTAGGAGCAATCCCCAGGAATGTTGATAGTTGATATGTTTACCTTCCAACTAGTCTACAAACTAACAATTCAGGTCTGCCAGTTATGAAAATATTATACACATTTTATTAAATCATAAAAAGTTTAAAAAATATATCACTACATAAGTCAGAATAATAGATGGACGTCCTCCGGGGGTCGACATGTGCCAAGCTACATATAAGTCAAAAACGTAAGTGACGTGAGACTATAATTAACTGACTAAGCCGATTGCTATTGCCCTTTAATCGTTATCGTTATGAACCATGAGCAAATCATATACCGAAATGCTCGCCAGCTTTATAGCTTTATAACATGAAAAAAATGTAATTTTCATACATTTAATCTAGTACATACGTAGGATTTTGTATATCAAAATAGTTAAGATAAAATTTAATCTCAGCCTACGGTACGTTAATTCGGAAACCAATTAAACATCAATTTGAAAAATAATACTTTACTTACCCCTAACAGCTTGAAAAAATTAACTTTTAGCCTTTTTTTACCGTACCTGTTTTAAAGGAACAGTAATAACTTGCTTTCCAACTTTGTTAGTAGCGCCGTGCAGTTTCTCGTTTAAATGTTTTTTATTCAATGACGATACTGGATTCTAAAACAATTTTAATTTTTAAATTACCCTATAATTATATATTTGTAAAATTTAAAAAAATTTCGTTTCTAAAGAACAAATATTATTGGGTTCATTGTTTTAGTAAGACTGTAATATATATTTAATTTTTTTTTATATTAGGTGGACTGGCAAGTGAAGTACCTGATGTTAAGCCCATTGACTGTGGCCATAAGAAATACTATCCATCCCGTACAACGCCAATGTGCCACCAACCTTAGGAACTAAGATGTTAACTTGCGCCTTTAATAACACTGGTTCACTCACCCTTCAAACCGGAACACAACAATACTAAGTATTTGCTGCTTGGCTATAGAATATTTCAATTACAGTTGTTATATTTACGTAGGTACTTAACATTTTTATTTTTAAGGAACACTAATTTTTAAAAGACTACCTCGTTCGTCTATTGGCTGGATGTAAGGCCGCGGACTCGGAGGTCCTGGGTTCAATTCCAGGTCGAGCCAATAAAAAGTTATTGGGGTTTTTCTGTCAGAAAAATTCTCAGTAGCAGCCCGGAATCTGGAAGTTTGAAGTGTGTACACTCCCGTGCCTCGGAAAGCACGTAAAGCCGCGTTGGTCCAGCGCTTGAACTCTTTCCGGTCGTGCCGGATTGCCGTGCCATCGGATTATGAGACCTAGAGAATAGAGTGTGCACATGTGTTTGCGCGCACACTTGTGCACTATAATATCTCTGGCGCAGTTGGCTGATCTCTCTTGAGATTGGCCACCATGACCGAAATCGGACTGGATGACATTATTATTTTTAAACCAATATATTAAAAAACTTTAACTTAATTGAGTTAAAATTTCGTCGGACTCCAGTTTATTTTTGTTGAAATATGATCTTGATAAAACTATATTTAAAATTCTTATCATAGCGTATCATATGTATCATAAAATATTTATTGCAAACGTAAATGTGTATTTATTTTTTAAAGAATTTATCTAAATATTAATACGAAGGAAGAGTGGAGCGTGTCAAATTTTAAACTATTGTATGTCATGTACACAGTACGGTTTCATATCCTTGTTAGCCATGAAAAGTTGAACATACTTCAATTTGTTTCATCATACACTCTAATGAATATACATCAACGAAGTTAAAAATTAAGTATGAGTTTTGTATATATGTTATTCGTGTCTTAGTATACATAAGTTTGGAATTATTTGTTGTACCTATACCATACTTGAAGGGTTTCAGTATTTAACCAATGATGTTGAGTTATAACACTTTATATATTTTATTATGATTAAACATAATTCTTATCACTGATACTGTCTTGCAAGTCTATTTGTTTGGCTGCGGTGGTTTAAAATTTAACTAAAGTAGCGTTAAACACTAACAGTGCAACAGAAGGCCGGTGCCTCCACAGTGCCGCTTATCAATATCTACAATATGTTCATTGAAGGGTGGGTGACTTATGTAAATGTTAGTAATTCAATTTTAAATGAAATAGTTTTATTTAATCATAATCCCGCAATTGCTTAATACCAATATGTATTTGAGTTTCGTATCCTTAGGCAAACATGTAAAATAGTTAAAACAATAAACGACTATTGACTATAAAATAGTAATAATGGTATATACACGTTTTTGTTCAAAATGATATTATACAAGTATGCAATTATAGTGCGATAAGGTACTTTTTATATATTTTAATTAGAGACTGTTCGTCCGTGTCTAATTTGTATTTTTATAGCTCACGGCTATTTAGAAAAAGTAATACATAATAAACCTTGTAAAAATTTACTACAATCGCCTATGTGGATGCAGCATTGTATCTCGGAGATTATGACTGTTCAAATTTCTCCTTGCTCCCGGCAGACATTTATGTATTTTGCAACATTAAATTATAATTTATAAAATCTAACAGAAATACAAACAAACTTATCTTTTAGGCGATATATTTGAATAAATTATAGTGTTGGTACAATATAATAGTAGTGTATAGTATTAAAATGTTGTGATAAAACCTTCTCCTCGAGAAAGAAGGGGGCCAGGCAGCGAGGCATTAAGAGGCTTATTAAAAAGAAGAAGAGTTACTTTAAAAAAAGATTTCTTGCGTTAAAAAGCAATACTCGTTGATGTTATTTTCTGACTATATACACAAAGGCAAACAACACAAACAATACCTATTATAAAAAGTAAATTAATGCTACAACTTCTATTAAATGTTTAATTGGAATTTTTTTTTTTCATTTTTACCTTTTGAGCCGGATAAAGCTTTTCTCGCTCGGGACGAGCTGCTCGAGAATCACCCAAGCCGTCGCTCACACGATTTGCAGATTTTGGGCGAAGCTATTATTATTTTAAACATGGCAAGTTAAAGATAAATAATTATTTTTTATTGGCATTGACAAAGAATATCATATAAAAATAACGACACTAACCTCACCGAGATATAACCTCGCTAAATCCTTATTTAGTCCTTTTGGTATTTCATTTTTCTAAAAAAAGATAAAACATTTATACAGTATGCTATACTATATCATATTATTATTTATTACCATTACATAATTTGTTATCGCTAAAAAAATACCATTTGTTCATTTGGGTTAGTTTTTCCAGATCGTTGTTGTGCGGATGATAAACGTTGTGGAATGCGGCATTTGGTGTGACATACAATTGCATCTTTTGATTCTGACAATAAAAAAATAGAACGTTGTATTAATATTTTAAATGTTATTCGGTAAAATCCAACTAATCTCACGCAAGTTCATAGAAACATAATGTTTGAAGTTCTTAAAAATCTTTCAGAAAATATTAACACTATGCACCGTAAATATTTTTTGAATGAATTTATGATGAACGTTTTTATACTGTAGATTTTTAAACACAAGTAGGTATTGCGGTACGGCGACGCCCATGCACCAGCACGAAACCCCTTTAGATTTATTTGTTAATAAATATAGTCAAACACCTTGTGTTTTCGGATCTCCTGACATCGCCAGCAACATATTACATCACATTAATTATTTTATAAAAATATATATATATCTCTATTTATGTAGCCTTTTGTTACTCAAAATTTTAAGCTAAAATACATTTAAGTTAGCCAAACTGAAGACAAAAAGAGAGTTTTGACAATTCTTATAAAGAAAAATACAAAGACAACATTGTCTACTAGTTTATTTTTCTTTACATCTTGAAAACGATCAAAGAGTATATAAATTTCCTATGGATTTTGTGGAGAAACTATCGTAGACTATAGAGAAGTAGAATAACTTTATCTTCTTATACATACAAAAAAGGCTGTTGATATATGTATGTATACCGTTTGACCAATTACTATGAAAGATGACCATAATCGCCAAAACCAATCCAATAGGATTGGAAGTCACAGGCGTTACAAGCATCGGCATGAAGAAAAAAAAACAGGCAAATAAAACTGACGAACTCTTTATATAGTATATATATTATATATACATAATGTATAATATGTAAGTCTATTTGTATTACTAGGTATAATATACAATTCAATTCCATTCCATAATGACCAATTCGATTCCATTTATAACGCCTAATAAATGTTTGACTGGAGCTTCCAGTACCAGTACAGCCGCTCAGTTTTTACATTAAACCTGAATATTTTTAGATTGTCGTAACTGCCATACCGGTCTAAGATAGGCGAATAAAGTTGAAAACTAGAACCTTAATCCCAAAAGAACCATTGTTATAGAATGTTTCAGAAACTAAAATAAGGCGTAGGCGTTCTAATAAATCTTGGCGCCGAATTATTGCAACAGAATTCAAAGATAAAACAAAAAACGTGAAGTATAATGAAGCTCAAGACGAAGGAAGGATGGAAAAACGCAGTGGTGTCCATCTGTCTCACCTTGTGGAATAATAAATAGTAAACGTCAAGTACGTCAATTTTTAATCAATGAAACTGTTTGATTTAAAAAAATTAATACATTTTGCATTTTTTGAAAATGGAATGTAAATTAGACATTTAACGTTATATCAAAATTTCAAACGTTTTCAAATAAAAACAATTTTATTCATTTAAGTTGCTAATTTTTCAGTGAATGTGTTTATAATGACGACTACTAAACCGCAGAAAGATAAACCACGTATGTGTTGCTTTATTCCTTATGAGATAATGTCCCCCGTTTCGTTTGCGTCCAGCGTTACTAACTAGGCGTAGTTTCCGTATTGTTCAAAACAATCAGAAGGATAATATGAGTAATATAAAAGCTTAAAAAGATATATAGAAAATAATTGAAATATTCTGTTTTTAAACACTACTGAAGACTGATGATACTGTCCGAATTAAGTTTTCCGTTTTGAATTTAGACATATATATCCTAGAAACATATTATAGTTTGATAAGAAAAAAAAAGATTACACTAAAATTTTCGAATTATAAATAATAATTAATGCTTGTTTTAACAATCAATTTTATTGCTGAAAATTTGTTAAAAATAATAGATCTAATAAATATCCTTTAAAGCTAAATAACTAGCTATTAACCACTAGCACGATGTGTTTTCAGTATATTTTGAAAAATGTGCCTACACTTAATCTTAATCTGAGCAAAATATTATTATCTACCACAGGAATAATAAATAATAACTAACAGTACTCATTGTGTATTCATAGCATTACTATTTATGGGTCTATAACAGATGCTTTAAGCCCGCGCCTAGCGCCTCGACCGACAGCCGCTTCTTCAGCTCGGGCCGCCCACAACGCCATGAACCGTAATCTTGCTCCGCCGACACAGCGTCAATCGCCTATGCGATCTCCACCCTCACCAAGTTCTTCGAAGGTGTGTTCTCGTTAAAAAGAAGAGTGCTATTAAAATTTGGTATAAAAAGATTAAAAGTTATTGTGTATATAATCAATTTCTTCGTAGGCTATTAAAATATCGCTAACCCTTTTAGGGCTTAAGAAAACCTATGAAATCATTGTTTATTGAATTTATTGTAAAATATAGTTATTTATTATTACAGATTCGAACTGCTGTCACACGCAATTGCCCAAAATCTGATTCTAAAACAGAAATTAAAGTTAGTATTTTATAAAAGTTCATAGTTGTTTAATTTTTTTTATTTAAAATTACTTATATTATTTATTTTTTAAGATTAATAGAAATTGTGAGAGTGAAGTTCGACCGGTCGTTACGGATTTTGATGTAAGTATTTTAATGGCTTTTGTGACATTTATTTTGACTTATTTGTACTAAAAACATTTAAAACTTATAGATGATACCTGTAAAACAAGTACTGGAACCTGTCAATTTTACAGAAAAGGAAATAGATGTAGACCAAAATCACACGCAAAGCGTAACAGATAATAGTGGCGATGATTTACAATATACTAGCATGGATTCCTATGGTATGTTATATTTATTGACATCTATTTTATATATATATGATTGTTATGTATATTATTCTTATTTTCTATCTGTTAAAATTTATTAAATTCAAACTTCTTTGGGCTTGATGAAAGTAAAACTAATAGACAGAATTTGATTAAAGCGCTTATGGAAACCTATTCCGACGTAAATATGCTTCACTACTGTCACGTGTACAGGTCATTCAAACCTGAAACTTTTATATGTGCCAATTATCAAAATCCAAAAATTATCTATTTGTTCGGCAGATAGACGAATCGAGCGAGAAATTTTCATGGATGTTGTATTAGATTCAGAAACAGGTAAGAATTACTATTTAAAAAAAAAAAACGTTTACGGTGTTGATTTAAATTTATTTTGCAAAATACTTACAGAGCAAACTATGAGAAAGCGTCCACAGACACCAGTACGAGATCAATCACAAACACCAATACAAGATCGACCACAAACACCAGTACAAGAGCGACCACAAACACCAAAAATACCGAGTCGGCCAAGTACACCGCTACAATCTACACAACGCCACAGTATTCCAATCAGTCGTCCAAATACACCACAACGACATACACCAACAACGAGACCCAAAACACCGTCTATGCCATTAAACTCAGTGCAGCGGCCAGTTACACCGATTACTTCTCATAATACCCCCCCATCTATAAATGATGAAGACTATCTAAAATCGTCTTATTTCGCAAAACAAAAGCAATTTCACCGAATGAAAAAGGAACTTGACATAAAACAGGTATTTTTCAAGTTTTTCGTAAAAAATTATGTATTTACAACTATAACAAAATAAATTATCTTTAAAATTTAACTAAATATCTTAATATATAATAAATTTATTTAGGAGACTGAACTAGTTTTTTTTTTCCACCTATCAGGGTGTGCAAATTGAATGAATTAAAATAATACAAATATTCTCTGGCTAGGCAAAAATTAAGAGTATTGATATTTTTTTTATAAATAAGCCTATAAATACGTACAAGCAAATCAGCATGAAGACGTTTTTGCATTTGTAGTAGTATAATAAACACAGTGACTATACTGAAATAAACCAGTTTGCGCTAACTGTCACATGCCTCGACTATTCGTATAAGTACTGTTAGAAGTGTTGTTTATATATATATATATGTGAGGAAAAGCATGTTCAAGTTGATTTGATTATATGTGTATAGGTGTATTTGGTTGATTGAGTTAATTTTTGTTTATTTAGCAAGCAGTATTGCAAGTTTTTGAAATTCTTCAAAATCTGCGTAACCAAATGTTACGTGAGGGTATCACGGCTGGTGGCGAAGGGCAAAATGAGTTAGTGATTTTCAATGTGGCGGACTGGGCTCCAAACGAAGTGACGCAACTATGTCGTGATGCAGCTGCTTCCTCTGCTACCGATGGAGTTTTGGAACTTTTTAATACGACTGTACCAATCGGTACGCATTTTTATATTTTTAACTATACAAATCATTTTCAATTTTTGATCTATACAAAGCAGTTTTTTGTGTATAAGAGGGGAGGTATTTATCAATGTTGTTAACTTGAAACAAATTTATGTTGGTTATAGATGAAAGTGCGCTGGCCGAAGTGTATACAAAAGTAGTTAAAATTCCAGCATGTTTTGCTGAGCTATGCCTTCAAGCATTTTCTGGCCGACAGGAGATAATAGATTGGATTAAGACATTAATTAAACAAGACGTATGTAAATTGCTTGTATCTTGCTTATTTTCAATAATTGTTTCTATACATCTAAGTTATCATATCACGTATGTTTTTTTTATAAATTCACATTTTCAATAGACAAACTAATAGATAAACATATTTTATAAAAAGCATTAATTTCATATATTTCTAAAGGACTGTTATTATAGCTATACTAACAAATGACTTATCCTCATTAAAACAGGACATTGCTAGCAATGAAGCCATGGATAAAATTGCCCAGTATAACTCGCAGGGGCTCGAACTTTGTGAATCTCTCCGGAATCTCAAAAATCAAGCTGATGACGCTTTAGCTATAGTTACCTCGCTAACGAAGTATGTTTTATTACAATATTTTTTACGTTTACTCATATTTTCAATTAATTTTCCTTTTAAATCTGTTATAAAAAGCAGTTGTTAGTTATAACACTAATATGAGTTGTATGTCTACAAAATAAAATGATCTAATAATAATTGTATCGACAGGCGAGTATGTAAAGAGCGATCTACTTTAGTTGCGGTTGGTGAAGCATTAGTGCGAGATGTGGCACAATTGCGCCAAGATTTAGAAGCCAGCGTTCCGAAAAATGAATTGCCGGAAACTGATCCTGAAATTGTTAAAGTTTTAGAGGTAATTAGTGTCTACAATTTTTTTTAGTATAGTATGCAGACGAGCATATACCTGTTGGTAAGTGGTCACCAACGCCCATAGACATTGGCATTGTAAGAAATGTTAACCAATTCGCCACCAACATGTTGGCCCTTGTGCTTGTAATAACACTGGCTCTCTTTCAAACCGGTAGAATCTGATGAGTATATGGGTAAGTGATGCGTGTGTTAGGGTCTGTGAGAATATTATAATAAGAAATGAAACTCACGCGGATCTCTCTCTCACTCACTCATGTGGTGGACGCCACAAGTAGTATCTACCCAGACGAGCTTACACAAAGCCCTACCACCAGTAAAAGAATTTTAAATAAACTAAATGTCACAGAGACAAATTAAACAGCAAAGTATGTTATTACGTACTTAGATGTATGTAAATAATTGATTTTAAATAAAAAAATAATGAAGCCATAAAGTTTCCTACTCATAAAGGCAAAAAATAAACACTATTCTCAATAATCTTAAGAACATTTTTATTTTATTAAAGTAATAATTTTGACTGCTCAGGAAACGCGACGGGAATTAGAAGAAGAGCGTGTTGCGAAAACGGCTCTAAAAGATAAATTAGCAACGACAGAGTCACAATTACGGCAAACGCGTTTACGCGTCTCTAAATTTGACCGCCAGCTCCGCGAAGCCGAAGCGAGTATAGCTAATCTGACCGGCACTGTTAAAGCTCTACAAGATCAGGTCTTATTAACTTTGTCTATATTTATATCATAAGGCTTAGATAGTGCATCTGGTTGATACCGATAAACTTGAGTACAATAAATCTGTTTTTATTACTTGGTATGTTAACTCCAAAGAGCGGTGCATTATTATTGTATTTTATTGAGTCCTGATGCCCGAAATAAATTTAAAAAATAACCCATAAACGTCAAACAATATATATATATATATAACAAACTGTATGAGATAGATATAGGTAATTTGTACAGAACCAGTTTGTTTATAAAACTTAGTTAATAACATACCAAATCTAAAATATAATATACATATATATGTATATGCATAAAACCAATCGATTAATACAGATATTGTAGCTGCGTATTAAAAACAATATATTTTCTTTTCGTAAATAATATTTATAATGTAATTATAAAAACTTCAACTTTTCTAAAATTTTCAAGAGTCGACAACGAGAAGTTCAATCAGAAGCAAAGGCAAGAAAATTGAAAGAATCTCTAAAGACAGGCGAAGTAGCCAGTAGCCATTTAGCCCAAAAACGTGATTCACTTCAAACAGAGTAAGTTGTAGCACATATGTATTAAAGATACCTTAGCAAAATTCGTTTCATAAATAGGCTTGTATAATTCACTTTTAAAGCAGGACAGAATCGAATGAATAAATTAATAAAATGTGTAAATCTTACCAGGGTAAATAGTCTAAAAGAACAAATTCAATCAATGACTATGCAACACAAAACAGAAGTACAAGAATTGAATAACAAATTAAAAGAAGTGATGACTGCGCTAGATGAAGAAAGACATTTATCACAAAGAGAAACTGAACAAAAGCACAATCTCGAACGCTCGCTCAAAGAGAGTCAAAGCATAATAGAAGAATTAAAAACTAAGATTACTGAGCTCGAAAACAGACAAAATCCTGGTAGGGAATAAGGAACTTCGTTAAAATTACTTTTATTATTTGTCTTTGCAAAGTAAAAATAATATATATATTTTGTTTTAGATTTACCTACAGAACGAGAAATGGATTTGTGGGCCGAACTTCAAGCTACAAAGGATATATTACGAAGCATGGAAGAGGAAATAAAAACATGTAAAACGGAAAAAGTGCGCTTTCTGGAAACTTTTACTAAAATAGCGGTGATTATCAACAACGTCTAGATATTTCTTTAAACTAATTTTCACTATCAAAATTCATAACCATTGTATTAACTGACGGACCAAGTATACTATATACCTATCAAATATCTTATTTATATTTTATATTTGATGATTACGTCTTGTAATTTTAAACATAAATTTAACGACATTATCCAAAAATATACTTATCGAGATAGTTCATTTTAGGAATCTGAGAACAAATTAGGTATGCAGCAAAAGTTAACAGCCGAACTTTTAAATAAAGAAGATATAATTGGGAAAATGCAAATTCAAATAAGAGATCTAACAAAAAATAATAAGCTGTTGTAAGTACCTATATTACAGCTTAACTTTTGTTCAAACTAAGCAATTTTTTTAAATTGATATTTTTTTAGCGAACAAAAAGTCAATCAATACGAGCAATATTTCCACGATTTGCAAGCACACAATCGCGATTCAGCAAAATGTCAGGAAACTGAAAATGGTATCAGCTACCAAGATCTTCAAAAGGAGGTACTATTATTCTATTACCATTCTTTTTTTTTTATATTTGCCGGGAGGGCAAATGACTCTACTGCACCTGATGGTAAGTGGTAGTAGAGTCCAAACGCGACGACGGCCAGTACAGACGGGAAAAACGTTCTGCACTAGCCGCCTTCGCCTTGCCGGCCCGCAAGATGCCTCTTCAAAAGAGACGTGAAGCGAGCGACGTATTGCCACGATAGGGATGGGCAAAGTGTGGAGGCGTGTTTCCCCAAGTGGTTGCCAAAAGGAAAAATACACTGACCCGCCGGAAGGAAGGGCCCCCGAACCCCCCCGGAAGTGGCCGCCGGGACCCCACCTTCCGGTCACCAACCGGCACGACGGTCCATCCCGAGATTATGCGTGGCCTGGTGGGGCAGCCTCGCGAGCTGGTTAGGCACGCTCGGGCCCCTGTACTATGCCACGGGCGGCCAGCGGAACAGCCGTTTCTTCGGGTCTCCCTGTCCGGCAGGTCAATACAGTTTCCCCCGGCATTGGTTCAACAGCCGTCTCCATTGGATCAACACCCATCTCGGCAATACTCGCTCGGGCACTGGCTGTACGATGGCTGACCTCGAAACGCGGCTGCAAGCCGCTTCACGAGTTCGTTCGAGAGTCACCATGCGTACGGTGGTAACAAGCCAAGCGGATGTTTAACATCCTACCACCAGATGAGCAGATGGCCGCTCAGATATCCCTTAGTCGCCTCTTACGACACCTATGGGAACGAGACGGACAGTGAAATGTATTCTTTCTCCGTCACTGCACGGATAAAATACTTTGATTTTTTTGATTCAAATACTTATCCTTAAAAAGCAAGATAATTTATCATTTATTTTATTTACCAGATTATGGGAATGAAAATGAGTCTCTTAGATGCAGTTCATCGTAATGAAGAGTTATCAGAACTTATAATTCAAAAAGATCAGCAACTTGAACATCAGGATAAAACATCGCGTGCCCAGGCAATTGTCATTAAGGTTAATTGCCTGCTTAAACTCGTTGGATTAGATCTAGTTAGAATTCTTAATTTTATTATTTTTTAAATTAAATATTATTTAGTGTGGTCTTAAAAGCATAATAATACCTAATAATATTTAGGTACGCGAGGATCTGATAGATATGCTTAAGGATAAAGAAACTGAACAAAGTCGCGAACTTAACGAATTACAGCAAGATCTTGAGCATCGTATGAAAATTGTAGATGAAGTGAGATTTTTTTTTAAATATTTTGAAGACTGTTAATATATAGTTAAATGGTTTATTTTTTTTAGTATTGTTTTTATACTACATATTTATACGGTTTAGCCGATAGAGCCGACAAAACTTATGAATATTCGAAAGTAATACATGAAGCATACACATTTATGTATGATCGTTTTTAAACAAGGTAAAATATTTTATAAACAACGTTTACTAATAATAGATCATTCGAATAGTCATAAAACATTAATTGATTAATTTTACTACTTTAAGTAGTCATAAATAATCTTGCTTAAAATATATATCATATTAAATTTTCTGCAATGTTTAAGGTAAACAAACAGATAGCCTCAAAGGCTGATGAAATTCAAGAACTGTTTTCGACGTTGGAGAACAAGCAGCAACAGATCCACCGATTGGAAAAGATTGTACTAGCACTCGAGGAACAGCAACGGCGGGCGCAAGCTCAACGCACGCGTCATGAAGAAAAAATCGCAGCTCTCGAGCATGAACTCGCAGCTGGTGGCAATCGCCGTGAACGGTAAAAACGCAACTTAAACTTTAGGTTTTATTTCCATATTCCATACATGTTCAAAATTTAATTGAAACTTTTTTTAAAAATGATGTGATTATATCGTTTGTTTCAGGAAATTTTTATTTTTTTAAATCCTGAAAATTCCTTTTCAAGATAGTTGATGGATAGTTATAGACTAGACACGGAAGTAAAATTATGCTGATAGCTAGTGCAATTTTATGCAGTGGTGATGTGGTGCATATTATTTCCTTTTTTTATTACCTTCAATAAATCTTTTAAAAAAGGCTTTTCATTAAATAACATTAATATTATTTAAAAAAAGAAATATCTCGAGTATGAATTGGCGCTAAAAGTTTCGCAGGACAATCGCCTTTTCTAGGCAAGCTCTGTTTTGGCCTTTGTTTTGCACAATCATTTAGTATCTATTTGGTACCACAACATACATTTTTACTAGATCACTAAGACAAAAAATAAAGATTATGTAACCAAATAAGAAAGTAGCAAAATATGTATTAATTATTCTATACAACAATTAGTATTATATCTTATTTATTTTCTTTACTTAAAATTCTTTACTTAATATTTTATTACGCGTGACGGCGAGGCGAGATTTAAGCGATAGTTGCAAAGAGTTACTAAGGAGGTTTTTGTACGGTGATGACATAAGCGTACCGCATGACGGACAGAACGTGCAAGATGTCTACGTGTGCTTGTCATATATTTAAAATTGTTGTATTTTATTCAAATTAAAAGTATTGCGAAATAGTACGATTTTGTATAAAAATAAGTGTTTTATTGTCCAAATCAGTAATTGACTGTAACGATTTTATTGATTCAAATGTATTATAAATGTATTCTTTATTTTAATATTAATTAGAATTTGGAATTAATAATGTTATCACTCATACTTTTACATATGTTTTATCGTACCGTTTATTGCATAAAATGGCAGTGTCATTGCGATTTATTTACTAGGATAACAAAAAGCTGAAACTTGAAATGTACATATTTTGCATATTTAATGTTAGATAATGGTATAAGTTAGGTAATAGAAATAAGTTAAATAATACTTTTTATATAAAATTGACATTTATTTATATGAGGAAGAGAAAGGGTTCATGAACAGATTTTTGGGAATCCCCATAACAACTGACACCACGGCGAAAATAGTAGCTCATTAAATACATAAATGGCCCACTGTACAAGATCTAATTAATTTATATATTTTTTTTAATTTCGCTAATATAAACTTTTTTTTTTGATTTAGTGATCTAATAAAAATGTGTATTTAGGTAACAAATAGGTACTAAATGATTGTATAAAAACAATTGCACAATACGGAACCTCTGTGCTGAAATTGTAAATTGTGAATTTTTAAATATTTTTTTTGTTAATGATTTAGGTACTAAATATTTAAACAGGTACTAAATAGGTACTAAATACTGGTATTATTTTAAAGCTGATATGTCAGTTTGTACAGTCACTCTGATACACGCAAATTATCATATTCAGTTTTGTCAAATTCAAACAGAATATAAGAATTAAATATTTTTTCTAAACAAAAAAAAAAAAATTACAAAAAAAAGGTTTATATTCAACATTGTAATTTTCAAAGACCCTATAGTGCATTATCTTTGCCTTTTCCAAGAAGAAAGAGTGAAAAAACAATGCGATGTTCATGTTTTTGACAGATGTCATGAGTTATGTTTTTACTTTTAATGCGTGAGTAAAGAATTTACTCGTTAATCAGACGTGATTAAGCTAGGATTGAAGTGTTTATAAAACGTTAACTAAATAAATTTTAAGCTACAGAGTAGCTATAAGATCGTGGAACTTTATATTGCAAAATGTCTGAAAGAAAAGTTTTAAATGTAAGTAGTAGCTTACTCGTGCTCTATCTTATTATTTATCAAGAAACAATTTAAGACAATTTACTATTTTTTCAGAAATACTATCCTCCGGATTTCGATCCGTCAAAGATCCCTCGTATGAAATTGGCGAAGAACCGCCAGTATACTGTTCGTTTAATGGCTCCTTTCAATATGCGATGTGCTACGTGTGGTGAGTATATTTATAAAGGGAAGAAGTTTAACGCTCGCAAAGAGGATGTGGAGAACGAAGATTATCTTGGGATAAGGATTTATAGATTTTATATAAAAGTAAGTGCACACAAGTATTGAATATAAAAGTAAATAGTACTACTAACAGGTATTATTAAGGTATCCAAACTAGTTCTAAATATATCAGGTGATAATAAAAACCTGTTATAAGCAGAATCTAATTAAATATGAAAGTAAATCTTTATATCCATATACTGTATCATTAATCTATCATTTAAAAACAATTCCAATCACAACTGTGGTAAAGATAAATAAACGATTTTGACATTGAATTGAAACAATATCATTGGTCGAGATCTTGAATAATCTATGATATTCACTTTGGGTTCATGAGAAAATGGCATTTTAAAGTCAGTGAAATTGTAATTGGAACTTTGGAAGTTAAATTAAAGTGGTTGTAATGATTTAAGTGAAATAGTTTTGTATTATAAATGAAGGTAAATTAATCAAGAACTGTTAGTAGTATGTAATATAGCAGAACTATTAGCAAATTGCACAGAATATGTTACTAAGGTTTGTTTAGCTTTAGTCCTTTTTTGATTGGAATAGGGCTTAGTTTATAAGCAGAAATGACAAAATGTAATGTGTTAGAAAGTTATTTTTTAGATATGAATTCTTGTACTATGTTTTATTAATTATAAGTTCCATAAACAACATAAAAAGCCTTTATATTGATTATAAACAAAATGTTAAAATCTCTTACTATTTATCAAACATGAAATCTTTGTAAATTATAAATAAAGTAGAAGTTAAAATTTACTTATATTTAGCAACATGATTAATATTAAGTACATATATATAAAAATACAAACACAAACTACATATGTTCTTTCAGTGTACAAGGTGCCTTCAAGAGATATCATTCAAAACCGACCCAAAAAATACGGACTATGAAATAGAGGCAGGTGCTACTAGAAATTTTATGGCTTTGAAACTTGCCGAGGAACAAGCAAAGAGAGAAGAAGAGGAACAAAAAGAAGAAGAGGCTAATAACCCAATGAAACTGCTTGGTATGTTTGTATTTTGTATAAATATTACAGTATCTACCTCACTCTATTAGGATTATTAATTGAAATGATGAGAGCATACCCTTAACTTAATAACAGTTGAGTGTTCTTGATTATATTTACTGATTCTCTTCTTAATATTATCATTTTATTAAAAAATTGTATAACATATATTTTTTAATCTAATATATTATTTAATGCAAAAACAAATAATAGTTCAGTCAAACATGCAATCTTTACAGTTTTATAATATAAGTACTATACTTATAAGATATGTCGATTTTAAATAAATTATATGTCTCAAAAATGTCTTTTTTCATAGTCTTACATCAATAGTAGTATTTAAATTTCACAATATTAAAATTTTTTATGTAAATATTCCAGAATACAGAACTGAACAGTCCCGGCAAGAAATTGAATTGCTAGAAAGCCTCGAAGAGTTAAAGGAACTCAATAGACGGCAGCGCACTGTTGACTATGAAGGTATGCTGAAACAGTTCCAGTCAGAATCTGCCGAAGAAAGGAAAGCCAGAGAAGAAAAAGAAGACAATGAGTTCATAAAGTAAGTTTATTAGACTAAAAGATCTTATAACATTCTGTTTTTATGACTTGATAATGAATACCATAAATTTATCAAGATCGTGAACAAAATCTATAACATTTTTTTAATTTATTTTTAATCATCCTGTGTTCTATGATTAAGATAGTGATGATAGATGGCTTTAGTGTGAACACCTTAACTTCTTTGAGGAGTTCTGCTGTTTTGTTTTATATGTTTGTTGCTACATCTTCGCCAATTGAAAGCTGGTGCTGATGAATATTTTATCACATAACTCTCAGATCTATAATATGAATAACATTAAACATAAGAATATTACAAAATATAAATATTTAATAAACAATTTTATTTTTAATTTATAATTATATTTACAATAAAAATGATTTGTCTGTCTGTGATTTCAAAATAATTGCCTCTTTTTAAATATGGATATTTGCAAGTTACCAAGTTTATTTAAGACTACCGCTGTTACTTAATAATTCAAATATTTTATATATCTAATTATAATAATAATAATAATAATAAAAAATCACACAAAGACATGTACACAATTTTAGTTCACAGTCAGCTAAATCTATGTAGGTCTTTTGATGAATTTTTGTCACAAACTGAATTCTACACTGCGAAGCCACGGGTTTTACTAGTATCTAATTAAATTTTCTCAGTGTTGCTTTGCCTGGCACCAACCCCAAATATTAAATAACACAGTAATATTATATCTTGTCCTAAAGTAGCCTCTTTTAAGAACTTCAATCGCTATGAAGTATGGTGACTTTTAAGGGATCGAGTCACATATCTTATTAATGTAACGAAAATAATGCTCGTAGCGCTGGTCATGCTGGCGCTGGTGCAATTTTGACGGAATTGTCTTGAATCCTAGATAAGCCTACTATAAGGGTACTATTTAAATAATTACACCCATAGATTTCAGTTCATCACGGAGTCCTCGTTATTCCGTCCGTTTATCCTTTGGGAATCTTTTACGATGCGATATGAAACTCAAATCTAAATATTTTCAAAAATGTCCATCATACATTTTTTTTTAAATATAAACAATACGGGCAGTATTTAAACCAAACCATTAAATAACAAATATCAACATTTAAAAACGACGATCATAATGCCACCGCTTTTATTTTCAATAAAGTCCTCTTGCCAACCGCTAGCGGTAATGATATATTTAAAGTCTATACCGTATAAATAAGATTTTTGCCTGTCAATACATTCACATAGTAAGTAACAGCCTATTAATGTCCCGCTGCTAGGCTAAGCCCTCCTCTCCCTTTTGAGGAGAAGGTTTGGAGCTTATTCTACCACGCTGCTCCAATGCGGGTTGGTAGAATACACATGTGGCAGAATTACAATGAAATTAGACACATGCAGGTTTCCTCACGATGTTTTCCTTCACCGTCAAGCATGAGATGAATTATAAACACAAATTAAGCACATGAAAATTCAGTGGTGCTTGCCCGGGTTCTCCTGACTACCCATCGATCTACCCTTCCTTCCATCCGTTATTATCCATGCATTTATACTTTCTTACAAGTGTAAATGCATCCAGTAACGTAAGCCATTGTTTATATTATTTTTATAATGGAATAGTAATTTTGAAGAATTATTAATACTCCTATTTACCCCTCCAATTAAGCATACAGCTTCTGTTAGGAGTGGGGACGACAATAGCCTAAGGGGTCAGGATCCCCTAAAAAACGTCACTCTTTAATTCACATTTGCCAATCACCACCAGCCGTTTTGCGTTTGTCGTCGCCTAACCAAAAAACATCCTCCCATTTTGCAGATCACAACCAAATAATAAAAATATTAATAATCTTTCCATTTTGGACAAAAAAAAATTAAAATGTAATTCTTCTGTTCTTTAAATGAAGATGAAGATTTGATAAAAGATAATAAGTCGATAAAAGTATTATCTTTTTGAAAGTTACATCATTAGTTGCTATTAATGATGCATTTACTGGAAGGATGTAAAGGTCCATACTATGTTTTACTTGTACTTTTTTGTGACTCGATTTCACTTTCCTTAATCAGAATAAAATTCGAACTTGAAGTCACATAAATATCAAAATAAATTAGCATTACGATAAATACACCAGCAATGTACCATGAGCAGCAAAATCAACTAACGCCAAAATGCATTTGCCGTTGTATGTTTTCAACATAACCTGACATCTGAACATAAATGGAATTCCATGTGTAGTTCTATATATGTACATAATGACTGCCTGAAGTAAGCAGAAACTCGTAAGAGTAAACAGAAATACATGCTTCAAATTTCAAAATTTTATTTACAACACTTCCTACTTAATAAATATATATATTTTTGTATATCTAGCCGTATTTTCTTCTATGAATAAGACCTATTTCGGAGAAGTAGAGTATTTAGGAAAGGATTACTCCTTTCGCAAAGACGGAATATACTTTATATGATTTTATTTTATTTCAGGTCAGTGAAATTCAACAATGCACCTAAACATAAAATCGTCGCGGAGGAAATTATAGAAGACGTACGAGATGCAGACGAACCGAAAATAAAAACTCCCAAAGTTGAAACATTGCCAACAAAGATAGTTGAAACTAAAAAAAGTGAAACATGGAACCGAAGTATAGGAGGCCTGTCAAAGAAGCCAGCTCTAGTTAATCTTGTACGGACGAAGAAAGTGGAAGTTAAGGTTGAAAACGAAACAAAAGATTCTCAAGATTTAAAAGACAATACTTCAAATAGTAAAACATCTGTAAAAAATATACCGTCAGCATCAGGACTCTCGTTACTGGCAAACTATTCTGGCAGTGATAGTGATTCACAGTGAGTGATATTAAAATTGTTCTATTTAATGTAACGAATTGTAATGCATGATTTTAATATTTTTGATTTAATTTTTTCATATAATTATATGTCAGTACAAAATCAATTCTGAAAATTGAATAAATAAGTTGACAACACAGTTGTGACTATCCATTTATCTGGGATTTATTATATTCATCTTATTTTTTGTATAATGTTATGCAATGATAATTATGATCATTTTTAAAATATCTTATTAACAATATTTAAATATAAATAATTTACCAAAAATCAAAAAAGTTAAAGAAAGTTAGTAAGTAAGGAAAAATTACTTTAAGTAACTAATGATTCTGTAATGTGTGTTATCTATAGTTCTATACTTAATATTACTTTACCTTTTGTAAAGTGTGTGAGGTTGTAGGGGGTAATCTCTGGACATAATTAACCGATTTTGAAAATTATTTTACCAATAGAAAGCCACATCCTTTGTGAGTGTCATAGGTTATATATTAACCCAAAAAATGAAAAGACTTTGTGGTAGTGGAGTTTGCAAAATAAGTCGTAGAAAAAACGGTCGAACGAAAACGTTTCTTACGAACGCTGCCTTAACGATGAGAGATATATTATTAAGTTCTCGAGAAAAGTTGTAGAACTTGATAATGCCTACAAAAAAGTCAGTAACAGCATATGTCTAACTTTTTTTTTTAAATTCATTTTTATAGTTTGTTTTTTGGTTGCATAGCTCAACAGATAATTTTAAATATCAAATACGCGAGACAATTTTATTAATGTTCGGCCAATCGATCACAAGAAAATTTTTTTACCGCCCAACGAAGTTGGCTCGGGCCAGCTAGTAATTAATACTATCAATAGTCTATGTCTGTAACAAGAAATTTGTTACAAAATTTTCTATGTCAATATGGTTGATATTATCAATAGCGATAGTTTCAGTTCAAGGAACTTGGATGTATTTATATTGTTTGATATTTTTAGGTACCAAAGTTGACAATATAGTAAGTAGTTCGTGATAAAGAAAAGCTTACTTTGCCCCGTGGTCTAATGGTCCACGAAAAGCTTACTTTGCCCCGTGGTCTAATGGTCCACGAAAAGCTTACTTTGCCCCGTGGTCTAATGGTCAGATTACATAACTGTAAAAATTAAGTATCTAATATAGCAGATTCACTATAGGCCAATAATATTCCTAAAGCAAACTAGTTGATTTTTTTTTTGAAAAACCATTCTCGTGTTACATAATACAATTAAAAAAATGTTATATATTCATATCCAATGCAATAATGTAAAAAAATGCAGAACAATATAAAACGACACCCTTTTTTCGTTTTTGATTATAATCAAATGACTAAGTAGAATTTTTTTCTCATTTTAAAAACTGCCCAAAGATGGGATGATTTTGACGTTCAAAGAGGCAGACAGGAGCAAAGGATTTCATGCAATTTTTTAAAAACTAATTCTGATTGATCCGAACAATCCTTAGCATAATGTTTCAAGTATATCGTTAAAAATTACTTAAACATGATTTTGTATCATAATAATAATGACCGAATTTCGGTAATCTCTAAAGACTAGCTATGTGTGCAAGCGATATTATAATGCACCAGGATACACTCTCTATTCCTTCACTGTCATCGTCCGATAGGATGAAAACCCTACACGACTGGTGAGAGATCTTGAAAAATATTGATTGACTTGAAAACTGATCCTATCCACGATTTGAACTCACGATACCTTAGAATCTAAATACTAAAGACCAACAAGCCACTTTATTTAATATAATAAAGAATTGATAAATATAAAATAGATTTTATAAGATCTGCGCATCAACAATTTATTCTTCGCACATATTACCATTATTATACGTAAAACGTAAGGCGACAAAGGAACAAAGTTTTTTGGATAACGTAAAAATTAACATCCCTTAAAAACAGACAATGGTGAAAAAACCGAGTAATGAAACCATTTCGTATTGGTTAAAAGTCACAATTTAGCAGCGAGTGACACGTTTATAGTAGAAGAAAAACAGATTATAGCCAGACGGTTAACAATCGGCTTAAATCGAAGTCAAACCGACTGAATACCACCGTTCCGCACTTTTTGCCGCCCGACCTTCCATTTATAAAAGTGTCAAGTGCATTCGTGCTATGAAACGCGGCTTTCTCAGCCCGTCCTTCCTCTATTTGTAAATAGGTAAATAACGCACTATGTCATTTTATTATATTTTTTATTTAAATCAACCTAAATTATAGTTAATTTCCAATATGAACCGTAACATAGATATTTATTACAAAATTCCTTTTTAGGCGAGTTTTAAAGCATGTCATCGTAATTCGTCACAGAACGAGTTCTCGAATGCAAATTATTAAAATTCTAATTAGCCGTACATCAACATTCTGAAGTAAAAATTTAAATTGTTGCAATTTGCAAGCTCGAAATAAAAATTGTCTGCGAGGACGCTCTTTATTTCTTATTATACTTAAATGTCTCGTTTTTGATGTCTGTATATAAAATGTTACTTGTTATAATCATAAATTTTCACGTAAACATCAAAACGTCGAAAGTAGTTTAAAAGAAGAATTTAATCTACTTTTTTTAAGCCACGTAGATACCTGGCCTTTTATGGAATTAATTGATTGGAAGGGGCCGCCCGGTAAACGTAAACGGTGAAAAAAGATTAATGTTAAAGTATGTTACTTTAAATTACTCGTAACGCCCTAAAAACGCAATAAATAAATATTTGTCATTTTTTGATAACATAATATTGTTCATAATCCTTAAGTACTTCAAAATAGAAAGCGGTTTATTTAACTCCTTATTATATATAATTCGTTGAGAATCGCGAAAAAATTTGTGCAGACGTAAAAACTGATAAACAGCGGTAATTTAGACTTGTCGTTGTATGCATTACTTGTGTAAAATTGGATTCTAAAAACAATAAACGTCAGATCTTATGAAAGCGAACACGTCGATTTTGTAAACTCGGGATCTCAAAATAACTGGCCGACATCAATAGGGATGATAATATAATTACATTATATTATTATATATATAATATAAAAACTTTAATCCGTTTTCTTTAGTTTGACTATGAGTATCGATCCTGCAAATCGATATTCATACAAAAAGCTCACGGTTTTTAGATAAATACGGATTGGATCCCGAGTTCTTCGTCGACATAAATATAATTTTTTTCAAAATGTAACGGCTTCGAGCCGACACGTTTGAGTTAAGTTCTGAGAAGTAGAGTTGTCGCGGCGCCGCCCTGCGCCTGTGTTCGTTGCTCATCTAATAAATAAAAGGCTGCTTGGGAAATATTATGTTACGTCTCAGGGTGTTTTTTGGGTGAACGCTTGCACTGTGGTCGGGCGCTTTGGCCACTCGAGCCGTTGCAATTAGACAGTCGCTTAAATAATATATATAATAGAAAGTATATTTATAGTTAATATATTGCGTTTTTTTTTAATTTTAACATTTACCATTTTTTATTTTAATTTATAATGTTGTGTAATATAAATCGTTGTGTTATTTCAAATTCTACAGACCTAGTGCGTTAAAGATTGTATGTAGTACTTGTATATAAAAACAAAAACTTAAAACTTTATGTATTAAACAAACATTAAATTTAATTCAAATGGTCAGCATTTATTGAACAATTGTCGACACCGGATGCTACTTATGGCCCACATGATTGATTAAAAGCCGCAACTTATTCATCCCATTATAAATAAAGTTGTTAATGGAAGGCGGCTCGCTAGTAATTGGACCTTAAAATTCTTTAACGCACACACACGCACAGTCCTCCGAATCCTTCTGGTGGGAGGAGAGATTCCCTCCCCGCTATCAAGTTAGGGTAGACCGGTATCATTCAAATAACGTTCAACGATCCTTTCACTTAAAACCTCAGACGTGTATCATACGTTCGTGTACTTTTTGTTAATAGCTTATTCTTTCCCATCGCAAATTTCTTTGTAGATAGTGTTGAAGTATAAGCTTCCCGCATTAATTTGATGAATGAAAGTACCCTGTGAGGTCGTTCATATGTACCTACTAAATTCCGAAGTCTGCCATGCAATAAAATCCTTTAGGCTTAAGATGTCTTTTGAAAAGTCGCCATTCATAACTTGCTTATGCCAACATACAACGGTTTTGTATGACCGGTAATTTCAAATTGCCGTCAAATAAAACTAAAAACATTTTATCCCCGAATATTAATAAAATATAGTAATTGCTGCCAATAATCGCCGTCGATAAAAAATGTGACTAAATTTTGTCTAAGGATTGATAAACTAATAAAAAAACATAGTTATTTGCTACAATCATTCAATATTCAGGACGCTATCAGATTTATATAATGTCTGAGAAACTGCCCATTAAAATTATGACAGGCCATCTACATTCCTGAACAACAAAGGCCGACCTACGATTAAAATAACACCTCCTTCGTAGAACGTATACATACATTTTATTTCACAAGGGCCCGTAACGTTTCCGCTGGGGTCCGATGATACCTTTTTTCCGAAGCCGTTGAAAAAACTTGGCGTCCCATTAACAATAAGATCAAAACTAGCCGCACGCTACAATGGCCGGCGAGCGCCAGCCTCCAACCGCTCGACAGATACTTCCAAGAATTGCGCCCTTTTGTAAAATGTCCAACTCATCCTGGGCGTGTAAGTTGGCGAACTTGCATTCCTGGTGCAGAACCACTGCACTCGTACGTGCAGCGTAGCCTGGCACACTGTACCCATGCTCCACTTGTATTCAAATTAAAAAACAAAATTATTTATACACATAAACTTACTTAACAAAAAGTTATGTTACTTTAGTTTTTTTAGAAAATTGAATAAGTTTAAAAATCTTATCTTGGGTCTTAAAATGTAATCAGACATGATTTGGAAAATACTAAGTTTATGATACATTATCAAATTCAATTTTAATTGATAACAATCTATAAATTCAATTTTATTCAACATCAAATATACTTTATTCAAGTAGCTTCTTATAAGCACTTTTGAATCAACATTTTTAAAGATTCATTTAACTAAATGTAAAGCTACTGCCGGTTCGGAATGTAAAATCTATCTAATAAGAATTAGGAAGAAAATAAGTAGTTACTTTATTCAGCAATAATATAAGCATTTAAGAATCATATACAATTAAATTTATTTATTCTACAACAAAATTAACGAATATAAAAAATCCGTTATTAAAAAGACATCTAATAAATATGTATTGCGAATCTGAAGAGTTTGTATAGTTTAACGAGCTAAATCTAGAAACTTCGTCTTATTTGAAAAATAAGTTTTGCGTTAGTCCATTTATTGAATAAGAGAACGAGGCTAATGTATGTTCACGCGACGACTCAAGAGCGATTCCGTAACCATGAATGTCAACTAATATAACGCACTGGATAAAACAGACATGTACACAGTATATTACTTTAACGCGGGCTAACTGCAAGGTACAACTATATATAATGTAATGTTGTTTACTACGAATGATAATAATACATGAAACTATTTTTTTTTTCACAATAATAGTATGATAAAATAGTTTCACTGTATTAGATCTTTTTAGACTATAAAGACAAAAGAAAAGACAATCTTATCTTTAATTTAATATTCCCCTTAATTGCAGTTTTACATTTCAACTATTAATAGAAACATTTGTTTGTGTGGTGTTCATCACAATTGACATGGAATTTTATTTTAAATATTAATATCAATTTCAATGGCCATTATATTTTGAAATATGGTATTAATCTCTTAAAACAATCTTAATCGGACAAAAAAGCATACCGTAAAGTACGTCAGTAGATTCTTTATAACATCCATTATGCAATGTGGTTAGTCACAATATAAGGATCGGTACAAAAACTTTTGACAATAATATAAAAGTAATAAGATTTTGAACATCCATTAGAGAATACCCCCGCATAGCTCCCACGCTCGATTGTCCTTCAGGGTGGTTGATTTACCTTCAATAGCCGTATGTCACGTTTAAAAAAAACAATGATTTTTTTCTATATGTCTTAATGGCGGTCTAACATTTATAGGACTTTAGATTTTACGTAAATATTTAAAAAAAATCTTAAATGAGTTAGTGACGCATTTTCTAAATAACCAATACATTCTTTCAAATCAAATATATTAAAAATTTCAATAATATCTCATTGTTCATGTCAATAAAACATCAACCATTAATTTCTGTCCTAGTCATAGTATTTCTAACCTCGACCAAGTCCTTACCGTCGTCAGACCCCCCGCAACGGAACACATTTATTTACCACAAATTCCTTTCGTCTACATATTTAGTGTAATGCATAATGAAAACAAATGGATTTAAAAAAAATAAACATTTATAAAGTACATCGAGTTCTTGATCTCAAAATTTTGTTTACAGCTTTTGCTTAATGTACTCACATAATATGTAATACAGTCCAACAATAATTGACTTTTTATTCGTGAGTATGAGAATTTAAGATGTGATGATTATAGCCCGTATCAAGTATAAACGGTGGCCTCAAAAATTCCAACTGACTATGCAAACACTTGTCGCAGACCGTAAAATTTATAACACAAATATAGGTATAATATAAAATGCCTCGTTCGCCGGGAATGCTGTCTTTAAGTTTTATTTTGCTACGTGTGTGTATGCGTGTACGCATGTAATGGTGACCATGGACAGATCCTTTGTGTTGGCTTGCATCTCTACTTTAACTTCGAAATATTTTGAGTCATTACATAGGTTAATATTTAAAACAGCCCAAAAGAATTGATTAAGTACGTATTTCATTATCTGTTGTCAATTTTTTATATCTTTATAAATACTATAATGCTTAAGCTATCTTATATTGAAACCCAAGCAGCTGTTACGCTCGATAGCTAATTGAGCTTGAGACGTTTGAATCGTCAAATTAATTAAAGATTAATTTAAAATTCTAATAATCTATAGGTATTCATAAATTATTAAAATTTTTTACTCATTAGTAAACGGAAAAACATCCGAATTCGTATAGTATATAATATGTCGTTTTTAATAAATAGTGACGCTCCGTTAAAGACCGATTAAAATTAGTTTTGATCATTTGTAATCCCCTTAAAACTTATAATTTTATTTGCTTTAGTTTTGAAGAATGTACCACTTACATATAACATGTTTGCTTAAATACCTATATGATACACCATGTACTGGTTATGAAAGCGATCGCTTATCACTCACAAGCACTAGTCTCCTGACCGTCAGACATATGATAACTGCATGGGAAATGCACCATGGGAACTAAGAACTTACAAGGTATAATATAACTATACAAACGACACGACACTACGGGTATTGAACCTTTTTGAAATACAATTTATGCTGTTACGATAAAAATCACAAAGGGCAAATGTATAACATCAAAACCTATTTTAAATACCAAAATGTGTTTTGCATTTAAGAAATGTATATATTATAAATAATATAGATGTATTATAATTATTCATTTTAAAGTATAATTCTAAATAAAATGAACGACATTGGTTTGTTACAATTATTGATATGTATGCATTTGTATATGGATATCCTAATTTAACGATCGGTGACACCAAGTTTCGGAAATGGGCGTAACGTTTTTGTAATCAGCACGTTCCTGAACTTATGCAACCCATATACGGGCGGCGTATCGCTTTCCAACGAGCAAACGAGCTGTTATAAATAATATGTAACGTAATAATCACATCATACACTAACCCTACTCACCTAATCAAAATCCCCTAATTTCGCTTCACGAGGCAATTGTAGCGAATTCACGGCACGTGACCGCTATTTGGTGTTACTGTATCCTCTTTATTATTGCATTCAGCTCATTTGTGCACTCAATTAAGTCACACTCATAATAAACAATGCGGGTTAGTTGATTAAAGTTTGCTTTATAAAAATGCGAAATCATGTCATTTGGTTGACTTTGAAAATTTGTATTTCAGCAATAATAATTTATAAGGGATATGCTTGATTGAGACTATATTGATAAGAGCCGGGAATGCGGCGAGACGGAGCATCCGGTCATCGATGTAGTGATAAATTATTCACATAAACTTAGGCAAACAAATATTAATGACATGGCATCGATATATCAGCTATGAGAAACAAATTGTACTTTTGTATTGCAAAAGTACAAATTGTTTATACGCCTTCTATAAATTATAATTTTTGGACAATTTGTTGTCCAAAAATGTTTTGTATTTGAGTTATAACTCATCTTATAGTATGTAACGATTCTTAAAGTACGATATTGTTAATTAAAGAACCGTCACATAATATATATTACAACAAATCAATTCAAAGAAGCACACTCGAATAGGAATTCTAAGGACTATCTATGAATAAAGTACTCTTAGTGGTTTTTACGGATGTAAAATAGAAAACAGACCTCATACTTTTAACAATAGGATACGGATATCTGGCGCCAGTGCGTCGCACTCACAACAAATGTCTAACGGTCGTATTAACCTGCCGTACTGAATTCCCGACAAATTGTATACGTACCTGCTCTTTGTATTACAGGTATCCACTAACCATAGTGTTTCTTTTATTGCTTGCATTACAAACAGAGTGAGAATTGAACAGGAAGCGATATTATGCCTAAAATTTGACAATGATCCACAGAATAGCACCTTATTTCACGTTGTGCTTTGTGCCTCCAACTTTGTACCTTGTGTAGTGTTTACTTTCGGTTTCCAAAACTTCCATGCGTTGAATGTATTTATTTAAAATAACAATATTAATATTTAGACATTTTATGTGAATTGAAAGCTACTTTAAATAACAATAAAAACTTTCAATACGTCTTTGTTGTATTATTTATGTCTAAAGTCAAACATTTTATTATTTTTAATCCTAATTATTTTTCGTACTTATTAAGACTGTTTTTTTTTTATTTTTTTTCTTCAATTACATTTTTTTTTATTGTTGAGTAAGCCTATATTTGATATATATTTTGTAAAAATATTATTATACATGCAATAACAAATGTTTTACTGAATATATAACGTTGACTTCCTATTTGATGAAATAAAATAAAGACTGTGATCATTAATACCATTTTTTTTGCTTATTAATTGGTTATAGACAAATTAGCGTCGTGGATTTAATATTAAATATCCGTGTTAATAAGTATACTAGCAATGTCGTATTTTTATTATTTGAATCTTCAAACAAAGCATGTCATATGCTTCGGGAGTAAGTGATTTTATCGGTATTTTACTGGGGGTCTATAGTTTACGTAACAATAACTGCATCATATGGTTTGCGTAAACGTGGCAAGCTTTTGTTTCATGTAAAGGCCGTTCTCCGAAACATAAAGTCCTTTTGCATAAGTTGCGCCATATGTCCAGAGCCGTGGGGTAGCGGGTTCGAGGGTGCACATGTGTTTACGCATTCATTCATTGCGGTGCTATTATTGGGTCCATTCAGCATTGTCTTGCACATGCACCGGATATTGCATCTCGCCCCGCCTTCCTCGCTTCGCGACAAATTAGCAGAAACGATTATGACGAATTCTATGCGTCTCATGGCGGACATGTTTCTTTTAACCGTTGTTTTATTTTATTATTATGTTACGAACTTCTCTGACTCAGAAATTCTTAAAAATAAAATACTATATATTAAACATATTTAAGTTGTAAACATTTTTTCATTTTCTATTAAAAATGTCTAAAAGCTAACTTGTTTTAAGGCAAATAAATAGAATTTATGTCAAAATAATGGTTTTAGATTCATAAAGCATTGCGTTCACATGTAAATATAAAACTAAACAAGCATTTTTTTCAGTTCTACTTGGTTTATAGCCTGTTTAGGTTTTAAGCCATTCTACGCTAAAATGAAATGAAAACCACATGTATTTGGTAACTTCTGCTACGAATATCGTAGCAAACGTAGCAGTTTGCTACGAATTTGATCTGTGAATCTTAATCTCACGCGTATAGGTATAGCTTAAATAATCTGGTACATTGAATATATTTTTTATAACGTTTTTTAATTACATTTAAATTGACGTAACTAAAATATTTTAATAATGTATTTTTAACAAATAACTATAAAGAATTTTATCGTTTTAACTCATTTGAATTTCCAAGATTTTTCAAAAGACAGTAGAATTCTAAACAATATGTATTACAGTATAACATTAAAAAAAAAGTAAAGTCGTGTGAAATTCCACCTCGTATCACGTCTATCTCTGTCCCATAAATTCCAGCTTAAAATCGGGAACCTTCGGATAGCCACCCATTGCGCCGCTTTCAGGCGACCGACACTAGAGAGCTGATAATTGACTCGTTCGACTAGTTTGCGTCCGGCCACCCTTTCCATAAATATTTCCCGATCAAATTATAATACATTCTAAAAAATGCCACGAGCTCAATTCTCGGAAACGTCCGCTTAGGGCGGTTATATTCAAAGTTAGCGACAGAGACAGATTTATTAGTTGCCTTACAAGTTTGAAGGAGAGAGTTGCTGAATGGAATGAGGTTCAGAACAGTCAAAAGGGCGAACTGTGAGAATTACAAGAAATGGATTTATTTATTGATCTTGCCTGTTCCGTTAGTGTTGTGACTGTTAGTATACAAATGTGATCATTATCAGTTAAGTTTCGCAGAGTACACAACAATGAATTCATATTTGAAATCTTTTACAATACATCATTCACTCAGTAACAAATCTATTAAATATACAAGAAATTATATATATGAGTAATAAATTATGATAATGTTTGTAGAATTATATAATAATAATATTATTGTCGCGTTTTTTATAAGCAATGGCTGGATTCGTGGAAGTAAATTATTCAGTCTTTAAGAACAATTTACAATAACTCGAATATAGCCGTCTTTTCTCGAGCAAAACTATAATTTGTTCCATATAATTCTACTTGTGCGATGTCTTGGGAATGTAGTGATAATTGCTACAAATTTTTGTCATTACACATTAACTATAAGTTAATTTTACGTCGAAATACGCATTAACAGATTTACGAATTCAACAAAATAGTTGTAAATGGTTTTGTGATGCACCACATACACAAAATAATGCAAGAAAACATTTTTTAATTGGAATAAACCTTCATTTGTGTTAAAAAAAATATTTGCGATTTTGGCATGAACATACTGTCTAAAGTTTGATATAAATAATTCAGAAAAAACACCTACATTTTCAATTTTTTAATGGAATATTTGACATTAAGTCGTGGTTATAATTTAGATAAGTAATCGATCACATTATAAAACGACCAATACTTCGATTAAAACAATTGAAATTGTCGAAATAAAATATAGATAATACAAACTACCAGCCGTAAAACCGGTGTTTGAACTATTATTCCACAAGTGAAATGTATTACTTGAGAATAAAGTACATAAAACAAAAAACTAATCTAAAGACAAACTTCTTCCATAGCAACTTCTATGCACGTTTATTTAAACATACATAAATCATATCACCAGGCGTGAATTATTTTAATGACATAAATACATCACATGAATGATAGCAGAACATCTCATATAATTGACTCTAATTGAGTTCTGACACTTCATGCGATTCATTGCTATTAATGTAAACTATTTCAAATTTTACCAAGATCAAGTTTGTTACGTAAGTACACCATACACGTACACAGATAGGGGAAGGCCCAAAACGGATAATATATACATTAAAAGCCCCAAAATTGTAATTTTTGATTGATACAGATTTTATTTAATTTGATAGGAGAGGTATCAAAATTAAAAATAAAATTAATTTCATGAATGAAAAATGGTGTAATTTTGCCTAATGGTACCGTGACAGCGTGTTAGGAAGCTTATTAAGCCACCACGGACGGAAGGAATCCGTCACTTCAAATAAATCCTATAACAATTGTAGTAAGAGTAAAGATAAACAAATCTTAGATTTACATATTGTGCTTTGCTATATTATATATATTTATTTATAACAGCTTTCCACTTAACAACTTATATTTACATTAACTTTACGTTCAAATTTACGATAGTAACATCGCCAACACTATGAACTCCATTTTCTCACGAATCCATAATTGATACCATAGAATATATAAGATTTACCAATGATACCACGTTAATTCAATGTCAAATATATTTTTAACTTAGTTTTAGAAGGTAATATGGACAATAATATAAGGAATATGACTAAAATAATGTAAGCTACCTATATATTCTAAACCATCAAAAGTGCATCTCCATATCCGACAGTCAATTGCAAATTCTCATCTCAGACATTCATGAACAAGCTTAAACAATCTTTAAAATAATTCTAAATATAATAATCGTTATAATGTTATCAATTATTTAATTATATAAAATTTGTTAAGTTTTATTTTGCTGTCGTTACATGTTGTTAGTGGTATTATCATAAATAATTAGCTCCTATTGTATTCTTTTACAAAAAAAAAACATTTTAGAAGGTAATTTTTAACCCAAAATGGTATTAAGCAGATTTCAGAAAACAATTTAAAAATTACAATTATTTAAATCAATGCAGAGCGATGGTATTGTTTTTCTACGAATCAACTGTTTATGTAGACAATGCACCAATTGCTTTGAAAATTTTGGGATTTTTGTTTTTTTTTTTTTATTTTGGGTCTATTATAAAAAAAAACATTTTAGAAAGTAATTTTTAACCCAAAATGGTATTAAGCAGATTTGTGATGTGACAGATGTTGAAATGCCAAATAATATTCCAAAAGTACATTTCAGAAACAATTTAAAAATTACAATTATTTAAATCAATGCAGAGCGATGGTATTGTTTTTCTACGAATCAACTGTTTATGTAGACAATGCACCAATTGCTTTTAAAATTTTGGGATTTTTGTTTTTTTTTTTTATTTTGGGTCGTGAGAATGGATCACGTGCAGCCGATACTTATTAGGTAAACAGTATTTTGACGTGTTTGCCGGCGACACAGATAGATATATTCAATAACTTACGAGAATTTCACAGGCTCCGTATATTTCTCTTTTCTTAAAACTAGGTTATTAATTACCCCCAAAATATCAACCATATTCTTGATACACAAACAATTAATAAAAAAAACGTTTTGCATATTTTCCAACGCATTATGTATATTTTTTAGATACTGTACATTCGTAAATACAATATTCATTTTACTCAGTCGAAAAAAACATCTATTTCCTATTATTTTCGCGGTTTTTATAAATAACTTATAATTGTCTATGTTTTTTTTAATCTCGCTTTTATTAGGTATATCTTCATGCCAATCATATTTTCGCACGAGTACAATTAAGATCGGAATGAGATATTTATACGTTATAAAATGAACTTTAGATTGCGCCGATTAATTTGTTGTCGTTTCCCAAGGATGATATCTAATCAGAGATTTACGGGTTATGACGATTGTGGCTGGATATCCCGTACGCGTCTCATGTCTCCTACTTTTTCCGGCTAAATTAAATATTAAAATACAGGAGGGCTTCCTTTAGATAAGACTCGAAGACTTCTCACGGGCGTGGGTGCGCATTCTTTTGATTTCCTGTTCGTTACAATTGACATTGTTTGTCAGGTGAAAGAACTTTTTCAATAAATAATATCTAATTTTTGGTACCTACATTTTATTTAAAAATAAAATTAATTACACTATTCAACCTTAAGTTAAAAGACCAGTGCTTTCATTATTGTGTAAGTTATTATAATGACTAAAAAATATGTAACAAATGTATTATATTATCACATAGTTTAACCCTCGTCTTGTTTGTACTGTGGATGCTCAATGATGATAATGTTTATGTTGTTTAAATTATGGTGAGTGGGACAGGCGCAGGCGCAGGGTGGTCGGCGCGGGCGCACCGCTTTGCCACAGCTATGCGTACTGTCAACACCGATCCCATTCCCAACACTACACGGCACACAGTTTTTTTATGCGCACATGTGCGCCGACATACCCAGACCACAACTCATGATAAATATTTAACTTCAATTCTAAAACGCTTAGAAGGACGCCAGCGAGATTCATATAAGTAACACTCAAACGGGTAAATCAGGTCCAGTTCTAAAAAGTGGTTAATTGTGAAATAATTAATAATGAATTACTTCAAAAGACATTGGCCTGGGTACGACATCAAACGTCAATAATTCAATGTCATCGTTAGTACTCAAAATAGTCGAGAGAAAAGATACGTTTACAACTATTGGTATTTACGTCCTTTTAGACAAACACAAACTTATCCTCTTAAAATGAAAACACCGAATCAAATCCTTGGAAACCCAAAAGTTGAAGATTTGTCAAAACTTGGAACGTCAAAAAATTGGAATAATTGTAATTATTCCAATTAATTATTTTAAACATTAATTATCCACATAAAATAACTTAAAATGTTTTAGTCAATATTCGTTGGAAATTGGTATATATGCATCAAATATAAAAAATACTTACTAATAAAATTCAATTAATAATGTATACGACAACAATAACAATTTTAAACACATATAAAAAGTCAACTTTTTGGGACGCAATTTGTACAGCTTTTATAAGATTTTACTTTAAATGGTATGAGATATAACTTAAAGCAAATCTATACTGAGTGACTGACCATTAAATCACAGCCAAAACTACTGAGTCTAGAAAGCTGAAATTTAAAATATAGGTTTATTTTGTAAGTTAAAAATGTATTTGTGAAAATTTCAATTTTAAGAGGAGGAAATGCGACCTTTGTATGAGTTTTACCCATACGAAGTCGGGATGGACAGCTAGCGTCTTGTAAAAGTGAATAGTTTAAATGACAACATTCTTTTACGAAGGCTTTGTTCTCGAAATACCTCAACTGTCAAGTGTTTCCACATATTATAAATTAGTTCCTTCTAATACCTACGGTGCAGCAGTAGGTACCAAAAATAAACCAAGTAACGGCGCAATCCATTAATTGACCGGACCCGCCGTGAACGAAAAAAAAATTCTATCAGATAAAGCGGGTAAGTGTTTACGGTTTCTCACGAGCCTCGACCAACCCTCAATGGCGCCTTGCTGATTGATAGTAGCTTAGCCTACCTTCGCACCTCCTGCGGTGCAAACGATAATGAACTTTAAAATTACATTGCAAGGCATATTTTGCCACCTCTTCTCTTATCAAACTATTTTCAGATATATTTGGCTTTTCTTATTATAATTTTAAGACTTAGACCCTAATCAGAAGGTCGATTTTTAAACGTCATACAACATTTTATAAAGCCCATTCAAAGAATTCTGCACCCTCAGCGAGTACCTGTCCGCGGCCACCTCTAAAGAAGTGAATAAAAAATATTATGTTAATTTCTAATATCATAGCTGCTATAATAGCTTCGTTATCATTATTGGTAACATTCCCTTGTAATTGTCGGCGGGTTGACTTCCCGCCGTCACTTTTTTAAATTTTAATCAATGCTTATTTGTAATAAAAAGAAACAGTTTCATGCTCACTATTGTAATCATAATAACCTGTTAAATTGCATAAAAAGCAAAAAACTTGCCTACACTAAAATATCTGAGAGCAGTTTAATAACAAATAATCGAAAACCGGCGAATATAATCTTCCTCGAAGTGATTTGGTAACATAAACGAAATGTTAGCTGTTCAAAGCAAACGAACACGGCGACTTCGGTATTTTGCAGTTTTGTTGGTACTTAAAATTCTTTTGGTTAATCGACTTATTTTCTGTTTCAAACTTTTAAATACTTAAGGTGTGTTTCAATTGAACTAAAATCCATAACCTTGATATTTTACATAAATACACATTGCCAGCTGAGTAGTATTCTTATCAAACAGGACGTAGGGTACGAATTAGTTAGCAACGTTACCCAAACACGATAAGATCGGTTTTGGGTTAATGTTTTGTAAACTTAACTCTTACGTATGGGTGTCGTTAGGAGTATTTTTGTAGATTTGATAGCGTGTAACGAGGCGTGATGAGGCCCGGGGCCTCCATTGCGGCTCGCCGCGGCCGCTCTGTAATCCCATAGCCGGTGTCGGCTTACGGCGCCTCCTGCAATTATCATATTCCACCTAAACACATAATATTCAACACGCAATTTTAAAAATAACAACTCGCGTCCGGCCCGACCTCCATCGACCCTGATTTATAGTGGGCGCCGAAGCCGCCAACCCGCTGCAAATAATTGCATTCCCGAAGAAAATAACAATAAATGCACATTCGTTGAAATTCTATTAATTTTAATTTTATCATTGTCGGTGATTGAAAGTAAAATAGAAATTTACTTTAATAACCTCCTTATTCATTAAAATTATTTATCTAACTATTAATTATTACTTATAATAAAAACGAAATATTTCAGAAAATTGTCCACTTTTTGTAATTATATGTACAATACCGCATAAAACCCGCAATTATGCTAAAATCATTCATTATGCCTTTGAAAACCGGTCGTTATATCTAAACGCATCTATTGTGGCGGGCCGGGGTCATGAGCGAATAATCAACAATGAGTATGCCCTTAACGCGCATACAATTTATGAATCAAATGCATGAATGAGCTCGGTCGGCCACGTGTCCACGTTCTCACGCCTTGGCTGTTCTCGACGCACTTTTTATCGCTGCTTCATTTTTTCGAGGCGCTGTGTCGCGTGGGCTACATCTGCGGATCACCACCCCCACGACGCGCGACCTCACATATGGCGCTATCTTCGCTAATTGCTTCATCGTCTAACGAAACGATCATTTTAATATATGTACTTATCTAAACGGTTTAATAACTTATTTTGTACATTTTATATATATTTTCATTCAAATTATCATTGTTGTTTACGTTAATGTTTAAATAAACTCTTTAAGTAATTTTGATCGAAGAGTTTTTGTTCGAAATGTCGCGACAAGGAAGTGAATGTCATTAAAAAACTTCTATAAATAATTCGAGCAAAGCGGTGTAACGAAACTGTACGAGTATCAAATAAAAATAGAACAGACGTAGTTAAGACAAGTTTTGTTCGCGCGTGCAAATTGTTCAAATCAACAGTCGCATTCGAGCAGTTAATGGAAGGCGGCATTCTTTTCTTCGCCATTAGTTTAACAAACGGCTGTCACGACTTGGGGTCTCGGCCGCCGGCGAGCCCGCGGCGACTGAACGCACATTCATGTTAACAGCCATAGCTAACAAGGATATATGTACACTACAAATTGCGTACACTTGTTGTTGGAATGCATTTTTTTATTCTTTAAACGCGATTTAAGTAGGTGCCTTGCAATTTAAAAGTGCACTGTATCGATACATATACCAAGATTCTGTGTTAAATCTGATTGTACTTTGTACACGAAGTATGTAAAGCATTATAACTCTTATATATGATTCTTTTTAATTTAGTATTCAAAATATATAGTCAAATGGTATGTTAGCGTTTTTAGTTTTGCTAATCTGCGCTTGCGGCTGGATCGTGCGCTAAATTGCCAGCTATGAGCTAACATATTACCAAGTGTTGAAATATAACATAAAAGTCATTAAATCAAATCACCTTTAACAACACTCAACGGTGGTTTAAATGAAATATCTTAAAAAAGAGTATCGTAAGATTAAATCACATTCATTTTGTTAAAAGTTACCTAACATGTTAATTTATTTGTTTGTTATGAATAATAAATACATAACTTACATAATTGTTTTACTATTTATACTTATTTAGATAATTTTATGGAATTTGATATTCGATCAATTGCTGTTGAAATATGTTAGCTCATTTATTATACATAATATGTTACCGATCATGACTTTAATAAATACTAAAACAGGATCGCAAATAAATTATAAAGTTAACTGACGGTTGACAAATTAAGCCGGATGCAAAGACCGTTTTCACATCAGCTGATTGAGATTACAACTAAATAATTGAAAAGTTATTATGCTAGTAATATGTGATGCGACGCTGCACACTCGGAATGCGTGCATGTTTTTGTCACTACAAAGTGGGACAATGATTTGATCAAATCGTGATCGTTACGCGTTTTCACAATGGAAGCACGTGGAAATTTCACAACTCTCGACCATCAATGGGCACATAATAAGTAGTACATAAGAGATACTTAGTGTTGTGCATGTTGTGATTGTGTCTACTATACTTTTTATATTCAATTACATCAAAGTTAAGATAGTGTTTAATACAATATTATTTTCTTCTGACTATATTATGTATGCGACTCTTACGACTTAACTAAATAGCAAAAACTTAATGTAGAAAATTATTAATACACAATATTACCTAATTGTTATAGTTCCCAACTAATGATTGGACCCAAGTGATTTTATACCTACCATAAGTAAGTACTAGTATTTTTTTAGTTGTAACTTTTTATCAAGTAACATAACATATTTTTAAGACTGTACACAGTTAGTTTCATAAAATCAATCTATACAGAACGGGTCCCGATCTGCTCGGAGACTTAAAAAACATTAAATAATATTTGAAAATGGTTGCCGTTTAGTTTCAGTTTTGTTTTTATAAACATTTATATTGAAAAAATCGTAACATGAAATGTTTTAATATAAAAACATAAATGAAAAATGTATAACTAAAAAAATAATGAAATTTAAAATGTTTATAAAAACTTCTATGTCTACTAAAGGAATGTCTATTAAAAGATATCGAGCGTAAATAGCTCACTGTAAACAGTCTGGGTGACCAATGGATGAACAATTTAATTAATTGGTTCAATCTTTAAATTTTATATTAGAGTTGTGTATGTGACATATGAATTGCGCGTGCAGAAAGGTCGCCCTAGGCATCGGCCGTGGCCTCAGCTTCCTGTGGCGCGAGCAGTCAGACTCAATTAAAACTCATTGCAGGGTCGTGCGAACTGTCCGCGTGCCGCCTGCCCGCCGTCGTCCCCTTGCCCACAGGAAATAGTGCTTGTCTAAGTTGCCTCCGTATTTTCGGTCAATCAACTCAGCTACGCCCCGTTTATCTGTTTTATTTTAAATAATAGTTTGTTAATTTATAACATTTCTTTAGATTAAATAAAAATAAATAATATTAAATAACTAAACTATTTAAATATCAATGTTAAAGTTAAAATGAGATACCAACATACATTCAGTATTTAATTATCTTTAATGTACATAGTGTTAAGCATATAATTTGAAACGACATATATATTCTGACGCTGTGCTACATGAATATAATACGTAAATAATTTGAAATAGCTTTCAAGAACTCGACTCTTGAAAATAAAAAAGTGTTTTAGATTTTTTTTAAGAATTACAACGACTTTTATATCAATAATATAATATCAATTCATCCTTGGGAAAAATCTTCATCGAAGCAGTAGCGCCATCAAGTGAATCTTTAAGGAGAAACAACACTTAATAGACCTCTAATTAATTACTTTGTGACATTCCACATACTGCCGTTGATAGTTTTTGCGCGTACCAGTTGCATTATCTCTACGTACATTATAAAAAAAGTCTTCAATGAGTTACACTTTTACACTCCATCCCGAATCAGTAAGTATTTATCTTTATATTTCATAATGTCGTCTTATATTACGCGTTGACTTTTATGATATTTATTCTGGTTTCAGGGTATCATTTTGTAATTCACTGAACAATTTAAAATTAAAATACAACAACAAAGCTTAGTCCAAATTGTTCGTCTTTCCATCTCATGCGTTTATCCAAATATCGTGCAATATCTTTAGTACGTAGTAGGTAAGTATTATTATTTATACTGTGCTACCAATCCGAATTGTAAATTGTAAACGGCAGTACATAATTACAGGAAATATTTGAAATGTTTACGTTATTTATTTCAATGTCGTTTAATACGATTTTACAAATTAATTTAACATTTTTTTAACTATATAAATATCTTAACAATTTGCAAGTCTATAAATCTCACATTAAAAAGATTAAGTGTTTCTAAAAGCGTCCGGATCGACAATTTTTTCTTAGACTATCTTAAAAATACCTATAAAACTGTACAAAGGCCTCAAATTAATTAAGGCTGCAAATTATGCCTTGCCAAATGCCAACAATATAAAAACTGTATAATATGTATTAGGAAAAAGGATGGTGCCTTTTGATTTCCCATCTACTAAATACACAAGGTATAGTTTCATAATCAAAAGATCAATCAATCGAGAATTAGCTGATATTAAGAAGTGTAATATTTTTTGTTCCAAATGTTATAGTAAGCGAATATTCTAAATCGTGTCAACGTTATATTCAATGAAATACATATAAGTACGAGAACATTATTGTTTTTACAACGGGGTGTCCTGATACGCTGCAGCTGCCACATGCCACAAGACAAACTTGATACCAAAACGTTAAAGTGGTTTTTGAATCCTTAACAATAACTAACAATAGTGAAATTATTGCAAATATCTCATTCATTAATGACTATTAACTGTATTAATTAATTATAAATAAATATTTAATATTTTAAAACTGAACTTAGTGAACTCCAACGGCACATATATACAGATTAACAATTTTATTGAATATAGAATTTTAATCAATATAATAAATCTAATCAAATGCATTTTAATGGTGAAAACACATTTTTAATTTTTATCTATGATAAAATTATGATATAAATATTTAATAATTTTGCTTCGTTACTATATTAACCAATGAAATATTTTATAAACAGCTGAATATAATATCTTGTAGCAACAATTTGCACATAATCAGTGCAATAATTCTGCTTCACGATCAAAATCCAATATGTAATCAATATATTGGAAATGTTTTATTATTGACGTAAGCGCATTGTTTTATCTTTATTACTAAATACATTGTAACCTTTACAACCTCCCCCTAGTTTATAGATAAAACTGCCACATAATTATTATGTTGTGATGAGTAGGCTAGGCTAGGCTATTGCGTGACCGAAAAATTCAAATATATTTAAAAAGATAAAGGAGTGGGAGATGTCTCTTCAGCGAAACATTAATGTATATTTATTCTTCGTAAAAAGGTATTTTACCCGTAAAAACAGCAAGTCTTCAATATATGGTACATTTTCTCAATTATTTCTGAAACTGAAATCCTCTTTAATTTATATGTATGTAGTCCCAATATGAATGTGGTATTTCGCGAACATTGTAATCCAATCCAACCAAACTAAGTAGTATTTCTACATTATCTGTAAAATAACCGAGACATTGCATTTGGAAGATCTTTGTTTCGTGACGTACGAGTATAGCACACTAAGAAAGATTCTTTGTAATATTTATTATTATACATTAGCGATTAATTAGAAAATCATTTAATTAGGTAAAATAAACTGTTACAAGAAACAAACTGTACTGAATAATATTTATAACAATTACAAAAAATATTTATTATCCAATGTCGCTCACAATGTTACTATTATTTTTAAGCGGGCCGTTGAAAACACTCCCTCACTAACTTTCAATCAACCATTCAAACTTCAAGTGTAGTTTTGTTTTTGTATTACTTTTGCATATTAAGACAAATAAATATGGTTAAGTATATATGTTTTTAGGGAAGTTGGGAGAGATAGTTTTTCACTTGCAAAGTAAAACCTTTACTATAATATGACTTACCTAGATAATACAAATTATCATAGTCTTTGTGTATCTATGTAATGTCATTTGTCAGTAATAGTTATCTTAATAGAGTAGTGTACTATTAGCTCGCCGAAAACGTTGACATAAATATTTTAAGTGTATAATTAAGCTTATGCCATAAAAATTGATGAAAGCCTCTTCGAAAACGGTAGTAAAATGTGGTTTAAATATCATAATAAGATAATTATTTGATTTCATTTTGCAATTAGCGCTCTTAGGAAGACCGATGTACTTTTGTCATTTTTTTTAACGAAAGAAAAATGAGTTACCTAAATATATAAATATGATATAAAATAAAATCTTAATTAAATGTTTTTTTTTTTTTATGAAAACACGCGAATTGTTGAAAGTGAATACGTAGAAACGTCGTAGTGAGGCCCCAATTCTTCATTCTATCTACTACGACTTCAAGGCCCGCGAGTCATTGGCATGCCCTCACTCAAGGCGATTTCGTCCGCCAAATGCGAAATGATGTTTCGAGTCCACATCGAGTTACTGGATACAAATATTACCAAACGATTGAAATACTTAGAAAAGTTAAGTAGTTATTAAACAAGGAAAAATCAATAATAGCAATAGTAAACATGCGTGTTAGGTACTTATATTATATTAATGAGTATTTAATGATTGATGTAAAAAAATGAATATGAACAAATTTATAGTGCAGTTTTAAATAAATTCAATTCAATAAAATAATATAATTTGAGACTAAAATATATTTTAATGAACTTTAACGTAGGGTTAAATTTATTTATTGTATGGTAAACCTAAATTATTATTAATTATGGCAATGTGTATACGAATAATTCAGTGAAGGGTTTAGCAAAATAACATAAACAAAAGTACGATAATGATTATTCCGTATCCAGGTAAAACGTATCATTCCTATGCTTCTTTCCGCTCAGCTGTAATTAGTTTGATAAATCCATTGAACGGAAGGATAATATGTTGATTTAAAAAAATGAAAACATCCAATTAAAAATATATATATTATACCTACAACCAAAATTTACATATCATATGATAACCGTACCGAATGATTGCATGAATGGCATTTCTGCGCTGAATCAAAAATTCTATAATACATTTTTTTATTGTTCATTAGCGATTTTAAGCGAGCCATCTAGGCGATCAGTCGAGATACTACTGATATTGATCGATGCTTGCATAATTGTCTACCAGACAACATAGATAAATGTTAACGTGAGTAAAAAACGGTATTCACGTTCCTGTTTATGAGTATCCGAATCCGAATAAACGATTCGCATGTGGAATTTATTACACGTTCGTTATTTGCGTTTATTCGATATATTTTTTTCAATAAAATAATTAATTTATAATAAGTTAAAAAACATAGTCAATAACCGTAATCATTTGAATCTATCGAATATCCAAAAAAAAAAACTGTTATCTATAAGCGAAACTGATAAAAGATTCTGAACCTTATAAAGATATCCAGTAGCATAGATAAATATTCAGATACGAAATGTCATACGTTAACATTCCTACATAAAGAACTCATCATCATCAACTCACATCAGAACTCGCAGATATAAGTTTATTTTTTTTTTGGATAATTCTTTGAAACCTATATATTTCGATATCTGTCTTCACGTACTAGCGATTATTCTACTAATTTATAACGGTAACGACAAGTTCCCGATTCTATTCTATCTTCGATCGAAACACAACTAGATCTTTGTGTTAGTAGAATAGGAAAACGGTTAAGTGGCAACGATTACGTTTCGATTCGATTGCGATAAAGTGACAACTCGTTAGTAGAATTTTCCCCTATATTGCATTAAATATAAATTCATGATAATGATATTGTAACCAAGTGTTATATATTTGTAATCACAATGAGCTCGAGGAAAAATAAATAAACAATTAGACATATAAATATTTAAACAATTACAATGGTATTTGTTACATAACTATTTTGATCTCATTTTTTTCTCATTATATTCCAATGCGAAATTACGAAAAAACAATAAAAATGTAAAATACCAATACTATGTTTCAAATAATGAATAATGATTATAACTAACGAAAACAAAATTATATACCGCATTATAAACATTAAATTTTTGCTTTAAGCCGATGTAAAAGGTAGATCGTTAAAATAGACAAATTTATGAGTTATTGTGTGAATGTGAAAATCCATTTTTTAAATTACACGAATCGGCATACGGCTTAGTGGGGAACAACAGGGATCCCTGCGCACAGGACTCGGAGGCCCGATAAGAACACAGCGGGTGTTCCTTAAATAGAGGCCATTCGACGAACCGATACGAACTGGTTTTATTAGTATATCGACGTCTGAGGCGCCGAAACCGAAATAAGGCGCTCCGTCAGACGCCTAAACAAATTTTATAGGATTTACTTATCTTAACTTACTGTTTACTAAAATTTTATGAATGGGATTTTAGAGTGGTTTTAATTCTAAATCGATAACCTTAAAACTTGTAAAGGAACTCATTCCTTTTTCGAAATTAAAATGCGGCTAAAAAAACTGAAACGGACAAAAATGCCGAGAGGCATCTATTATAATTAAGTAAATATGATGTTACCCAAGACTTATTCTATAAATTCAACCTGAGTAGTGTCCTATTTATTAGAACAAGTTACGTGCTCATAATGTCCTACACGCGGTATGTACCTACCTATTTTTTAACGTTTATCAAAAATCTTTTAGTACGCATCTGCCGAAATGTTGTTTGATGCCAGATAATCTATCGGGTTCAGGGTCATTCGCTGGAGGCGAATTAACCATAAAACCATCATCTGCTCATGTAATTTTGCTTTGCATGTAACATGTGAGCTAGTTTTGATTGTATAATTATATATATTTTGTAACTATTGGAACATTGAACTTTATCACGTGGCTTGCAATTGGCCATGTGTGCCTTTATTATTTAGTTATTAATTATATATATGTTCCAGTGGGATGGAGTTATGGACATATTTTCAATTTCGATTTTTATCAATATAATGCAAACTGACATCATAACTATCAAAAATCAGAGGGTCCAACAATTGATTTTCAAGTGGGCTTCACACATACATTTTGGCAGAATTCTAAGTAGGTATCTAGTCATGGCATGCATTAATTGATACATACATATGTATATTAAATCGTCAAGTCTTAACAAAATAAAAGCTTATATTCATAATAACAAAATAAATATAATAGGTAAGTAAACCGTCAAGGAATGTGCTTATATATATATATCTAAATATTAAGCGTTGACTTGTTATTATCATAGACTGTTTTCAAATATTATTACTGGAAAAACCCCTGTTCTCAATACAGGCATGTAACAATGTAAAACGAGTACCTCGGTACATATTGTATTATATTTTACTTAGTAGCGTCACTGTACTATAGTTATAGTTTTGTACTGGAATTCAATCGATAATCTAACGCACATATAACCAGTTAAAGTTAAAATTAATATTTTCGTTAATGTTGGTGGGATCAGAGTCAAACTTCTTACAACAGTCCGTTTCTTTCTGAGTCTTAAATTTAAATGATATAAAATACATATTACGATTACGAACAGAATGATGTGGACGTACTCCATCTGTCTCATTTAACAACGTTTCATACTACACACAACAACACACACACGCACACAACAACACTACAATATAGAGATGTTACAACGTTTTTAGTTTTCTATTTAAAAACTAGCTAATCGCCCGGCTTCGCACGGGTAGATAAGACGAAAAATGTATTTTGGATAAGACTTGCGTAAAATCCGTTCCTAGTGAACGTCTACGTCGGGGAAGGAGTAACTGTGTCAAATTTCAAGTCAATCGAGCGGATAGTTCAGGAGATCTCGTGATGAATGGTATATATATAGATAATCTTTCAATTAAACTAATATATTTTATTAAATCTAGGTATCAAACATCCTATATTTAAATTTGTAATTAGTTATAGAAATATTGATAAGATATTACAATTACAAATGATACACTCCATTCTTGTAAAAAAAAAAAACTTTTTTGCGCAAGGTATTTGACATTTATTTAATACCAGAATATTCTGCTATTGTAATTTAAAAAGCTTTCATGAGATATCAAGCAAAGAGATGAAAGCTATCCTCAGTGTTGTAATATTAAAAAAAAGCAATGTCACATTTATACTAGCATTGCGTGGAACAGTACGAGTTATACATTAATAAACCCAGGATGCTGTAATTTTATGATTACGATACGACTTATGAATAACTTATGTAAGATACAACATGATATAATCAGTATTATTTTCAAGGTTAACATTTATATGACAGCACACTTTGAATATGTGATCATTAATTTCCGGACCTCTCGATACTTACGGAGGAAGGAAAATGCTAAATGTTAAAAACAAGCTACAAATTTATTTAAAACGGTATATCAGTAATGAACACATTCGTGAGGGGCCTGTGTCACAGCGCTAATGTGGATGATGTTCTAAAGGATTCATCGGCACAGAAGTGATTTGCCTAATTGGAAAGCCACCGATACACCAACAACATACATTATTTTGCAATCTGTACCTAATTCATTAAAGTTTTTTTTAACGTTCTGTCACGAATCTTGACCGTTGTTTTTTGAATTTAGATTAAGGTTGCGAATAAACGTTTTATAAATATTTAAATCTTTTTAGGAAATTATTTTACTTAAGAAAGATTTAACTTTATCATTTTGTAATTTACAGTCATGCAATTAAATCCATGGCATGTTTTATATGATGAATTTGCCATATAAAAATCACATTCCTTGAAAATATCCGGAATCCATGTTACATTATAAATCCTGTATCCGTATTACAGTAATATTTGCCAAAGATACAATGACACAATTATTAGCTCTTTATTCTTTATAAAAAACTGAATTATTACGAAAGCGTTAAACTGAGCGACAAATTATTTATTAGCGGCGTGTAGTAACAAAAGCTTTCGAACTAAACATAAACTTAATGAGAACGTTGATCAGACAATAAACAGAGACAAATCTTTGGACCGTTCCCACGGGGCGGGTGCCCGCAGTCATTCCGGTTTTCGCCAACTTGTATGTTTGTTGTCAAATTAATCTGAATTCACTTAGTATGCGCTAACCGACCAGTCGAGCAACTATTCATTCATAGCCTAAGGAATGCTAGATCGCTCGTGGATCGCCTCGACCGACCTTCGCCGCTTCTCGCCTCACAAAAAGTGTGTGAGCCATCGAGCCTCGCGCACAACTATGTTGAAGTACCAGAATCCGATATTTGTTCGAAGCCATACTGTGTCTACCGTGCGATAAAACCATGCTTTAATTCACTTATTGTATAGCCAACTTTGAAGTTTTTGTCACACATGGTATATGAAGTTCGCAGATAGTCTCGATGAATGAACGGTTATGAATAAATTAATGAAAAAATGTGCATTGCCAGACGTCGCCTGTAATAGCGTGTATAAACTGAATCATTTCTCAGGATACCTGAGAATAAAGAAAACGTAAAAAATATATTGAGTACTTAGAGCTTTCTAGAAAAATAGAAAACTGTCGTAGTAAGCAATGGAAGTATGTTTTATTAACTGACTGGGAGATTTCGTGATTGTAGCGCGGCTATGTAAAAATATAATAAGACTCAAATTTGATTGATTTGTTGGTGTGAAATAGATTACACCATTTGATTGTATTTGCTTAAATTCTTGCGTTCTCATTGAGCGCCGGATGGATGATGTCAATGACCTTATTATATGCGCGCTGTTACGGAATTTTAATTATATCTATATATTACTTATCTATGAATTGGTTACCAATGTATAGATAATCGTTACGTGTATATTTCACTGCTAGTTTAGCCGAGTAGAAGATAATAAGTTATCCATGTACTGTGTTCAGTTCAGTAATTTAATAATTTAACTTATAATACTTAATAATTTTATCTATTGCCTCATTATATTGGAAAAAACAGTACAACAGGGTATGTATAAAGGAATAAGATTCTGGCGCAGTTCTGCTGAAACCCATCGGCACCTCCAGAGTGACGTCAGACCCCGCGTCCGAGTCCGCGCCCGCGCCATTCAAGGACAGTAAACATTTATCAGGTCAACGCTCGCTACCGTCTCTAGTCGTTTTTTTCGATTCGGCCGTGACGACCGATCTGCCAAAAACGTCGTAGTTGAATGAGGCCCGCTAAATGAATTTACTTACCGCAACTCCGACCACGTCTTCCTCATGTTTTTTACATCTACTTTCAAGGAAGTAATCTTCACAGCTCAATGTATAAAAGTATCTTTTACGTTCTATGCCTTTTATCAATTCTAAAACTAACGGTACAGTTCAAATACATTATCATTGATTCGGATTAATTAATTTTGATGTTTTTTCATATGCCTACATAAATAAATTTACATTCATTGCATAATATTTCCTATATTATTAAATATCAACAGCTGATATTAAACATTTTCAAAAAGAAGAGATCGCGTCTTTATATTGGACATTTTAAAATAAAAATTATGTTTTCTTGAATTCAAGAACCGTTGAAGACCTCCCAGAAATGTCAACGGAAATAATATTAAGGCTGTATCCTGTTAGAGGTTACGTTTCGTGTTAACATGTTGAACAGTCTGACATAGCCGCCAAACAGTCCACACCGAAGAACACGTAAGCTAACGCATTATTAGAGAACATACATTAATGAATATGGTAGAATTTGATTATGGTAATTGTATTATGATTATAATATTCTAAACAATATAATTTACTGCTATATAGTCATATAAACAATTTTTAATGTTCGATTAAATATAAATATAATAAATTTAATAAAAAATATAAAGTAACCAATAAAGTAAAGTAGCAGTCATTTTAGCAGTAGTCAGCCAATGCTCGCAAAGGAGGGCCCCGGGCTTGTGCGAAAAAAAAATAGGATATAAGTTTATATAATCGATTTTTCATACCCACAGCCCAATTGAAATACATAGTAGTTATTCTGAGAGAAAATTTATTGCAAATTAGAACTGCAAGCAACTGACACCTGCTAAGCCATTGTGTGGGCATATTAGCACTTGATGTACGCAAAGAAAGAGAGGAACGACTTATGTAGTTCTCAAATGATAATAACCTGGTTTTCGTTGTCTTCCGAGGCTATATTAAATCGCGGTAGAGTACTTCTAACAAAAATGCTCATAATATACCCAATTCCTAATCTTTTCTTTATGATTTCAACACTTTCTGCTTAAACTGAAACTAAGAGCAGTTAAGTATCAGGTTAAACTTTTTAGTTCAGTATCAGAAATCGAATTGAAAGATTCAATTTTTATTCTTTCCTTAACAAGATAAATTTCAAAATTTTTGTGAAGAAACAGATGCTCATGTAAATCGACATGAATTCAGTGACCTCTATACCTATATATATATCTATACCATAAAGTGATAGTTCGAATAACAAAAATACTTTCGTCAATTGAAGACAATAATGATAAAATATTTACTGAGTTAGACCAAATAATTGAAATTTGGAAAACTTTTTGCTAGAACCTGTTATAAGATAAATAGTGTGAAAACTTTTCGATTACGAGCACCGATATGCGAACTTAGAGATAGGTCATAGGCATCGATATCCTCCACACAAACAGCAATAAAATATGACATTCATGTACGTGGTCAGCAAAATGGATCATACGACTTTCACCATACACAAAAAAAGTTCTAGCATAATCTTGTAACATATTATTAATGAACGTCTGAAGACCTATCCAAGGACATCGCACCAGAACAAGCCGGTTTTAAAGGAAGGGTAGCTATATATACGTGAACAGATCCTCATCGTTCGCCAGATCATAGAGAAGGCAGAAGAGTTAATAAACCGACATGTATTTGCTTTAATGATCTCTCAAAGGCTCATTACTTATTACATGTTCTTAAACGCCGCAATGCAGATGAAACTACATGTGAACGGGTAACGTTTTCTAATATCAAAAGCGGGAAAACTCATACAGTTGAAGAGGAAGTAATTTTGCCGGTAGTCAAAGAAATATTAAAAACTGTTCTACACCGTAACAATCACAACACCAACTACACATCACAATTTTATTAACAAACTTCACTAAAAATATGATGTGCTAATACCGACAATATCTATTTTAAAATAAAATTTTGTCATTACTAAAAGATTTGCATATTTTCCTTTCAACTTAATAAATTACCTTAACCAAAAAAAACGAAGTTTCTAGTTCTTATCATACCCATGATTTATAAACAAAGACAAAATCTGTTAAACAAGTACAATACTACTTAAGCTTTAAGTTCTGATACAAAGGGATAGTCTATTTTTAATACAATGCAAAAGTTTTTCAAGAGACAGAAATGGCAACATTTTGTCTCCCGGTACGGCTCAAGCAATAATATGACGTAGGTAATGGAAGTCTCATAGCGCATTTGAAACAAGTACACATTGTGTTGTTAACCGTCAGCATTCGGTTGGAAAAAAATAATGAAAATTACATGCATCGGTTCATTACATTATTAAGTAATAAATAAGATTAGAAACAATTCAGTGAATGACCGATTACTTGGTAAACTTTGTAGGTAATGAAAATAATGAAGATTAGAATCTGTGCTGCACATTGGTCCTATGTACATTGGTCCTCGAGCAAAGATAATAATATTAATGAAGTGTTTTTATCTATTAAATTCATTACTTTTTAGTAATCTTGAAAATAGAGACAAAAAATTGCGCGAAAACTTCGCGCGATTACTTCGAATAATATCGCTTACAGAGAAGCCTAGATAACATTTTTAATCAGTTAATTTATAATTGTAAAGTGATAAGTTGAATTTAAATATAAAAAAACGTCATAATTACTTTTGCATGTATCTTCTTTTATTCCGATCATATCTATTACACAGTTTTATATTCGTATTCGTATATATTATATCGTTTGGATGACCGTGGAATCCGTGTAGTAACTACTTTAGTATTAGTAGTAGAATACACATCACTGAACGTGACGATTGGTAGTATATAAAGTGTAAAACCAATATTTTATGTTATTTTGACCACCTGATCGTAAGTGAGAGTAACTCATCACACAATTGTTTTATTCAATCCATCAACCTGAACACATTTATTTATTATTAATTATGCTTTTATTTAAATAAATTCTTAAACAATAATTTTTTAAAGATAAACTAATAAGTAAAATATCTACTTAAGCTTTAGGTTCTGTTACAAATTATGTAACAATATTTTATATAAAACTAAATAAATAATCCATAATTTCTATGCATTTGACTAACAAGCAAATTGTTGACGAGACTCGTGAATCGACCCAAAATAATATTAGTAATGGAGTCACATCTTAATTTCAATCTTCAATGCCGGAATATCGCCTCTAGTGTAGTGTTGACGCACTTTGATTTAATCACAGTTTTATATTCGGTGACATTATTTCCCATGAAGAGTACCTGTACTCTTACGCATTCTTCCGTAATCCGTAACAGCCTGTGAATGTCCCACTGCTGGGCTAAAGGCCTCCTCTCCTCTTTTTGAGGAGAAGGCTTGGAGCTTATTCCACCACGCTGCTCCAATGCGGGTTGGTAGAATTCACATGTGGCAGAATTTCAGTGAAATTAGACACATGCAGGTTTCCTCACGATGTTTTCCTTCACCGTAAAGCACGAGATGAATTATAATCACAAATTAAGCACATGAAAATTCAGTGGTGCTTGCCCGGGTTTGAACCCACGATCATCGGTTAAGATTCACGCGTTCTTACCACTGGGCCATCTCGGCTTTTTTCTTCTTTTCTTCGCATTCTTACGAAGATGATATTCCACAATCCAATGCTTACATCTTTCACGATAAAAATAGCCTGATGAAATGTTAATCTTCAATTTCGAAATATGCAAACAATTACGTCGATACTTCGCTTTTGTGGTATTACATAAGGACCAACCAACATACGCGCTTTTTTGATATATATTGTTTTACATATAATATTACATAGGGATGTTTAATAAAAAAAAACGCAGTTTCAGATTTAGTTACCTCGAAGAGAGTAAATTTTACAAAATTAATAGTTCTTAAATGTCATATTAACCGTCAATAGCGTAATGGCTTACGGGCCGCTTAGAGATGTTACAAATCGCAGGTTCGATCCTGACCCCTTGGGCTATTGTCATACCCTCTCCTAACACAAGCTGTACGCTTAAGTGGAGGAAATAGGAATACAGTAATTCCTTAAAAACTGTACTGTACTGCGATGTATTATAATATGACATTATCCCAAACATAAAATATCTTATCATAGAAAGTACCGGCAACAACAGCAATTGCGTCAGTTAGTTTTATAAATTAAAATATTCTTTCATACAAAGTTCTAAGGGAAATATTATAAAGGACAGACATTTTTATATAATAAATTTTTCATTCGTTACCTCTATAATAACGAGTGGTGTTAGTCTTGAGTCGTTGTTCACTGTCAGTGATGTTACCTTTCTACGGGAAGAGGGGCACCGAGACTTGTCTTCCCTATTGCCTAGGGTTCTATTCATGACTTAATCCGGCACTAATCACAAATATAGACGTGGATACCATCATTACTGTATTGTAATGCGATATTTATAACTTGTTATGTTAAATTGTTTTAATGTCAAAATAAAATAATAAGATTATTTTTTATCTATTTTTATAATAAGAAATTAATATAAGTTCTATTTTTAAATTTATATAATTATTAACGCAAAATGATAATAAATGATGACGCTTATATAATTATTTATTTTATAATACACATAAAAATAGCATTAAACACATTATTTTTTTTTTAGTAAAATTATCATAAAACAGCTCACTGTAACTGTATAGAAGTAAAACACTGAATGCATGCCATGAATTCCATATGTTTGCATATTTTCAATGAAACCTAATTAAGCATTTTTATTTATTATGTTACATTCTTTAAACAGTCATATTGTTGTGAATAATAGACGTCACTATGAAATCAAAATCTTTTTTATATTTATGTAATAAAGAAAACTGTCGTAAATTTTGCAATAATTGAGTTAGACTTTAATATAGAAATAAATTAAAAAAAAATGGAATATTTAAATGTACATGTGCACTGACGTGCAGGGTTAGGATAAAAGTCCCTAAATTAAATTAAAAAAAAATGTACCCGTATTAATTTTTAGGACGTCGTTAGTAAGTCGATAATATTTCATATTATTTCTGAATCTGCTACCATTGTTGCTGCACACAGTGAATGTGAATGTTTATTTTTATTCTAAATTAAATTAATTTAAAAAAAAATATAAAAAAGAACTGATTGCGAACATATATCGATATAAACAAAATAGGCGCCAAGTTACTCTTATTTTATATTCCTCAAAATATACACACAGAAAAATAAGGCCGAATTGATAACCTTCTGTTTTAAGTGGGCTAAAAAAACTAAAGCAATATGGAACACAAATATATAATTCAATGAAATAATAAACGGAAATCTATAGGCTATTACGATGCACAACAACAGCAAAACGAACAAAAATCATTAGAAAATCGATAACCGCTTTATTTTTATGAATAGGTTTTGAAAAATAAATGTTACTTAAGTACCTAGTCAGGTAAACGAAGTTTGTAACTTGGTTATTTTATCTTTATTATCCGAGTTATTTCTGTTCCGGGAAGGTGCTAGAGCGATTAGTGTTTAACAAAAATTCGTGTTTCAAAAGCACAATCGCATGTAACTTTAGCTATGAAATGAAACAATAGAGGAACAAATACTATTGACTTATATACTTTCGTCCATAAAAGCAAACACAAAGTGTTAACGACTGTCGTCGACACGTTTTGGTTCTTTTAGATAATATTTTTTCACGTTAAATAGCTATTACTGTAAAACAATGACGTAAATCTTTTTATTGATTTACGTCGCCTTCATGTTGAACCGTCGTTAGTAACATTACTAAAATGATAATTTTACAATACTTTTCATATTCAAATAACGTATGTAAAATATTTTATAATAAATAGTATATTGTAATATGTTAGCTGTGTTTTTAGGTGGATAGTCGATTGTTCGTCCGGTGAACGGTGCAGGTTACATTCCATTTCGTCGCGTTCCATTACGCAGCCTCGTGATTCCGAGAAAGAGTGATGTCCTGCTCACACTAAGCATTCCACTTTATTGCCTATGTTTTGGAATCCTGCTCATTGTTTGAGTTCAAGCTCATTTTTATACCAAGGAAACACCTCTTATACTCGACGATATCCGGCATAAGGTTTACGAGTTATTCATTAATATGTACTTCTCAGTAATGAACGGAACGCGGCAAAATGCGTTTTAGCTATAAATGCGTTTGAATTACACAGCTAGCGCATCAGGGGGCCTATAATAGTTAATTTGTAGTTTGTAGTAATAGAGAAATGACACGACTGGGAAACTGAACGAAGTAAAGGTGATCAACTTCGAAATATATTATGCTTAAAGGCTACGTTAGTAGATTATTATATTTTCTACTTTTTTTAAATTGTCAATTTTGCTAAAATTTGCCTCAATTCAGATCTTGCTTGTGAATCTTATCTTATTTATATTTTATAATATCTTATGTTATTACAACATTCTTACCATGTTAGAAAAAAAAACTTTCAAAATGTAAGCAACCTTAACATTTTAGAGGTTTGAACAAAGCCGGCTTGTGATTAATGAGCTGCGGTTATAGCGCACTTCCTGAGCGAGCCCTACGCGCCTTCTTGCGATTAAATTAGCAAAAAAATACCCCACGATAACACTACCCATATTGTCACAGTCGGTGTGCTTAACGTGGTCATTGACTTGTAGCACTCAAAATTGAATAGCTACAGCTCTATCAAGTTAATAATATAAATGACCGTTAAGCATAGAATAAAGATGCTTTTGAATACGTTCGTGGAACGATTTGGTTCGCCTTGATTGAGTAGGTACATGTACGATATAATTGTAAGTCTATCTATGCAGATCGAATAAATTATATATATACTTTTAAATTTTAATCTGCTTAATAAATTGTACTAAAGCCTAGGATAGGCTGCATTGGTAATTTTGTAATTAATTATGTCTATCACCTCCGAACGGCTGGATCCAAGCAGATTCCTTTTGAATTTTGGGGTAAAAGTAGATAGATTATATCAAAAAGCGAAACTTGTAAACAACTAACAGTACTTAAAAAAATCATATTCATATATTTTATTGCAAATTCCAATTGATCCTTATCCAATATAACACACAAAAATAAGTTTTAATAATATTCAAATAATTTTACTAAGCAACTATCTTTGCAAGTATCTTGATAAATTGTAGTGTCAAGTTCGTTTTTTAATATAATTAAATCATTTTTGGCATCTGCTGTGTAGGTATTAGAAGAGTTGTCTGAACAAATTAAATATCATAATATAAAAACTGTTTTGAGTCAATCTAAAAATTTAAGCAATCGCCATTGAGTGTGTTTTTATTTTATTTTGATTATAAATGACATTAGCAAGCTAATATTTAGCTACAAACCAATTTCAACCGAGGCGTAATTGAATAATGAGCACTTGATTAATTTTAAATTATTTTGATATATCTACAGCAGCTTTTTGGTAGCAAAAAAATCCATTAAGAGTAGATTAACAGTGTTTGTTTGCACGGCTCAATATTTAAAGTGTGCAAATAAAACCGAACAGCCATATCCGAAAAATATTTGAGTACCTATTATTTGTCGTGTCGTGTGTAATTACTATCAGCTTAAAATAATAACATAAGAAAGTATTAAGTACGTACTATCGTTTATAAAATAAAAAGGCTTTTAAATTTAATTTAAATATTAAAAACAATTAAGATTTTAGATTAATTCATAATTTACAAATAATACTCGTTTGTAATTACTGGTTCACCGAAGTGATAAGGAATTATTTTTGCGAGAAATTCTTCGTCCATATTTCAAGCTTGCATGTAATCGTATAGTTATCGCGCTGACTAATATAATTATTTAGTTATTTTCTGGTTTAGAAACAGATATATAAACAAATAATACGTATAATAAATATCTCACAAATGATCTCTCGCCCTATACAGCCAGCAAATCTATTAGCAAATACATCTTAACGTGCATGGCGAATTTTTCACACCTTTTTTCTTATAAATGTTCTTCTGACAGTTTCACGTTTGTCCAGAATGTAATTTTCTATTAATTAATACAGTGTCACAGCAAAAACTCAAATCGAAAACCACAGAATTATTAAAATTAAAGAATTTACGAGAAGCAATGTAAGTATCTTCTGTACGAAGAGTACAATAGCACTACTTCTTAAATTATTATACGTAGTTGAGTAAAAAATAGGACCTAAAATCGCTTAATGCTTAAATACTTACAAAGAAAAAACATTAAACGGACTTATTATTATTAAAAATATCAAATGTACGGAAACACATTTAAAAAAATTTAGATAAGGAATAATAAGATAAATCATACAAAGTTTGATCTATTTCTTTTTATATTTGCTGACGCAACTAGGTCAGTCCTAGTATTTAAGTAATAACTAGTTAAATATAAACGTTAATGATAAAATCACGTAAAAATTTCACAATACGTTCGTCACTAATTAGATATGCAAAAACAGCGCTGTCACAGCTCGCTACAGTAATCAGCTGACGAAGACAGCTGATCGTTAAGCGCTGCGTGTGCGCTTATATTAAGGAACCCAATATTGTAATATAAGATTATTATCAATACTGATATGATCGGAAAAATTTCATTTTGATTAAACAATCTATGTATTATCTTCAAAATTAATTTATTTTCTTTTCACTTTGAAAAGCGACTACATATTATTTCAAAATTGAAATATATGCGACTCATATTATTTCAAAATATATTTTTATAAAACATACCTAAATGTAGTTATATATAAGTAGAAGTTATAATTTGAAATTAAAATTTTATAAGCCAGTAATTTTTTTTACTCGTCTCGTAAAACTGTTAAAAATAATATGTTTTTTTTCTATTATGCACTTGTTTATTTTAACATTTAATTTAAAAAAAAATTTTAGACCTTACGTTGTGTCTCAACCAAAATGCTTTTAAAATAAAATCCAATGTATAGTATCAACACAGTACACAGCTTAGTAATTAAATTATTTACTCAAACTAGTTCGTTTATAATCTTATACAAGGTACCATTAAGTGCATACTATCTTAAAAATATACAAAATTAGATAAATATTGTTCTATAACCCTAATTAATATCTTTTAATAGCTTAGTCTCTCAAGCTCGATATTTATATGAAACATGCACTGCCATACCAACTGATATATATATACTTATATTTCTCGAACTTACATGGTATTATAGATTATTATGTGAACCGTGTGTATTTCTTTGTGGGTAATTTAAAAGGATAAGTAACCAATCTATAATTAAAATAGGTATCTATCGACAGATAGGTATTGTGGTCGTATGGTCACTTTTATAATCAGTCCGTGGAATCCATCTCATTTTGTAAATACTAGAACGAGAGGCAAGAGTCACGAAAGTGTGTGAGCGAGCAAGAAAACGTGTTATGTATTATTATTCGAACGTCGAATCGGGAGAAACCTGCGTGCGGGCCTCACAGGCGGCTCGTAGCCCCGCGCCCCGCGCCCCGCCGATCATATGTTCGCCGGTCGGTACGGGTACGGGCAACCGCCGATCACTGTGACTCAGGCTCTCGCCGCCGAAGCATCATAACGTATTCGCTCGGCTTCCGCTCGGTGCGCTCGATCAGCTGTAAGCGACAACATTACAACGCGACACGCGAAGCAAGCGAGCCAAACATAAGCCGCTGTGCGGTGTGCCATGGAGCTGCTGTGTGCGGAGCGTGTGAGTCCCGGGAGCGGTGAGAGCGCACGGGTCGGGCCGGCGCCGGCGCCGCCCGCTGCTGCCTCCGACCCGGTGCTGCTGCGCCGCCGCGTGCTCGACAACTTGTTGCGCACCGAGGAGCGTTACGCCGTAACTGCTAACTACTTCGGCACCGTGCAGACCGAGATCACTCCCCACATGCGCCGACTCGTCGCCGAGTGGATGCTAGAGGTGAGCGTACCCGTGTGATCCGCAGCACGCGCATGCCGCGCCCACACCGCCCGGTCGGCCACCACTCGTTAGCCGCCTCGTCGACCGTTCGCCATTTTGTTACTCACCACTCAACCACGTGTAGGGTCTCTTAACCAGTGGCTATAACCGTGACTTATGTATGCTCTTTCGCCACTCGCTCACCCAACTTTACATGAGAAATCTAAATGTTACAAATATTTTCATTTTGTAGGTAAACTTATTAGTTTGAATTCGTTATTTTGAAGCGATTCCAGCATAACAGTGTCACAATCTTTTTTTGTTTACACGATCAGCTGATTAAGTTTTCGTTATCTTTGAATGTGATTCCTATTGGAATTAAAAAAAAAGGTTTTGTTTTCTTCGTATAAAAGTTTGTTATAATACGTATAAACATTGCAAATAATAAGATGTTTTTGAGAAATGTGTATCTATATTTTTTTGTATTGATATCGTTGTAACAATTTTAAACCTGATGCAGTTAACTTATATGTTAAATTTACTGAAGTAAATAGGTACCTAAATGTATTGTATTTTAGTCATTGGAAAGTCGTGGTATATAGCGCTTGCTCGGGAGTCGGGTGAAGAGGCGCGCGAGGGGCCCCCGGCCGGAACGCGCAGGCGGTCGCCGACCGATGCGACTCGCTCGTTCTATTTGAATAATCAGCTGATTTTGACACGCACACAGCTGACGCCGGACGCGCACTATCTTTCGTTAATATCACACAAACATACGATTGTACAAAATTAACGTTTTTTAAAATAATTTGAAAAGTCACCTTGCTTTTATATGATAAAGAATTTCAATTTTTATAAGTTAACGTTTTTTAACTAACGTTTTAATAACGAAAATAAACTTATAGATTACTTTTAGACCGGGTAAATATTTAATATTTTAAAAAGCAATTGTAATATTATTATAAAGAAATAGATTAGAAATTTGAGGGCGTACGTAACCAATCAGCTGTAAAATCGAGCTCGGCCACGTGGGGTTCGGGCAGTGAGTGCGACGGTTGCTGACGTCATTCAGCGCAATGGCGGCGCACCGCGCATGTGCCTCCTACTTTACAGAGTTTACCGACACCTCGTGGTCGTCTAAACCAGTTGCATACCTACCAAATTTCAGCACAAGCAGACCGAAACAACTCCCGTGGATGTGAGGTCACTGACATCGTTACTACAATTATTAACATTCAAGTTCAGTCTCAAAGTACAACCGATATCCCCAGTAACTGCTAAACTTGTTTAAATGTTTTTTTTTTATCTTCGACTTAGTGTATACATAACACATATTATTAAAAACCATTTATAATTTCCCGAGTTAACGATTGAAAACAAAAACAATACAGTTGCCTGTTTAAAATTTGCTATAAATCTAATTTAAAAATGCATTTCTTTTGTTACTATGTATATCACTAGACACGGGAATTTAAAACATTACAACGATATCGCATTTATTTTGTCACATAGTTTACAGAGCGTTGCATGTGCGCTAACGCTAAGTAGGAAGTTCGTAACAGAACAATAGCCTGTTTCGTTGTTACATACGTTAATCAGCTGACAGGTCCATGAGCGTGAGACATTCGGCTGAGACAGCCATGGGATGCGCATGTTTTCTAAAGGCTGTAATAGAATCAGAATCCGGGCTCTCGAATTACACCGTGCGAAACTATGCGAGGATAAATTACGGCTCTCGTGACATTCTCCGGTTACTGAATAACTAGTTCATTACAGTGTCATCTGCTTTCACTTCCAGTACCTTTCAATAAATTCCTATATTTACTTAGTTTCATAACGTCAACTTTCTGAAGAAACCAATACTGTTTCTACTATTTACTGCAAATTGTACATTACAAGTACCCGTTACTTATTACAAATACTTAAAAGTTGAAAACTGTTTACCGAATAACGTTCAATAACCGTTGTCGATAAGAAACTCAACAAGTAGGAAAGTAATGCGCTTTGTATTTATCGCAATATGTATGTATTACAATTTATGAAATATATAGGTTATCAGAAATTCCGGATGATAAACTCTGGGTGTGCCGCGGTTTTGATATTTCTAAGAATACACGGCACTTAATGAAATATACTGATTACTGGTACATTTTCAGGTGTGTGAAGACCAGAGTTGTCAAGAAGAAGTCTTCCCTTTGGCGATTTCGTACTTGGATAGATTTTTGAGTACATGTATGGTGGGGAAAAGCCAGTTACAACTTTTGGGGACCGCCTGTTTGCTGCTCGCTTCTAAGCTACGAGAACCGAGTTCTCGCGGGCTGCCTGCTGAACTGCTCGTGTTCTACACCGCCAACAGCATCACGCTTACAGATCTCTGTGTAAGTTAAACAGTATATAATATATTTATGACATTATATCATTGTTATGATACATGCACACTTTTTGTTGTGATTAAACTATATTTCGTGGGGTGTAAAATGTACTGAAAGTAATGATTGAAATATCCGGCATGTTATAGCATCATTCAAATGACTTAAGTATGTATTAAAATCGATCTTTAGCTCAATTTTTTTACTGAAGTTTTTCAAGTAAGATTTTAATACGTGTTTCGTTAGTAAACTAGCTGTTCAGATTTGTTAACAATGGAATTATATAAATAACAGATTGCAATAGGACATCATATAATTTACACTAACTGTAACAATATATGTAACAATATATTTTTTATAAATATCTGGGTTCAAATTTATACGTTATTCTGTAAGCACGCTGCATGGAGATGCGATCGTGGCGCGCTCAAGAAGCTGCCAGTCGCTTTCGTGTCGCTTTACTCCGCTGATTTCTAACAACCTCGCCTCTAAACGAGCGTGAGAGATTGGAATTCCAGATTTATGGCGGTTCAATTCCACTAATAACGGTTTTACGTACATTTTAAAATACTTTTTAAGACAACCCAAATTATAATGTCTTACGAAGTTTACAACTATGAATACTTTAAAAATGTAAAGTAAAAAAGTAAAGTAATAGACTGTGAATGACTCACTGCTGGGCTAAGGCCTCCTCTCCCTTTTTGAGGAGAAGGTATATAGCTTATTCTTATTATTATTAAAAATGTATCTCCCCAAAAATACGCGTGTGTCACACTTGATTCAGGAGAGGTAAAAGATACTTATGAATAAACGTTTAAAAATAGTAATCTCAAAATATTTTGTCTTAAGACGTAGACAATGACACAGTTGAGCGTAATTAGTTCTGTGGTCTAGAGAGTAATAATATTATACGATGCGATTACACTTATTTTAACGATGAAGCAATTCATAATTGATTTTATGATTTATTTTGTATACATCTTTATCATATTCTTGAGCACTAATTTAAAGTGCAATGTGTGATTTCTACATTTGTGAATGTAGTCTAGTACCGTGTATGGGTCTTAATTCCTAAGGGCGTTGGCATTCATTTACTTTCGAAATAGCTCACATTGTATCAGCGTGTTAGCGTAAATTGGCAGTATGTCTTTGTTATCATTACCATTAGTTTAAATTACGTTATTTTATATACAGTTATATATTCACAGGTTAGGCAGACTTAATTTTTGTTAGGTAATTAATTAATAACATTTATTTGGATTGTTAAAATTTATAATATTGTCAAATTATTATTATTTTTATTTGAATGAAAGAACAGAGGGAATATTTTTTGCTATTTATATTATATTACACTGAGTCGATGTCTGTTGCATTTCGGGCGCGTCGCGTCCACCCGACGGGGCCCCAAGCGCCACTCATTCAGTAGATAATAAGTGCACCGTACATCTTTGTGCGTCACATTTACTTGACCTGTTTTTTTTTGTAAAATGCATTCAATGACACTTGTTCTTTCCCCTTAACTTGCAAAGGCCTCAAAAAATGTTTCCTGCTCCGTCTCAACTAGGAAACTGATATTATAAAACTTATACCAAATATTTTAGTATTCAAAGACATATAAAATGTCTCCGTAACGAAATTTCATAAAAGATTACCTCATTGTGTTTTGTTGTAATGAAAAAACGATTAGAGCAAGATCGTTCTGGTTGATGAAGAATGCGGTAGGGAGCGGTCTGGGAGGAGGGCTGCCCTGCGGACAGTGTCCCCTAACGAGCCGACAGCCTTCTCGGAAACACTGCCGAACGAGAAGCGCGTTTCAATCAGGCCAATTACAGGCGAAGTACGCTGTTTATTTTTTCTCACGCCCGCGGCCGCCGCTAAATTTGCTTGTTCGTCACTAGGGCGAACTATTTGATATTATGATACACATAAATGGCAAATCCAATTAACTATTTTAAATGATTCGAATGCTCATATGCCGTTGCTCGTTTCGACCTTAAGATGTGGGAGCGAGCACGATGCACGAAACGCAATCATAAATAAAGATCTAGCGCTGACTAAATCATATCTTACATACAAAATTATATTATTTAACAGGAATTTTGATGTGTACTTACTTGTATTGCTGTGTAATATATTATATTGAATCTTTTATATACACATGATCCCAAACACATATTTTCTAATTTCTTACTTTTAAAAGCTGCTTTATATTTATTAAAGAAATATTACCCTTTTTTAGGAACAATATAAAGAACAACAAACAATCTTTAATTATAGTTTATGAAATACTTTAACCTCGCATTCATAAAATTATAATTGTCTATACGATTCGTAGCAATGTCGTAGCGCCTCTACGTATATTCGTAGACAGGTAGTTTTGAGCAAGTAAAATATTTGCTATATAAAAACATTTATATTGACTATACGGTTATCGTCTACATGTGAATATTAAAAAAAAAATAATAGCTTAACCTGTAATAACGGCGCCGTCACACTCGATGCATATAAAATTATGCTCATCTTATGGGAGTTCATCCAAGTGTGTCGGATAGGAGGCTACAACCGTAACCCCCTACATACCAACTAATATTTTATGCTAATAGCGCATATTAAAAATAGATAGCTTTTAATGATTACGATATTACCTCAATGTATGCTCTACTCGCAAGAGCCGGAGTTATAACTTTGATTGTGAAACTCATAGCAAACCGGGGTAGAAATAAGCAAAAAGACTAAGCACGCTCCGGCATCCGTGCCAGTCTTAATGTATTAAGAGCGCGGGAACCCTGTAGGGTTCCCGCGCTCTTTGCCCGATCATAAAACCTGTGCATTCTCACATCCACAGTACGTTTATTATAATTGAAGCATTAATTTATGAGCCGTCGTACAGCTTTGTCAAAAGAAAATTCAATAACACAACTCGTCTGTCTTTCTTTAATGAGAATTACTTAAGATTGCCGCCTATATTCATCGGAACCGTTCATTGATAATTATAAAAAAATATGCATTGTAAGATAGTTTTGCGAAAGTATAGTATAAATATAAAATGTTATCAGAGACCGGCACCAATATTGCTTATAGCAATTTTATCTTACGCAGTTCATGATAAAGAAATAAGAGTTCAAAGAGCACTGGATTCTATCATTCATACTCAAAATAAAAACAATATTTAGAAACAAAATTATGCGTCCGTATTTATTTAAACAAACAACACCTGAAAATATAAGTCAACATTAAAAAAAACACCATTAATAATTTTTATTAATGTTAAATTAGGTTAGTTGTATATTAGCTTTGGAAAGCTATACATACCTATGTAGTTGTAACAATATTGGCAATATTTAATAATTGTAATATTCCGATTTCCTTATTCGCCAATAAGGAAATTCTATTTAATATTAAACAATGCATTCTCCAATATGCAAATTACAAATAGGATTTTTTGCGCATTAAAGCACACAAAGAAGTTCTCAGTTAAATGGCGAATGATATTTGTCGAACTCACGCCTTTGTTTCCGGTGCAAATAAAATATCTCCCGCTAGCTCAAACGAAAACCTATGCCTATAGATTTCCTATAAATTCTTGGGCCCTTTTGTCCTCTTTATTTTCAAAATAAATACGTAACAGAATGTTAAAATAAAAAGGTCTTTGTTCTGTTTGGTTATTCCATTTCCATTATACTTTCTTCTTATTATTTCCCACGAGTACAGTCGCCGGAGTATTGGGAAGAGTAGAGGGGAAGGGGTGACAAGAACCAGTCGCATTCCAATCAAGATATGGCCTCGTCTACACTGATGTTTGCCAAAGACTTCGCCGACTGTAGCCATTAAACATTATTATAATCATCACTTGATGCAACAATAACATCGTCGTTAATATTTCACCCGCTTATTGCTAAAAATAGTCGGCTTAAAAATATTAAATTTCAATTCAATCTTGATAAAGTAATCAACGTTATAAAGAAAAATTAAAACACGAATTTATTTCTCTCCGTCACTATAATTGTAAATATTGCTATTAAATCCCTCAAAGGTAATAAAATTTAAAGTTACCCTTTGAATAGCACTCTATATGCGGGCATTTGCCATGCAGTTATAAAAGTTGAATTTTTGTGGTTAAAAAATGTACGACATGTAACCTCAAAGCTATAGATTACATTTTTAGCTTCGGATATAAAATGAATATAAAATAGAAATTGAAAACAGTTTTATTATAAATACTACTTTTTTACCAATTTAAATGCTAGTTAAACATCTAAGTCTATTCAGCAACTATATCAATTTACAGGAATTTGCCGCTATAATATGTTGTTATGTAAGACTTACTATAGTATGCATATCACGTTGCTTAGAATATACCCAAGGTAACTTAAGCATTCATGCCATCTTGATACTCTTCCGATTGATGGGATTGTGTTAGTCATATCAATGTGAAAAGTAGGAGAACGAACATTGATATAAAGAATTTGATTGTCGAATTACCGAAATTGGTTTAAGGATTCTACTTTATTCTAAATATTTCGTGTTACTTTGGGGCGACATGGCACTACATTTATCGCTCGACTGTAATATAGCGTAGTCGCACTGTTCAATGAAATTGGATAAAGCATGGGAACCAACCGTGGAATTCAGAATGTGTCGCGGGCGAGGGCTGTTTGCATAGCTCACTTTATTGGCTGTAACGCGGTTCGATAACTGCTGCCGCCACGGCCAGACCGCCTTGCATGCTTCTCTAATGAACACCATCCATAAATTTACGTTATGGCATTCCGCACGTCGCAAGTTCCCTGCCAGTTTCTCACATCCTGCACGAGTTCAAGTACATACAGTTGAACAAATTATAATAAAGTATTTCTCATATATCATTGTTGAATAAAAAGTCTAGATCATCTACATATCAGTTTTCATCATGGCAGCAAATTTTGCGGTGAATAGTTTATGAGCTCATTGTTTTCGAAGCTTTTCAAAGACCCCAATCCAAAAGAGATACGGAATCTTTTCAGTTCGCGGTCGACCCGCATAACACTGTCATGGTAACTACTGTCGAACACCTTTTCTTTATATCTTCGAAACGTATTATTGTTCTTATAAATTATATTTATCCATTTAACTTCATAGAAGGTTGATGCTTAAATATCATGAAGTGAACCGTCTGTTACACGATACTATATCGTGCGAGTCCCAGTGATGAGACTTCATTCATTCACAAGCTATTCTTATCAATAACTGATAGGTCCTAAGGTTTTTTTTTGTTACTTGAGTTTGAGCTTTAATGTATTGAGAGTAAAAGATAAAATCGTTAATGATAAAATAGTTAACTTTTGCCTCTGCGTCCGACCCCGCCTTTGAGTTAAGTAAACATCGAGTATTATCTGTCAACGGCCATGCATCGCCTTTACTTGTATGCATTTATGTGACTACAATATAATCAAGTTATTCATAAAATTAGCCATTCATATCGCTACCGTTACTTATAGGGGCTGTATTACACTTGGTAATTATTTAATCTAGGTCAGACATACTAAGAAGATTATGGTTTTGTTATAGTTGTTAATAACATTTTAACCCAAATATTGCATATTTTTATTTTATTTTGTAATGTAACTACATTAAAGCCTTAACGTTGTATTTAACAAATAAAAATTGTTACTGTACATATCGTGGCCGATTGGATTGGTGGCAATAACGCTAGCAGCGTTTCCCCTTTAAATCGCAATTCCGATTCTCTGAGCGAAAAATTAACCAGCACTCCTGTCACCAGAAGAGGCAATAAGACGGGGTGTCATATTTTTGAAGAAGTTTTTGCACTATTATTCCAAGGTCCAAGCGTAAATGTAACTTGGTAATAAAATTGATACAATATTCTAATAAAATTTTATTAAAATCTGAATACAGTATAAAACATTATTTGATATTATCCATTTTTATTTTATAAAAAACATGGATAAGTAGCTTGATCACATAACGATATCTAGGACTCGGGGACTACCTACGCGTTGTTCCGGGAAGTCGAGCAAAACGGCATGTTTACGATTACAACGGATGTCGTGGCTGGAATGCAACATTATTGTCCCCAAACGATCAACGCTTTCTTTCACCAATTATAAACTCAAACAGGCGTATCGTACAAGTTTTACTAAAATATTATAGCAAACAACTACGCTCTTCATATATATTTCATATTTGGAAACGTTGATTTAAATCGAGGTTATGATTAGGATATTTTTTACTATTTAATTAATATTAAACATATTCGTTTTGTCAACAGAGCTGGGAGTTGTTGGTGCTATCCAAGTTGAAGTGGGACGTTGCTGGCGTGACAGCGCACGACTTCTTGCCGCTGCTGTTGTCCCGGTTGCCTCTACGAGGACATGTCAACACGGGAATGGTTCATAGGCACGCTCAGACATTCATTGCGCTGGCAGCTAGAGGTATGTTATATTTTTTAATATCCTTTTTTAAGAATATAGATCACAACTCGTAAAATTATTTTTGAGTAATTATGTTGGTATACATTAGCTAGCAATTTGAGTATAGGTATATACATAAGTTAATAAGCTACATGCCTTACTAAACGTTAGTCACAACTAACTTTGAAACGTTTCGTTTGCGGTGGTAGACAGTAATTAGCATCTCGATACCACGTCACGTCACGACAATGTCGCACTGGGTCCGCTTAGTTTGCCATGTGTATTATATTATATGTCACTGGACTTCACATCTAGAAGATATAATATTATGATTGTTCTGATCTACCTCTATTGATCTGATTTCGAAAATTTTGACCTTTCTATCATTTTATTCCTTTAAGCGTTCGCTACCACTACAGCGTAGGAGTTTTTCTAAGTATCGTCAGTATTCAAGAATATCTGTGTAATACATATTCAGTGTGAATACGTATTATACAAAGGACAATTTAAACCTATTTAAATGTGTAACATTTATAGATTTATCAATGTATAGATTTTTTTGGCAATTTCGGACAAATTTCATGTACATTCCTTTATTGTAGAGAAGATAAGAAAAGTGGGCGCAAGCACCGGGGAGGCGGTGAGATGTGAATAGGTTTGTTTACAGTGAGGGTAGAGTGAGGGCGAGGGCGCGTGTGTGTGGTGCGCTCGCGCCGGCGGCGGCGCCTCCCACGCCGCTCGCCCGAGCGCATTCCAGCACGCCTCAGGACTTCTCCCCGCACCCTTCAGACCCCCCGTATCCCTCTGGGATCATATGTTTTTGTGCAACGGTTTTTGTTGTTCGCCGCCGCTTTCGTTGTTTTTTTTGTCGGTGAAGTTCACGCTACAGTTCTTTTATTTCACTCACTCCTCAGATATCATCTCTTACATGTCACGCAGTGGCTAATTCAACATATTATATTCTTCGTTTGTCGTCAGTCTTGCTGAAATAAATTACAAATCCTTCTTAAAAAAATATAAATTATAGGGGTCCAAATCACTCGTGTGTTGCTTCATATGTAATGTAACGATCACATATTCGTCGTGATAAATTAAAAAATAAAATATAATACTTAAGTGGCTTTCGAACTCGTAGCATTCTCAGGTACCATTCGTTATATCGCTCAGACCTACATTATGTATCATTATTTAAATCGTTCAAATTTTTCTTTTGAAATTGTAGCTTACCAAAGATATTAAAGTAATGTTTTATTATAAAAGTAACTATTACTGTGAAACCATTTTTGACAAATAATATAATTTGCCTTTAGCACTTTAAGATAAGTTCTAAACGTTTCAAGTACCTTTGCCTGATTAACGACCGTTATAAAGAATATGTTCAGACAAGTTGAAGCAACGACTGGCGGCTTCGATTACGTGGAGACAGGTATCTTATCGGACAGGTACGAGTATGTGTCGGGCGGTCTCACATTTAGGTAGGTTTGAGTGGTTAGACAGACGGGGAACGTAGAAACATAGGTGCGGAGAACACCTATTTGTTCCGGTGAGCATTACGTACATACATGTACTACCGGCGCGGCCTCGCGAGATCATTCACCTTGCGAATAGACTCTGAACGTCGTGGCGCCCGCCCGCACCGTCTCCACGTCTATTGGTACCTACACTTCACGTTCAAGGATAATAAGACGATTATGTCATCGTTGTTAGGCTCACGCTTACACCTCTATGCTTTTGTATGAATTATATATTTCATATTCCGTAATATATGCATTTATTGTATTATAATACCAGACGTTATTCCTCCTTTTTTTTGTTTGTATTTACCAAAAGCTATATTGTTTTAACTATATTTCCACAAAGTTATGACATTTTGTTTAATGTTTTGTAATCTTAAATCTGTTAGCTGAAATGGGGTATTATTAATTTTTTATTGCTTAGTCTGACACATTGTCCGTTGCAATAGTCGAACCGGTCGTCGCGCGGTAAAAGCGGTAGGGCTTCGATGTTTGATTAATATCAGATTATGCAAATGCTTCCAATGAGCGGCCGCTCTCGTTGTTTCATTTCATTCGTTTTGTTCTTCCCTACTCGTACCTTTTATCTCGAGTACGCCGCCACAAAAAATCTTAAATGATGCTGAAAGAGTATTTGGTATCCATACATTCCCTCAGTATAATGGAATATACCTACTTAATGATGAATTGAGCTCTTTGAATACTTACCTGGTATTATCTATTATTATTCTTAATAATTGAAATATAAATAAATTTAATACATATACTAGTGAAGTATGTAAATAGCAAACAGATATCCAATTTAAACGCATTCGCCCTCCAAGGTCATTCTGCTGATTTTCCTGTTATGTTATCGTTTCAAATAAAAATAAGCATTGCGGTATGCAAAATGATAAAATGTTTGTACTTGAATATAAATGAAGTATTTAAAATATATGAAATAACTTTGCTGTTATTTCTCACAATACCTTAAAAACGATATTTTATTGATTAACATCGTATCGATTGTCGAATCGATGGTAGTACTTTATATTATCTTTACGTCTAGAAATTTCTCCTCACGTTTAATTACATGCCAATTATTTTACGGTACAAATACAGGTTGTTCAATACAACTCGAGCTGTTCAGGCCCAAATCGGTCCACGGTAGAGCCTTTTTAAGAGGTATCTGTATACGTATAATGGTTTTGCCAAAGCAAGTCCGTGAGAAATATTCCAGTAAAACGGGCGCGGGCTATGGAATGCGGGCGCGAGGGCGGATGCCGGCTCCTTTGAGGCTACACTCTCCAGAAAGGGACCAACAACCTGCGGGAAGGAGAAAAGAGCATTACATTATCGGATACGTGTGTAGCCTCTACGCGCTAATGTATTCGCACTCGCGCTCTGTAGCCGCAAGTCGCTGTCACACCAATTTCTTACATTCTACATGAACACTGAAGTAATCATGGAATTTTATGGAATAGATTTGTTCACATCCGCTCCACATACACTTGCACATTGTCAAAGCGTGCGTGACCTGCTTTTGCACTGATACGCTGGCAAAGCGTTCATATGTTATTTTAATCGTATTTGTAGCGTGGTTAACAATGCTACTACATAGTAGATTGCAACAGGAAATTTCAATTAACATTACAATTTTCAGTTACCGATATCTTTACTTATAATTTGTTAAATTATATTTCGCTTGTTACAGATTATGAGTTCACCTTGTACCCCGCTAGCACTCTGGCTTCCTGCAGCATCGCTGCTGCACTACGTGGCCTAGGATTAGACGGACATCTTCCGCGTTTACATGAATTAACTGGGATTGACCTGGTAAATAATCATATCATGTTATTTCATATTGAGACAAATAATTATAACTACTTAATCCTTATCATTATTTCATATTATTCATTAACGTAATTTTCATTGTTTATTGTAGGATTGTCTTCAAACGTGCCTTGAACAAATTGAAGAGATGGTGCAAAACCTAATTGAAGAACGTGTCGTTTCTGCCCCAAACGGACAAGGCCGGGAGGCGGCGGGGTGGACGCCACCTCCGACCCAGGACAAGGCTCACAGTAATGCCGCCACCCCAACTGACGTCCGAGACGTGCATTTTTAAATAATCCAGAAGCGTGTATCCTAGCCAGCATTTCGGCGAGGGAAATTTGTTTTAATTACGGTGCATTAGTACGAAAATACTATAAACTACAAGAATACGACGGTGCATCCGTGGTTGAGGACTGATACTAAGACTGACAAATGCACGTGTTCAACGCAGGTATTACTCACTGCGCGTGTAGTCTAAGGATTTATGTGTACATAGTTTTCATTAATAGTAAGCCCTGCGTGCTACTTTTTTGCCTCTAGTCTTAAAATTAGCAATCAATAGGCAGAGGCATTGCACTGAAATATACAAAATTTGATTTATCTTAAGAAATATAATTATATTTTTCCAGCTCTAGTTGTTATCTTGAAATTAAAATCTACCTCTTTATTTTTAAGATTCAATTTTGCTTGACAAATGCACAAAAAAAATTAAAATTCTTAAAATGGCGGTCGTAGCAAAATTGTTAATACGGGACCAAAGTAAATTTTAGTAAAAAAACGTATTATTTGGAAATTTGACTTATTTCATGATTGAAGGATTTGACAAACATTTCAATTAAAATATGTATTCGCAATAATGCAAATGAAAATATATTTTTTTAAGTAAAAACAGTAACAGTCTGACCAAAATTACGTAAGCGATTTCAATATTTCATTTGTATTCCGATTAAAGAAGATTTCTTTGTATATCGGGGGAAGGCAATAAATTACGCTTTTATTTTGTAATAACTTTAATATATGTATAGTATGTCAATCTTTAACACAGACAAATAGATAAATGACATAACCAACACAATTCTTCTGATATACACATTAAATTATATTATATTATTAATTTAAATATAAAGTAGACGAAGGGCTAAATGTTTTGTTTTGAAGATTCTCTTTTGTTCCTTTTTGTCGAATGTTGTACCAACTATTATCTTTAGCATTTAAGTACCTAACATTTAATGTGATAGTGTTAGAAAGTTGATTTAACTTCAAATCATAGTCACTTCCAGTCATAATATGTTAACTTAGGGGTACTATGTCATTGGATTAATTATAGAAAAAAATGTGATTTTCGTAACATTGGTAAGCTAGGTTTACATTTAGTTTTAAAAGTTTACTTTATTGTTCCTACAACTACTGAAAATAAAATTATGCAATAGTCAATTTTAATAGTTTTTGTACTTAATGATTCTAAACTTGGACGAAGAGGAAAGTTAAACACTATCTACCTACATTAAAATATTGTGATATAATTTCCACAGATAATTAATATTTTGTAGAGCTTAAGTACGGGTGGAGAATGCAAATAGTATGTTTAAAATAATAGTAAGTGTTAAAGATAGAAAGCTAATCGTATATGATATCTAAGATCTACATTATTTTTAATTGTTTATTTTGCATTTATATAAAGTTGAAAATATGTTATTGAATAATAATAGTCCAATGTCTTCCATTTCTAAGATATGTATCATATATACATAGGTAATGGTTTTAATTACTGCCATTGAAGTATATGTCCATTATCCACTAGATAATTTATATCTTTCTAATACAACTCAAATAAGTTCATTATACTAGCCATTACGCTGTATAAATATATTTTTCTAGAAATAAATGTAAATATATACTATTATGCTGTAAGCTCGTGGTGCCATAAGTAACACTACTTTAGAGTATTTGTAAAATTATACTGACTATGTTAAATGAAAATAAAATTAAATTACTGTGTTCTTCTTCTAGGACAGTAAAACAAATAAATATTAATAGTTAGCATGGTTGTGGTACTACTACCTAAGTACGTAGAATCTTCAAATTTGACTATAAATAGATATAATATGGTATATTATATAATTTTTTACATGTATGGGAAAATATACGCATTAAAAATAGTAAATTTAATGTTTACTTTTTGGCTTTTTTAGTAGACTTAAGAAATATGATTGTTATGAAATAGAGTAAAAGTATGTAGTGGAAAATTAATATTTTCCCAATGTATATAGTTTAGAGCTGTAAAACTCATAATAGAAGTGATCTTTTCTATTGTATTCTATTAATTAAATTTTAAAGTTGTATGACACGCGAAGTTGCGAAAATTTGATTTTTTTATGTGATCATTATGTTCTAAGTTGAGTATCTGTATTGTATGGTTGTTGTAAATTGAGGTGTAGATATTTAAAACAATACGAAAATAAAAATTTACAAAATTATAGTTTCTTTTTTTACACATGGTTGTTGAGACAAATAAAGGTAATTGTTAAAAAAAAGGTTAAATATTCTATATAATCTTAATAGTGCAGCTAGCACTAAGGGTCCGTTCACACAGACCGGCTCGGAGAGGAGAGCAGATTTTTATCACGTTGGAAACAGTGTTTTGAGTGATTGTAGTAAAGTTTATTTTTGCATTTGCACCTTTTTTGTCATTAAAAATGCCTGAACGCGCTTCGTGTGAAGTAATAAAAGGAGCCGACCGGCTCCGCTTGCGTGCTCTTTCTCGCTCGCACCCGCTTTCAGATCTCTTCCAGCCGGTCGATGTGAAATAGTTGGCGGCTCCGCTCCGGCCAATTCCAAGCGTATACGACCCGGTCTGTGTGAAAAGAAAAAAGCAGGCCGATGCTCTCCGAGCCGGTCTGTGTGAACGGACCCTTAATAGTGCAGCTAGCACTAAGAAGTATATTTTTTATATTTAAAACGATAATCCGGTAAAGTTTAACGCTTTAATACTATTTGAATGTAAAATAAAATAAAACTGCATTTTTAAAATAATTGCCATTTAATGGGAAAACAAATTTACACTTTCATATACAATTATCGCATTAATCACTTTGAAATGTGTTGATTAATTTATTTACAATGAAATAATATATACTACAATTTTATAAACCCATAACATTACAAATAATAAAATAAACAACAATGGTAAGAAAGAATATAATTAAAAAAGGCACAATATATTCATTGCCTATTACTTTACACATTCCATTTACAATCTAATTAAATCAATTAAATTTACTGTTTAACACAAAAAATAGTTAAAAAATAATTTATGGCTGTTTTAATAAGTAAAATTTTAGGGAAATTCCATGATTACCATTTTATGATGAATGGAAAGAATTACTAAATAATATTTAATTTAGAAGAGAAAATTTAATGAATTCACTTTATGTCTGATTTATAATGTAATTCTGATGTATAATGTAAGGAATATAATAAGTAGAACTAAAGATGGAAGATCTATCGGGGATAACTCGGAAAGACATCGTTTTAAACATCAACAATAAGTTTTTCGTTCGTTCGCTCACAATATTTTATTGTCTTATAAAATTTTAGTTTCATATGAAATAACACAACAGGGCTGTATTGTGGTGTTGTATAACTATATATTTTTATTAAAGAACAATTAATTGAATTAAAAACCAAATTAACTTAAATAATTTTCTCTGGACAGCAGTCTTTGACGAAATATGGTAGTTATTATTCGAAACGGAATTTCATCAATTTATCTTTGTACATAATTATATGTATATTGGAATGAAAAATTTTAGCACCTTTTATATAAAAAACCGACTCGAATCTTCGTGGCCAGTAACTTTGTAGTGACATTCTGTTTTTAAAAATATCTAAAAATTGCTTTACTCAATAAAAAATCGTTTAATATAGTAAAAGTTTTTATGCTTGTATACCTGCATAGAAGTAACAAGTTAAGTTTAGTTCTTTCCAGACGAAAGTTTCATCAAAGAGTTGCTGATGTTATAAGTAGAATTTAAGAAAAAAGGTGTAGAATTGATTAAGAAATGCATTTGAAAGATCCATTGATTCCATATGGCATGGAATAGATTTTTAAAACAGGCAATAATACTAAAAAGTCAACTACTGGTACTGGCGTTATTCGTTTCTCGATAACAAGCTTTATAAATGCACAATTTGTAACTTTATGTTTTATTTTTAAACATTATTCAATTGTACAGTGCCGTGGTGACAACGTGAAGGGCAATAGGTGCACTTTCGTTTAGAGCTTAACCTCCTAAAGTACTATGTTTTATTCTATTTGTGTTCACATATGTACTACTTTAGGCGTGCTCTTCCCTCGCAACCAGTTGAGTAGAACCGTTGGAGTGCTTTGGGTGTCCCGTGCTACAAATAAAAAATAAATCTTCAGTAAACATTAAAAATATCGAAATATATTTATTTTTTTCATGTAGGTTCATAAAAAAGCAATAAAATCTCTGTATGAGTTTTTCGTCATGTTACGGTATTGAATTCAATGCAAGTAAAGTAAAAACCATTTCAAAGGTAGATTCTATCTAGAACCGACAAGAAATTCATAGTTACACTTATCCACCTGTTCACTACAAATATGGGCCTGAGTAACATGAAATTGTTTTATTCTTTTTAGCTTAATTCATAGTGAACGTATCGTGTCGGATTATGTGTTCGGGCACACAATTTTTAACTATAAATACCATCCAAAGCCGAGATGGCCCAGTGGTAAGAACGCGTGAATCTTAACCGATGATCGTGGGTTCAAACCCGGGCAAGCACCACTGAATTTTCATGTGCTTAATTTGTGTTTATAATTCATCTCGTGCTTAACGGTGAAGGAAAACATCGTGAGGAAACCTGCATGTGTCTAATTTCATTGAAATTCTGCCACATGTGAATTCTACCAACCCGCATTGGAGCAGCGTGGTGGAATAAGCTCCAAACCTTCTCCTCAAAAGGGAGAGGAGGCCTTAGCCCAGCAGTGGGACATTAACAGGCTGTTACTGTTACTGTAAGTACCATCCACGCAGTCGATTGAGCACAGCCGCCTTGGCCAAAATCAGTATGCCACCATATATGCTACGTGTATCGATATATATGATATAAGATGCAAATAACACACATTCCATCTTTGCCTTGCAGTGCTATTTGTATAATTTCTTTACCATAGATAAGTTAGAAGTGACAGCTTACTTTAAATTGCTTAATACTTACAAAGTGTATGATGTGCTTGAGTCAGCTGTTCAACCGCTTCCGGTGGTAAGTTGGCGACATCTCGCTGCAATAGGCGCATGCCTAGCTGCCGCTGTTCACTCTCGTGTCGGAAGCGAACATCGCGACTATGTTTAACACTGCGCAATTCAGACAACCTGAAAAAAAGATAGAGGTCATATACAATAACCATCAAAAGAATCTTTGAAAACCTATTTTTTTAATCATAAGTAGGTAGGCTGTCTGGCGAAGGGGCCTGATGTTAAATGATAAAACATATTAGCCATAACTTACATCGCCAATGTACCACCAACTTTGGGAACCAAGGTGTTATGTCTCTCGTGTCTGTAGTTACACTGATTCACTCCCCCACAAACTAGAACACAACAATACTGTGTATTTCTGCTTAGCGATAGAATAAGTGATCAGTGGGTGGTTCCTACTCAGACAAACTACGACGAAAATAGTAACTAGGTAAGGTTATCTAAATTATAATAATAACTCACTATTTTTTCCAAAAAATAATAAATATAGTATAGATTATTACAATACTGAAAGCCGAGATGGCCCAGTGGTAAGAACGCGTGAATCTTAACCGATGATCATGGGTTCAAACGCGAGCAAGCATTGAATTTTCATGGGCTGAATTTGTGATTATAATTCATCTCGCTATACGCTGCAGGAAAACATCGTGATCGAATAAGCTCCATACCTTCTTCTCAAAAAAGGGAGAAGAGACCTTAGCCCAGCAGTGGGAGATTCACAGGCTGTTACTGTACTGTATTACAATATTTGGTCTATTAAACTTATGTTTAACCTGTTGACTTAAATATATATAATATGGAACACACCTAATGTATTCACTTTATAAATAATTACTATGGATTTTCACGCGAATTTTGACAAAGAAAAATACTTTTTCATTAAATAACCATAGAAAGCCATTATAGACTATTCTTGTAATTACCAGAATAGAAATAAAATCCAAATAAATATACTTAATTCAAGTTAGTATATTTTTATAATTTCTATACGTCAACAATATTTATCAAATTATTTAGGGTAAAAATAATAAAAACACATGATGTAGCGTGTACGACACGAGAGACTACAAAAATCTATATAACTTAAGTTATGTAATTTCATACTTTATCTTTATATACATTGAGTTTATTACTTACTTGGCTTGCAACTTTGGTTTATCTACATCAGGATCACTTATACTGCTGCTGCGTGATGTTTGCCCTTTATGCGTATCAACAAACTGACGTTCTTTTTCAACATTAAACGTCGGCAAATCTGAAATACCTTCGTGACTCGAGCTTATTGAAATATCTAATCCCGCCGAATTACAGCGTGACTTCAATTCTTCATAAGACCGTAAACTATCAGAGAGACGTAACTGTAGCGTGTCTCTTTCTTCTAGTAACTGAGTCAACTCCATTGTAAGTTCTTCGCACCGTACATCTCTTTGATGCAACATATATAACGCCAAATCTAACTCGGCTCTCGGAACAGCATCCAATAAATCCCTATCAAGACCACCTGCTGATATTCCACTTTCTTCGCCCTGCTTTGTATTAGATGCAAATGTTACATGTTTCTCTATTTTACTACTCGTTGCCCTCAATGTATTTTCCAAACTAGTTATTTCATCCTTAAGCGTAACAATTTCCAACTCTTGATTTTCTAAAACTGTTTGCGTTTCAGCAGCTCTGTTTGCATATTCTTCCAAAACTTTATTTAAATCGCTTATTTGTTTGTTAAGATTTGTACACTCGATAATTTTTTCTTTTAATGATTCAGAGATACTATCCTTTTCATCTTCAATTTCTTTTTGCCTCTTGTCAAATTTGTCAGTACTTTCATGCATTTTCAATCTTAAAATTGCTAATTCGGATTCTTTTTCATAAGTCAAGTCCTCCACTTTCTTTTCGTATTCAATCAACTGCTTTCTTACATTTTCAAATTCTTCATTTCTTTGTGTTAAAGTTATTGTAAAGTCTCGTGTTTTTTGAAATATCTCACTTTCTTTAACTTGAAGTTGTTTAGACAAGTCTATTACTTTATTTTCATAAATATTTCGTATTTCCTCAATTTGTTTATTTAAGCTAGCATTAACAGAAGCGGTTGCGTCTAACTCAGTTCGGAGATTTTTCAGTGCATTTTCATAATCATCAGAACGTACTTGATTTTTATTATTTAATTCTTGAAGCATTTTTTCGTATTCTTCTTGTTGGACTAGTATTTTATTTTCATGTATAAGCTTTTCATCTTCCATTTCTGAGCGAAGCATATCGAGTTCATTTATTACTTCCGCATATTTAAGTTGAAGGCTTTTGAGTTGTTCCTCTTTTTCCTGTAACTTATTTTGCAAAGAACTTATTTGTTCTGACAAAACAATTTTATTTGTTTCTTCTTGACTGGATGACTGAACGTTTTCAAGGAGTTGTTCATACTTAGCCTCAGCTGCAGTTAACTGTGTTCTAAGATCACACTCTATTTGTTGGAATTCAGATTCCCTTTGACCTAAGTGTTGCTTCCATAGTTCAGCTATTTCGAATCCTCTTTGGTCCATAGCACTTGATACTGACGTTCGTAACTCGGTAACAGTTGATAAAAGTTGGTCATTTTCTGAGTTAAGATTTTGTAATTTTGCATTAAGATCGCTTAATTGTTTTTCGCAATCATTTACTTTTTCCGTTAAATTTTGGTTTTCCAGTTTAAGATCATTATTCTTTTTAGTTTCTTCATCTAGATTGTGCTTTAAATTTAAACAATGTTCTTCCAAAGTGCTATACTTTTCTGCTAGTGCCATAGCATTAAATTCCTGCGTGTTATGTACATGGTGTATTTCAGGAGATTGCGCCATTCGAAGCTTTAGATCATCAAGTTCAGCATTTAATGAAGTTACCTTAGAAGTGGCTTCGTTTTCTAAAAGTTTTAGAGATTGAACTTCTTCTGTTAATGAACCATTTTTCTCTAAAAGTTCTTCCTCACGCATTTTAAATGTAAACTGATGTTCTTCAAGAATTTCTTTTAAATGTTTGTTTTGAGACAATAATTCACTGTTTTCAGTTTCTATTTTTCGCAAATTTTCATTAAGCATCGCATTATTTTCTTCCAGTTTTTTACATCTATCGTGAAGGTCCTCAATCTCAAGTTTGAATTTTTCACAATCTGTACATAATTTTCTTTCTTCTAATTGTTGTTTGTGACAGTTTAGTTCACTTTGCAACAGTTCTTGTTGTTTTATTAATTCTTTGTTTTGTTCATTCACATTGTCGCATTTATCGCAGGTTAATTTTGACTGTTGATGTAATTGCTGAGTAAGTAGATTTATTTCTCCCTTCAGTTGTTCTTGGTGCAAGGATAATTCCTTATTTTGGGCATTTATATTATCAATTATCAATTGTAATTCATCATTTTCTTTTTCTAATTTTATTAACTCTTCGTTTACTTTTGTTTCTTTAAAGATTCGCTGGTTTGATACGGGCTGCGAATTTGGACTGGTAGTGGAATCACCTTCCCATTGCAAAGAAGAAAATTTATCATTTACTTGCTTGAACTGAAACTTCCACATTTCTAACTCATTATCCGTTTTTTCTTTCATTTCCAATAATCTGTCATTAGCATTCTTGAACACATCATTTTGTTTCTTTAAGGCTTCTTTTTCAAGTTTTTCTTTATTTAGGTCCGTATTAAGCTCCTGAACTTTTTTCTCTAATTCTTCAACATTATTTGATAGTTCATTTTCTATAGCCATATCAAGCATCGATGATTGAGAAATTTTCTTTGTTAACTGTAACTCTTTTGATAGCATATCATTTGTAGATTTTAACTCTTTTAATTTCTTCAAAGCTTTCAGTAGCTTAGAATTAGTGGTATCTACTTCTATTTTCAGCTTATTATTTGTTTCATTAAGTTGTTGAATTTGTTGATACAACTGTGAAGAACCTGGTATTATAACATCTGATTCTTCAGTACTTTCAAGGCCCCAACCTTCCTCAGAATTGAAAGGATCGTTTACATCTTTAACATCATCTTCTTTATAACATAGGTAAGACTTTTTAGGTACAATGACTTCCTCTGTTACACCTTCCGAGGTGGAACGTACCTGTCTTGGATTTGTCTGGATGTTTTCAGATACTTTTTTCACTTTTATAGATTGCACGTCAGGTTGTAGCAGTTCAGCATCAGATACTATCTGTGATTGAAGAGATGAAATATCAACAGGGTTTGATTCATTGTCCATTGCTTCTATTGTGGATGAAATAGTCATCCCTTCTGTTTTTGGTATATTCATTTCGAAACATAGTTTTTTGTTCTCCATAATCTGTTTTATTTGTTCATCTTTCTGTGTAAGTAAATTATTTAATTGATCATTATTTTCTTTCAAAAGGTTGATTTCTTTTATTAAATTATTTATTTGTGAAGACGATTCTTCAATTTTTTCGGCCAACTCTATATTCTTATTTTCTAACTCAGATATTTGGGACAAGTTTTGAGCTTGTAAATGCTGTATTTTATTACTGAGTTCTATAATTTCTTGATTTTTACAATTGAGCAATGAATTCATCTTATTAATTTCACTTATATACTGTTCAGTATAATCCGGTGAAATTTCCTTCTCTTTGTGAGCCGATTTCTCGACTAACATCTGATTTTCATAAGCCAACTCACCAAGATTTAAGTTTTGACGCTCAATAGTAGATTTATATTCTTTTAGTTTCGATTCTAACTTACTGACATGATCATTGATTTTCTCATACTTTTCACTTAACAGTTTCTTTTCTTTAATAGCATTTTCAATTTGTGTATTAAATTCTGATTCTAACTCCTCTATGTCCTTTTTCTTTTTCCCCAGCAATGTGTTATGTTCGTTTGTAATTCTTTTAATATTTGATTCTAGCTCGCGAATATGCGATTGATATGATGATATTTCAGTTTCTATAGTATCGACGTTCTCAGCCTTCATTTCTAATATATTATACTTATTTTGCAAATCAGTATGCAATTTTTGTAAGTTTTGGTAGTCATCATTAAGATTTTGCATTTTAAAGTGCATCTCTTTATTTTCACTTTCTATTTCTTTTAATTGTTTTTCAACAACTCTATCGTTATCCATAAGTAATGCAAGTCTGTTTACTAATTCATCTTCTTGGTTTCTGTACTCACTATAAGCTTTCTGCTTTTCATGAAGTTGAATATCCAGGTTATCAGCTTTCCGTTCTAAAGATTGGCGCCCATTCTCCATAGCGGAAATGCTTTCTTCGAGGCGGTATATTCTGTTTTTGTATTTGTCAATTTCTGTCTGTAAGCTTTCGATATACATATCACGTTCCTGGACCTTTGCATCATGACCAAATTGCACTTGCATCAATTTTTCATTTAAACTTTCAACTTGACTAGATAAAGCAGCAATTTGCTCTAGTTTTTGATTTATATCAGCTTCCAAACATGATATTTTAGTTAAAAGATTGGCATTATTTTTTGTGTCAATTTCATATTCTACTATTTTATTATTTAAACTATCAACTTGTATCTTAAGATTATTATTTTCTTCACGAGCAAAATATAAATCTTTGTTTAATAAATCTAATGATGCATTTAATTTTGTAATCGTTTCAATATCGTTATAATTGTTTTTATGTAAATCTTCGATCTGGGATTGTAAATGTAAAATTTCTTGTGACTTCTGCTCGAGTAAAATTTTTTGAGATTGGAAACGGTTGAACTCTTCTTCTGCATGTTTTAATTTTTCCTGTAATGCAGGTATGGTTTCTACTTGTATCAAAAGCTGTTCATAGTGTTCAGTTTTATTTTGAAGCTGTTTTTGGGTTTCATGGTATTGATTTTCCAATTCAGAATACATAGCGGATTTTTTCTTTATATTAACAGCAAATTTTTTCAATTTCTCCATCAATTCTTTATTTTTAATTTCAATGGCAGATAATTGTTCATTTTTGTCATGCGAAACAGAATTCAATTTATCTTTAGCACTATCATATAACTTAGTGAGTTCATTGATTTCATTACTTTTTTGCACAACAATATTATGTAATTTTTCATTTTCTATCGATTCTTTTCTTAACTGTAACTTTATTTCATGTATTTCTTCATCACGTTCTTTAGCTTGTAATAAAACAGTTGATAATTCATCTACTTGTTTTTGTTGCTGAATCTGTAAATCTTTAATAAGGCCTTGTTTTTCTTTTAATAATTCTTGCAATTTTTGTATTTCTAATTCGAGATTGCTACTTTTATTTTCCAGTTTCGATTTTAATGTGAGAAATTGTACTTTTTCTTCTTCAAGTGTTCGTAATTTTTCTTCAAAATCAGACAGAGTCTTTTGATAAAGCGCAATTTGTTTATTTAATGATTTTATATGTTCCGAGTTCTGATCTTTTGCCTTTTCATCTTCAAGTAAATCAACGGTAGATTTAAGTTTTTGTGATAGGTCATTTAATTTAGTTATTTGATTGATGTATTCCGAGAGTTCCTTATCTTTCTGTTGCAAGTTATTACTATAGTTAATAACTTGTTTTTCATATTCCAACAAAAGGTTTTCCAATTCGTGTATTCTTGAATCACGAGCATTTAAAGCAGCATTGTATTCTTGATGTACTTTTTGTATCTCACTTTGGAGTAGTTCATGCGTTTGTGTAAGGTGTAAATTATGTTCCGCTTTGTTTTCATTACTAAGATTTTGTATTTCTTTCTTTAATTGGTTATTCTCATCAATTAGCTTCTTGATAGTTTTCTCCTTTGATGTAATATTTTCTAATATTTCTTTGTGTTTTTCTTGCTGTTCTTCCAATGATAGTATTTTCATTTGGCAATCAGCAATTTCATCTTCTCTTTCTTTTATTGTATTTTTTAGTTTTAGAATTTCTTTTGTTAACTGTTTTACAGACTTCATTCTACTAGTTCCTTTATCTCCAATTATTTTATCATCTTGATTTACTGTTTCAGTTACTGACCCGTCAATAACATCCTCAACACTTAATGGTTTGACTACTTCAGCAGTTTCTCTTAATATTTCACTCTTCTCGTGTTTAAGTTCATCTATCTGATGATTAAGTTCGCGATTAAGAGAAGTAAGTTCATTCTTTTCGTCTTCTAGTTTATTAACACTATTTCTTAAGCTGTCACATTGATCTTTCAACTCTTTAATTTCGTTGTTTAAAGATTCATTTTCTAATGATAAATTATTCATTTTTTCCATCACTTCTTGTCTTTCACTTGAAAATAATTCTATTTTCTTTTTAAGTTCAATACTTTCTTGCATTAGTTTTTCTTTTTGCTCATGACTTTGGGAAATGTAGTTTTCTAAATGATCATTTTCACTTTTCTTTTCTGTTTGAAGAGATTTGTTATATTCCTCAAGTTCCATTTTTTCTTGTGTTGTTAATGACTCCACAATTTCTATTGACTCAGCTGAACTCACCTTTTCGGCACTTAGTTTCTCTAATTTGTCACTTAGCTCTATATTTTCTTGAACATAATTTTCCAATTTTTGAATTAACTCTTCTTTTTCTTCTTGCAGAATTCGTAGGCTTTCATTCAATTGCTCTTTATCCAATTTTAAGTTATCTATAATAAGATCTAGTTCTTTTTTAGATGCTTGCAACTGATCAATTTGTTCTTCTAATTGAACAGACTTCATTTCTGAACATACTTGTTCATTTTGAAAATAGGACATATCTGCCAACTTATCTTCCATTTCTAAATTCTTTTGTTGTAAGCTATGAAGCTCTGAAACAAGGTTTAAACATCAGTCTGAAAACTGACTAATTTAATCAATATTGAATAAGTGTAATTTAATCAACATTGAAAAGTTCAAAATTAGTAAAATTAATATATTTTATATAGTTATAGTAAAATTTGATATTAAGTCATAGTTATATCATTCATATAAATCAAAACATATTTACCTTGAACCAAATCAAATTTCTGAGTTTCAAGTAAACTTATAGATTTAAGTCTTGCCTCGGCTAGGTTTTCTGTTTCCACTAATTTTTTGTAAACATCTGATTCAGTCACTGTAAGGAAATATATATTAATATAAAACAATATAATTTTTTGTTATGTTAGTGTTTTTAAATTAGAAATGTTAAGCTATACTTACATCTTCCACTATCATAATCTACCAAGTGTAGTTGAAGATTACCTTTTTCTTCTTCTAGTTCTGCTACCTTTTGAGTAAGTTGGTGTATTTCCTCATTTAACTTCACTATTTCACAATGAGCGTCAGATACTTTACTAAAGTTTTCAATAGTTTTTTGCATTTGTTTAAGTTTTAGTTTGAAATTAGACTTTACTTTTACCATATTTTTATTTGCCACATCAATTTCATCATTCAGTGAGGCAATTTGATTTTGGGCTACTGTTAATTTTTCCTCTAAATCATTTACGTTTATGGAAGTCTTATCTGTATCACCATCTCCGTCTTGTTTTATTGGTTGTTGTAAATCAACTAAAATGCCAACATCAATCATTTCTTTTTCTTTTTGTGTGTCGATTAATACTTGCAACTCACTTATCTTTGCTTCTTTTTTATTATTTTCAGATTGAAGCTCAGAAATTAATGCATCTTTTTCAGATATTAAATATTCTTTCTGTAAAATGTCTTTATTGAGAGATTGAAGTATCATCTCCGATTTTGGTTTGTCCAATTTACCTTTTTTGTCTTGTTCTTGTTGTGTAGGTTCAGATGACAAATGACTCCATGGTGACTTCATTTTCGAAGCGGCATTTCTGCCACCTTTGCGTATAGGAAGAGGGCTACCTTTTTTACTTGGTGATATGTTACTTTTTGTTTCTTGATTTATCAAAGCAAGTTGACTTTCAAACTCTTTATTTGCCTGTCTTAATTCGCAATTAATCTGTTCCAGCAACTCAATCTTTTTTGTTAATTCTTCCATATTACTTATTTCACGGGCTCCTTTTTCTTCTTTTGGTTCTTCTTCATCTTCTTTCACTTTGGGTGTAAGGGAATCTTCAAGCTGCTTAATTTTATCTTGTAATTCATTAACCTCTTTTGTTTTGATGTCTAACTCTTCTGCTAATTTAGAATGGGCAACACTTATATCAAATCTTGAATTTTCCAATATTGTGTTAGCTTCCTCAAGATTTTTTATTTTATCGTTTTTTTCGTCTATTTCATGTATTAATTTTAGTTTTTCTTCTTTCCATTCAGTCTCCATTGCTATGAAATTATTTTGCATTTTTATCATCTGCTGTTTTGTATCTTCTAGTAAATTAATGGTATCTTTTTCTGAAAAATATTTATAATGTGAAATGTATAAAAGTAATTTTATTATTACTCTTGTTGAAGAAAGTGTTTTAACAGTATTGTATTCATAATATGTATCTTATACAAACCTTTTTTGCTCAAACTGTCTGACATTAATGTTGTTGCTTTATTCTTTGCTTCTATTATTTGATCTTTCTCTGTGATTTTCTCTTGCAAATCTAAAATTGTTGTTTCCATTGCTTTGACTTTTACTTGCATTATACTTAGACTGTTATCTTTTTCTTTTATTAAATTTGAAAGTTTTGTGATGTCAGTTATGTTAGAATCCTGCATATTTGTAAAAGCAATATTAAAAATAAAATATGGGTGGATGATTTAATATGCACAGCATGTTTTATGTAATAGTAAATGTAAGTCATAGGTTACTTTATCCAGCTCTTACTTCTTAAGGTTTGATAAAAAAAAAATTAGATAAAAAAATATTTATATTTACACAATTAAGAAAAAAAGAGTGGTTTTCTTTAATTAATTGTAATATATCATATTATATTTCTAAATATTTTCTAACTGTAATTTTTTTAATTCTATATGTCAGAATGTCATGAATGTATTATACTATTTACTTAAAAGTTAACCCACCTTTTTTACATCCAATGTATCAGTTATTGATTCTCTTCTGCTAGTAGGGACTACTTTTTTCATTGGTCTTTTACTTATTTCTTTATACTGCTTGATTCTTTCCATTAATATTTCCTTTTGTTTTAATGTATTTGCCAGACTTTCACTAATTCCAGGAACTATAATAGAAATCAAATTCAAAGTAATTTTATATAAAATATCATATAGTATACTTATATATTTTATATGACATAATATCAATATTCAATAATATGTTATGAATATTCTAATACACATTTTTTAAATCATTGTTAAATAATAAGTCATTAATATTGAAATAAAAGAGACTTTTAACTTACTGTTAAGTGCATCTTGAACAGACATTGCCATTGATGTATCAGTTGCAACAGAATACCCAGTTTTTTCGCTTATGGTGGTTGCCACTTCTGACGCAGTGTCTCCAACTTCTTCATCTAAAAATACATACAGATTTTTACAATAACAATAATTATTTATAAATATACTTTTTATATTCTGTGTGATTTGATATTTATTGAGTTTTATAGATAGATAGAAATTAACTTTACAACTTTCCTTACATCATGATACAATTAACTTAAGATTACAAACAAGATACACTTAAGCCACATGATAAACAAATAAGAAAAAAAAAACAAACAGCAAATCCTATTGAATAAAAATGAACAACACCATTTTTGTGGCCATATTCCATACAACAATGTGACATTGTACACTGTTCAGTATACCTACATATTACAACTGAGTGTAGTAAGTATATATTTTATATTTGTAAATTAGTAAAGAAATTGAATAAAGTTTAGATTTATCATTTCACTTCCTTACCAAATGGCCGACCCAAGAGTTCAGCAGTAGCTTTGCGGTGTTCTTTAATCCTTTTTGATACAAGGGCAGCATTTTCTAAGCATTTCTGAGCTCTTTCAAATTTAATCTGCCTCTCTGAAGAGATTGAATGCTGCAGGTGAAAATTTCAAAATACATATAATATTAACACTACATTATGATCTTACTATGAAAATTATACTAATGTTAACTATAATTTAATACTTATGAAATTATCGATTTGACTAAAAAAAGAAAACATGAAAAAAAAACATCCAAAAATCAACTTTTTCACAACTTTTACATACAATTTTAATACAAATTATTTTAATAATTAACATAACAGTCATTAAAATCACTGTTAAATATTAATTATATAGCGATTAATGAAAGCTAAGTTATTTCATTTAAACAATGAAGAAAAAATATATTCATTTATGTGTATTACATTAACATATTGAATAACAAAAACTAATATTACTTAGTATTATTTAAATTGGAATAATAAAGAGAATTACTCAAGAAATACAATATTACAATATTAAAACCCGAGATAAGAACATTGCTTGAGCAATATGGACCAAATTGAAGTCTTACTTCATTTCGACATCACTCAAACGAAACCATAGTATTGTTTTTTATTTACCTTGTTGTGGGTTACACTTCCTGCAATACTGGATACTTCACTTGGCGCTGCTAAATCAGAGTCAGAGACGTCAATTTTTTTATCCTGCCCAGGATTTTTATTGATGTTTGTACTTTCGGACATTGTATGTTTTTTTTTGCAAACATTAAAACGATGAATGCAAATGCGATGACTGAGTAACAAAGAACGATATCACAACTGGATTAAACTAAGAAGAGACGACACAAAGCAAATCAACCAACCAAATACTTAATAATTTGCCACCACTTGGCACTTGTTATTGCTTGCCATTTTTCTTGTACAAAATTTCATTATTTCAACCACGTCAGCACAGATTAGAAAAAATACAGAGTAACGTATATTGAAATATTATTCATTTTTCTCGGTTTTATAAAGTTAAATAATTAAACTATCAACATGAAATTAATTAAAGTCAAAATATATAATATGAATGCAATAATTTGACATTGTACATTTATAATATGATTATGTAAAGAGTATATGTATTACAAAGGTATCTGTTAGATTTTGATGATAATATTAGTAATGAAAACATTTGCTGTAATATTCAAAGATATTAATAGTAATTAAAACAAAAATAATAATTAAACATAAATGTTAATTAAAACAAAAAAAAAATACTTTAAAATTAATAGAGGTGAATCACTATCATGACTTATATCTATGAAAGAATACTTCACTAGTAACCTTTAATTGTCAATACTTTTACATTTGACAGAATTAAAGTAATAAAATAAAATACACCAAATATTATATTCATTTATAAATATTTCAGTTTATGTTACTATAAATAAATTCATTAGATGGCATCATCTCGTATTCAGGTAAATTCAATATAAAATAATAATGAACTTTTGGTATATTTGTTGCATCATGAGAATTTATTGCCATTGTTGTACATAATGATCACCTTATCAATTTTTTTGTTTTTTATTTTAGGCAACTGCTCGCCAGTTGTCTAAAACCTTTAAAAAAAAGACCAGATTTGAAATTGGCATAGCCACTGACCTTCCACCTGCATATAAGAAGTTTTGGCGAGAATGGAAAATATTAAAACCTGCTGCAGTTCATTACATCCCTCAAGAGAGCAAATGGAAACGTGATGAGTTAACTGGAGAGACATTGCCTGTTCAAAATATTCCCATACCTTTGAAATACCCTGCAGAAATTCATGAGGGTATTTGGGGTGGGGAAGCCGTAGTAAAAGGTTACCATTACATTATGATCTTATTATGAAAATTTTGCTAATGCTAACTATAATTTTAAATAATTAATTTGAATGTTAAACAAATATTGGACTTGAAATATATCCATTTTTTTATTTATATTAATCTAAATTTACTCATAAAATCTTTTGTGTATTGAATAATATTGTTGATTTGATATTATTTATAATACACACATTAAAATAACTTATCAAAAATTATTCTTTAGGTTTTCAAAAGCGTGACCCCCGTCGTCGTAGAGTTCCTCATTATTGGGTGCCTGTCCTCAAGAGAACTGTTGTAAAATCAGAAATATTAAACACAAATTTGTCCGTTACCGTTACTGATAGGACTATTAAACTAATAAATGATCACTATGGATTTGATCATTACTTGCTTAAAACACCAGCTTGTGATTTGGTTTCAATGCTAGCCTTAAAGTTGAAAAAACAAATACTCATCGAACTGATGAATGGTTGTCCAAGATACGAACATGATCCAGCAAAGCAAAAAAATATTTATAATGAATATAAGACCTATTTGTCTTCTGTAAGTTTAAAAAAATATCTGGAATATTTTTATAAGGTTGTCATTTTTATTGTGTATTCCTTTAAATTTAAAATAATTGTTTTAGTACACACCTGAAGAAATTGAATGGTATGGATTAACTTGGTACGAAGCCCTTAGCAAAGTTGCCAAAATGAGGGAAGCTGCTAACAAACCAGTACCCTTGAAAAGCCTTTACAGAAAAAATTTGGTCGAAAAATTGAGAGCCGCTAATAAAGAGAGTGATAATAGTCCCGCTGAGGACATATCGTGAGTTATTTTGTTTTGTAATTTATCATGTATCACTTGTGAAGCTCGAAAACTGATATAATGGAATCATGTTGATATCAAATACTTGTTGTTTCAGGACTACAACAACTTGGCTATCAAAAATGAACCCATTTGGCAAAAAAGATGAAGCTTAATGAATTATATAGAATGTTATGTAATATTAAATTGTTGTGTTGTAGAAAAAATTGTATCCTTGAAAATAAATAGATAGACTACTGCTCTAGTTTTCTTCTTTTTGAAATAAATATAGGTGTCCATTAATTATATGTTAGTAAAATTATATTAATAGTCTCAGTTAGACTTTTTAATACGATTTCAGTAAGTTGTAAGTAGTCACAAATATAAAAGACACTTTTCAACATTAAAATTATATATTCCATAATTCAATATCTGTTTGTTTTATAGTAAAAAAATACCTTTTATGAATACTGGTTTTAAAGTTAATAAAGTTATTAATATAGTTAATTTTTTTATTGAAATCCCATATTAAAGATTAATTATTTAAAAGATAGCCAAATATATTAATATTGTAATAAAATGAAACTTAAATGAATATTTAAATTTTCATCTATTTCAAAATGATGGTCATACAACATTAATACTAAAATGAACAATACTAATAATTATAATATATCTATACAATTTATGAATTAATTATGATAAACTTCAAAAACTAAGATTTTAACATAAAATATATTTAAATAAAAAATATGCAAATACTGAAAAAAATCAAACACAATATTTTTAACATTTTATTTGAAATTGTCTATATAAATGTGTCAAGTTAAGAATCTTTATTTAAATGTATTAATATTTTATTAGCAAATATTAAGTTCTTTGTCATTATGGAAGTAGATAATTACTTTTTGGGCAAGGTTACTTATGAACTATAGGTGGATAACCACGATTAGATTTTGGTGTCACCGGTGCATATTTAGCTAAAGTACATTTCTTTATTTCAATTATTAAATATAGATTACAAAATACAATATTATTTGCAGCGAGTTCCTTGATAATAATTTCATTGTATGTTTTTATTAAATAGCTGGATCTCTTTTTGTTAAATTGATTACTATTGATTTTTAATACTGTGTGTAGTGTACTTTAAATTCATATATCGGTTTACAAAGCTTAATTTTCGTAGTTTTGTCTTGCTGTAAAAACGAAAATAGATAGATTATTAATAAATATGTGGCTGCATAATATAGTGACGACACTTGTTTTGACGCATACACTTTTACACGTGTAAATGCGTCACTTCAATTATAGTTGTTTGTTTGTAATGTAAGTTGACAATCGATTCATTGTAGTATATGAAACAAATATTACTATTACCTATTCCACTCGAAGAAGGAGTAAAGATAAATAAACTTTAGTAAGTAACCATAACCGTAACAGCCTGTGAATGTCCCACTGCTGGGCTAAGGTGTTTTCTCCCTTTTTGAGAAGAGGGTTTAGAGCTTATTCCGCCACAATGTTCTAATGCGGTTTCATGGAATACACACGTGGCAGAATTTCAGTGAAATTAGACACATGCAGGTTTCCTCACCTTATAATCACAAATTAAGCACATGAAAATTCAGTGGTGGTTGCCGGGGTTTGATCCCACCATCATCGGTTAAGATTCACGCGTTCTACACCACTGGCCATCTCAGCTTAATAAACTTTACATTTTAATATCCCAAGCGATTTGCAAATCGCTATGCTATATTATGTAATACAAACATTTCTTGATTAATATATATTTATTTATAATACAACACTATTCCACTTAACTACTTATATCTCTCTATAAATTTGATTCCAACTTCGCCGAGAAACAAAACGCCATTTTTCACGAATCCATAATGAAAACCGTAGATTATTCAAGATACCGATAATATCAGGTCAATTCAATGTTGAAGTTGTTTCATTATCTTTACTCCTCCTGCTGTCGGAATAGACTTGACATAAGGTATTTAGAAAAATTTATGATTTATGAATCTGGTCGGGCGAAAGTTCTCCGATGACCTTAAATGCGAAAAGGTTCGGTCGGAAGTAGTGTAGAGCGTGGGGGAGCGGGGCCGGCGGCTCCTATGTGATGGCGCACTCCACGGGCTCGTGCGCGGGCAGGCGCTCGGCCAGCAGCGCGGCCACGGCGCGCGCCAGGTACGTCATGGTACCGAAGCGGCCGCTGGGCGCGCTGTCGTACAGCAGCTGGCACACGCCCGCCGCGCCGCCGCACACCAGCGCGCTGCCTGCCGCGCCCGCGTCTCCCGCGCCCTCCGCGCCGTCCGCGCCGTCCTTGGCGCAGCACAGCGTGGCGTCGCCGGCGCAGCGCGTCTATAATTGGAGCAACATGTCATCATTAGGATCTAGTGAGGAGCACATTATTATTAATCACGATTGAATGACGTTCCATAAACCGACCTGGTCCTCTAGAAATATTTGATTAGCTTTGTGAACCAAATGTTCAACCGTGATTGTCCCTCCGAGATGGTTGACGGCCTTGTACTCTACGACCAATGTCAGCACCATTAGGGCCTCCACGACCAGCTGACGGTACTCCGGTTGTGGGATCGAATTCAGTACGGTTTCCACTGCTAGGGCGAACTTTAGCTCGCCCGACGTCATTTCTTGGGTTAAATTTGGCTGTAGTACCTTGCCTTGTATCACTAGACCTTGACACTAAAATTTAAAAATGGAAACATTAAAAAGGAAATGCATTCTTGCATTTAATAATGCACATATAATACTTTCACCTCTACTACATTTGTTACGAATGAACTATAAACAAGTGGTACCTTTTCTAAAACTGCCCACACTCGCTGATAGAAATCTCTCGGAACGCGATTTAATGCCCCGTCGAGACGTCTGCGTCTCAACCATTGTCCTTGCCGGTCTGGTTCAGTTATTGGTGCTAAAAGTATGCAATTTTAAAAAAGTTCGTACTACAGTTACAAGTGAAAATTTATTTCACGGGCAATTAACATAAAGTACTTACTTATATATTATTTTAGTATATTATTTATTACCTTCGTCTATGGTACCCTGGAGTCCTTGACCTTCCAATAGAATTTGAGATTTCTTTGTGTAGCGATTTGATTTGTTGCTCACAATCGAAAAATTGCCTCGGCCAACTGTAAACACATATATAATTCATTTTATTAAAATATTATAATATCTACTATTGTTACTTTAAAGTGCAATTTTAATTGGTCGCTTGTGACTTGTGCTTTATTAAGACAATTTTTTTATAAAATTTATTTTAAAATAAAATAATAAAGAAACGATAATGATTATAATATTATATAATAACTGAAACGAGATAAAATCTTGCAAATTATATGATAAAAACTATATTCTTTGGATATTAAAAGTTATATACAAATATTTTTTGTGCAAATTGGTCGTGCAAATTGAGACATTTAAAATAATATAATTTAATTAATAACTATACAACTATTGCTACTAATAATCAACTAAAAAAATCTGCCAAGTGTGACTAACGCACAAAGGATCAATTTTATGGTAATTTTAATCTTGATTCTTTTTTTCTAACAAAAAAATTAGGCTTCAAAGTAAATGATTTTAATTTAATTAATCAAAAAGTTGATAGTGTGCTATAAGCCTAATATATATATTTTAACTACAGTGTTAGTTAAATTTTAAAGGTATTTATATTTTTACTAAAACAATTAGTTACGTTAAAAAAATCAACTCCACAATATTAAAATAAAGGGACGTATGCGGGTACACAAAACATAACATAAGCATTGTCCACACTAAACGTATAACTCGCCTTTATCTTTAGCGAACTTTTCCTTAATATCAATAATTGAGTTGGCTGTAAAAAAACATTGGCGTGTATTATATTCTAAATAATATAAACATAATTATATAAAAATGACTATAGAAAATATATCGATAAAAAATTTTGCTTTACGACCAAAATTTTGTATGTATTACGTAGACGACGACTACGTAAAGGACACGTTTTTTTTTTAATTTAATTGTATTTAATTTGCGAAGGCATAATGACATAATGCACATAATTATTCTGTTTTAGATAACCCTACAATACTCAGAAAATTAGTATTAGTAAAGTGAGTATTTTAAAATATAAATTGTGATTGTTTATCACAGTTTATATTTTAAAATACTACTTTTATAAATGAATTCTTACCGCTATTGATAGCAAATTCTTTGCCGCTAAGTATGTGGTGTAGGAGATTCTTCATTTCGAAAGGCGATAAATTGAGTAAATATTCTGAAGCTTCCTCTCCGTCACAGGATAGCGTACGTGAGAGTTCCGTTGCCATTACCTATTGCAAATTTATACTATTAGTCTAAGAAGCCACGACACTAAATATATATTTATATACATATATATATATATATATTTATATATATATATAAAGGGACGACGATGGACGACTTCTTTATATATCGACTCCATGCTTGTAAAAAAATTAACCATGCTAATAAAAAAATATATTCACAGTGATAACACAAACAGTGTCCACCGACATCCATTTTTATATACACATGAATATTTTTAAGGAATTACCGGGAATATAAACTTACTTGTATTATGAGTCCAACCCTCAGACGCAACATCTCCAGGAACAGCTGGGGTTCAGTTCGTATGAACATAGCGAGGTACACTAACAGCTCTTGGGTTAACATGGCTGTACTTTCATCATCACCATATGCCTAAAATATAATAATATAACATATTTAAAACGGACTAAAGTAGAACGAATGAGATGCGATTTTTTATTTAAATAATGCATGCAGTGATTCATCATAGTGATTATTGGTCACCTTAAAACATTTTATAGTAAATGAAAGATGCTGAATCTATTTAATAATTACCTTTTTATCATCATTTCCATGTTTTTCTCGACGTAAAGACTGCATGCAATAAAACGTTATATGTGATTATTATTTTTATGATATATGATAATGTATAATTATTTATTTGATAATTATATGATTGTCAATGCACAAACGAAATTCGTAACATTTAATATTATATAAGCTAATTAATGAAAATGAAAAAAAAATATGTTTTATTAATTACAATTAAAGCATAACAATCTAGTTGCAAACCCCTGTACTAGGTAATATTTTTTTAATGTAACTCTTGTGTGCCTGTAAGTGTGTGTGTGTTTGAAAAATACCAGTTATTGTTTTGCCGCGTTATAACTTAACTATTCTGCTTAACAGCGAGGCATAAGATACGGCCATATAAGCAAAATGTTTTTTTCGTTTTTAGACGCAATACATTTCAAAATAAACGATAGTATGTAAATGTAAGTACGTAGTCTACATAGCAACTAGTAAGTCCATTATAAATATAATACGATATATAAGAAAACTTTTGGGGTTATGTAAAACTGTATTTTGGTATGTATACCCATTTGACATGAAGCCTTGGATATACGTGTATTTGAATAATGTATGGGCGTATATTTTTTATGCCCCCTATAATTAAGAAAGTAACAACCTATTTATATACATTTCTTCTGACCAAAGGTATAGATAATTAAATGAATGAATGATTAGTGATAATGTTGCCTTGTGAAAAATACTATTTTGTTGCAATGTTTTCCCACTATGACTGTTTTGTCTTGGTGTGCAATGAAGTGAATTACTATCATCATCTACAAACCACGTGTATAAGGTGTCTTAGTTCATTCTCCGGTAGAGGAGCTATGATCGTATGTTCGTTGTTCGGCGGCATGCCGACGGTGATCTGTTTCTGCCTCACGAGCAAGTCGGTCACGGCCTTGGCTAGGTCTTCAACTCTCTTCCCGAGCATGCCAGCCGTGTGTCTCACGAGGCCCCACAACTTCTGACTGCATGCTTTCTCGTAGAGCACCTTAAGTAGGTCTTTAACAGTCACATATTTACCGTTCTCCTGCATACCTAAAAATATTAATAAAACATTGTAATCACATTTTTAAATCTATATTTGAAATTTTAATTACATAACATTGCCCATTCAGCTGGATGAAATTAAATACTATTTGTATTTTTACTGGTGGTAGAGCTTTGTGCAAGCTTGTCTGGGTAGGTACCACCCACTCATCAGATATTCTACCGCAAAACAGCAGTACTTGTTATTGCTGTGTTCCGGTTTGAAGGGTGAGTGAGCCAGTGTAATTACAGGCACAAGGGACATAACATCTTAGTTCCCAAGGTTGGTGGCGCATTGGTGATGTAAGCGATGATTAACATTTCTTACAATGCCAATGTCTAAGGGCGTTGGTGACCACTAACCATCAGGTGGCCCATATGCTCGTCCGCCTTCCTATTATATATAAAAAAAAATAGTAAATACTAACGATGATCGAGATGATGAACCATACTATTGTTAAAGTATATTCCTCTCAATCAAATGGTGGAAACTGCTGTACAATTCAGTAGCAAAATATGACCATGTATAAACAAGTGTAGTGTGTAATAATATATTTATTCATAATGTTTATTTATTTTTTAATTCATCGATGCACATTGAAAAGTTTAAAAATATAAATATTTCTTAGTCGTTTAAAGCTTACATATCTTACTTTATAAAGTAAAATTCTGATAACATAAACGCACCAGTATTAAATTCCAGTCCATGTGTGTCAACCAAGTACTGCAGGATGTCCCCTTGCTCGTCGAGGCTCTCCGTCTCTCGCAGCATCGCTATCAGTTCATCCGTTTCTTGTTCAGCATATATGTTCTGAGATTCTGATATCGTTCGATTTCGTAGTACGTTTTTCACTGTAGCTGAAAACATATTTTTAACAGTTAAACATGTAAAACGGCCAATTTCTTAACTGTAGGAGTAAAGTATTGTATAAGTATTGTTGTGTTCCTGTTGGAAGGGTGAGTGAGCCAGTGTAACTACAGGCACCAGGGACATAACATCTTAGTTCCCAAAGCTGGTGGCGCATTGGCAATGTAAGGGATGGTTAATTTCTTACAATGCCAATGTCTATGGGCGTTGGTGACCATATGCCATTACCATCAGGTGGTTCATATGCTAGTCCGCCTACCTATAAGATATATAAAAAAAACCTAAAATAATCTATAAGATTGAACACAGCGAAATTTTTATGGGAATTTTGGAAGAAAAAAGAAAGTGGATTCATTAATCCCTAAAAAAATATTGTATACAACATTATTCTTTTAAGGATTAAGGAAATAAATAAAGATATTATATTAAATAATAACTGTTTGTTGTGCATACTAAAGCTGAGTTTTTAGTAAATTATCTTATTTTATTTACTCCTCCTGTATTTATCGTTACTCCTCCTGGTTTAAAATAAACTATAGTAAAAACTTTCGTTGGCTGGCTAATGAATTATATGTAAATTTATTATATATTAATATTTATTCTTGCATCGTGTTAAATACAAATAAATAAATTTAACATAAACACTTCATCTACATAGATAGAGTATGGTGATAAAATAATACATATAAGGACTAACCTTCTTCTTTCGGAGGGGGTGGTGGTGATTCTTTGTTTGTCTCAATTGTAGGTGTCGTTATTCCCAAACTTGTAGTCGACGTACCCCTGAATTATCATGAATATTTTTATACTACAACGCTATAAAACTTTGATTGTGTTGCTCAGTAATTTAAATTTTTTATGCTTAAAAATGCTTCGAAAAAACATAATTTGATTACAAATTAAGTTAAATTCGATTGAACATATTACAATATATATATATATATTTATCTTAAAAGGGCTGTGAGAAGTTGACGTCATATAATTAAAATTATGTCATCCATGCCATATGTACACAAGAAAAAAAATTAGAATACGATTCTAGTATCAAAAATAATACATAGATAATTTTACTGACTTGGTAAAAGCGCGTTTCTTTGCTTCTTCAGGTGACGGACTACGTCCTGGGTCTACCTCTAGACAAGATTGTTTCCTTTCAAGCAAGTGCGAACCGACGTATTCTCCTTCCATTCCTAGAGTTTCGGCTATAAAAAAATAAGACTCGTAAAGTTTTAACTAAGCAGCACATTCATTTGTTTCGAAAAAAAAAAACATATTAAGTGGTATCCTTATCCTAAATAATAATATAACAGAATTACTAACTGGCTGACTGACATTAATGCACAGCCCAAAAAAGGCTTCTTTTTCACAGTAGGTGAGCACCGAGAAAAGATTTATTAAATTTAATTCCTATGGTAGTGATAAAGGGGATAAAAGTTTGCACGAAAATCCTCTGTTCTTGAAGAAAGAGCTATGGAAATTGGTATTTATCAATTCTCAATTATGATGTGACCAAAGTGGAGGAGTACATTATAAGGAAGAGTATGTAGTGGCGGATTGGCCAACGATGTATAGTCGGGTACTACGCTCTACAAAGCCGAATAAAGTGAATAGGCATCTTCTAGGCAAGCGCGCTCCATCTTAGACTGTATCATCACTTTCCATCAGGTGTGATAACAGTCTAGCATGTCGCAAAATTAAAGATTTAAGACGCCATAATTTAAGTACAACGTCGTCTATAAGCGGTTTTCGGAAACGTCAAGTAGTACGCTTGAGTAAGGTCGATACAGGAATTCAGAGAGCCCACTCGACAGTTAATAAATAATGAGTTAATGATTTGAGATCGGATACTTGAGGTTTGCTGAACGCTTTCGTGCAAGGGACTTGGGAAAGGAACTCCGGGGCGAACGGTCGTCTTCTTGTATCGAACTTGCTGCGTTTCCAACCACTGTAATCGATGTGGTTAATTGTTATTTTGTGATTACTGATTGTAGGCGAACATATAAACAACAGTTGTACGAGACTGAACTTTTACTTTGCGCCTACACCACGTCTGATAACGGCTCCGACAACGAATTGCCCCACGTGATCAATACCACCCCGTTATATATTTAAAAAAAATTAGCCGATTGTCTCCTTTCAAAGGTCGATGCGCAATATCGGCACTCACAGTCGACGTTGATGGAGCGCGTCTTCTTGATGGCGCCGCGCACGGACATGCGGCGCCGCAGCGCGCGCGCGAGGCGCACGGCGGGCGGGCGCGCCAGCACGCTCAGGCGGCTGCTGAACGAGCGCAACAGGTGCTCCTCCAGGTAGCTCTGCACTTGCGGGTTCAGCTCTGAAACGTTCGCCGGTCACTAGCTTCCGACAAAATTCCGGAAATCCTTCGACCGATTCGTTAACGATCGCTAGGAACCCGGAATTCTTTTGAATTGAATATTTGAATAGTATACGACATACTTTTGCTACAATCGTTTATGGAAGATGGTAATCATTTCTACCGTGCTTATATCGGATGTATAATACCTGAGCTGCTTAGGAATGAAAATTTACATGCCATGCAATACGACGTTGCACGCGCTGGTATCGCAGTCGCAACTTTTTAAAATTACAAAGGGCGACAGCTAACACTGTATAGGTCTATAAAACATTAAAAACAAAAAAAATCATATAAACATTAAAATTAAAGTTATAAAATATTTATATAGCATTAGACTGGCAATGCCAAGTTAACTAAATCGATGTTTACCATTTCCACATCTTTATTAATTATATTATAAGACATTAAATAAAACGGTAGAAAGCTATGAACATTACTCACTATCTGGATACCCATCCTCTTGACTTCCCAAGAAGCTTAAATTAGTAATGGCTGATGTACTCAAGAAATCGCCGAGGTTTCCAAGAGTCACTCTAGTACCATTAATGTAACCGGATTTTAATTTTTTCATTGTTGTTATCATTGCCATCGGAATTCTACCTTGATCTAAAAATATTACACATTAGAAAGTATTTATAAGCATATTAAGGAAGCGTAAATATAGCTAAAACTGGGATCGCAAAAGTCAACATAATATGTTTATGAAAAATAAACTCAAATGAAATTATCGCAGGCCGAATGAGATTTTATAAAACATGCTTTTAAAAAATAAAATTGTATATTATGAATTATATTGTAACAAAACTTTAAAAACGTAAGATAAAATGCTACAATCCCTTAAATATAACTAATTATATAAAAATAAAAATTCGATGAGAAATAATATGACAAAATTATCAATTACTAAAATAAAAGCAATAACACATGTACTTGTGTAAATGATAAAATAAATAATAAGCGCATTACATATAAACAAATACATATAGATTGATGTAATGTTTACCTAACAGGTACTGTGTAGCAAGTAAAGTGATGGTCGGTCTTCCAAGCATTTGTTTCCAGCTCATACCAAGAAATGCGACGTTTGCTGTAAACGTGCTCGCAAGCAACGCTGGGTCACGCGTCATGTAGTACTCTTCGTAGTCAAAATTCTATAAAGCCATGCGGGAAAAATCTTATATATGATATATTTAAGGTTAATATTTACAATACTGCTGCCCCTACCAGAACATATGTTCAATGAAAATTGTTAATATAATATTAAATGGATAGCAAAACTATGAGATTTTATTATCAACAAATATATAAAGTAGTATACACAAGGGGTAGCAAGCACAAATTTAAGAGCATAAGACACAAAAATACCTAAATTCATGTCATTCAAAGTCAAAACCACAAGCGGTCTCCCAAGAAGATTTTGCCATGAAGACTTCAAGAAAGCAATTTCAGCTTTTAGCATGTCAACCATCAGTTCATAGTCAGAAGCTATGAAGAATCGTTGCATGTCAGAAAACTATTAAATCAGACAAAGTGTGAATTAAATTTTAGAAGCAAAAAAAGGAAAAACAAAATGAATAATGAGTTGTCTTGAATATTTTATGTTATGATTTGATTTTACTTATATATTAATTGAAATTATAGGAGCACTTTGACTCAAGACTTTGAAATATAAGATTATGAATAAAAAATAATAAGTCCCATTTGTCCAGTTTTTCCAATTTTCGCCAGGTTCTTTATATTATTGAAATAGTATAGTTAAAATTTGTATTTTACCTGTTTAATGTCTTTTCCTTTTTATATCCCAAACCCAAATTATTTATTTATTATTATAGAAACAAAAAATAAAAATATATAGTTTGGAAAAGAAACATTCAATGTTTAGAATTTAGTTTGTAGTTCATTTTAATAAATCATGATATCCTTCTGCTGCCGGGGCTTAATATGACCGTTTGAGCCCCGGCAGCCATTCCAAACGGAGACTAGCCTTATGATAGTGCACAAACTCAAGTGCACTCTCTATTCCATTAGCCTCATAATTCAATGGGACTGCCAATTCAACACCACCAGAAAGAGTTGCGGTGCAGGAACAATGGTTTAAAGTGCAGTTACAGTACAGTACAAGTACAGTTACTTTAACACTAAAATTTTGTAAATATAAATAGATGTTCTGTTTGAGTATATTATGAAATTGAATTAAAAATGATACAAATTATTTTCTTATTATATACTCACTTGAGGCGTAAAAGCAAATATACGCTCATGTAGTGAATACAATTTGCTTGTGCTAAGAATGCCAACATCCCGTGACTTTCTTCCAGATAATCCGAGTTTCTTATTACGACCTTTAAGGTTAAGAACAAAATTAATTATTATCAATCATAATTAAGGATGGCAATATTTGTTTATACAATCTAGGTTATATCAACTTTATTTAGTAACTAGCTTTCTGTATAAAATTTTTTTTTTTTCTGAATTAGACATAACAATTTTTTTTATATCTTTAAACATGCAGTATTTTTTTTTACCTAAATATGTATATAAATGGCTGAGAACTCTGGCTGGTTGTACTTCAATGGGAGCTACCTCACTAATTGTTTGTACATGCAAGTCATGTTCAAGAAGTTTATCCCTGATTTCATTATCTTCAGCTAATATCACAATCTGGACCACAACATCTGGTTTCTTTTCTGAACAAAGTCTTCTATTTAAAGGATCTAGTTCTCCAACTGCCAAAAATCCCTAAAATGTTATAGACTTTATTAAGTAAAAACATTCCTTTCTTTGTAAAATATCAAATAAAAATAAAGTTTGATTTAGAGCTGCACCATTTTTTATACCAACCTCTCTTTCATAGTGGTTAATATGATGAACATTTTTAGGTTAAGAATTGTACCATCAATCTGTACAAGACTATAATTTAAAAAAAAAAAACTAATTAGTCTGTTACGTGTTGGTGATAACTTATCAACTAACATTAACTTATCAATTAACAATTGCTCCAAATACATAGAAATAAGCATATATATACATACCTCTTGCAATAGTTTTCCTAGTATATATAGTGACTGAGCCCATATAAATGGACATCTTCCCAGTGGTATTCTTTCTTGACTGCCTGGTTCTAGTTGTTCCAAATGTGCTTTGTCTCCTGGTACCGAATACAATTCAGGCACCAATTTTATGCCATCATCTTTTCTTATCATTATTTTCTCTAGTTTTTGCATGTATTCAGTAACATTGTTCTTATCACCTCGAAAGCAGTAATCTAGTATAAGGTAACAAAAAAATAATGGCCATTCACATTCTATATTTTCAAACATTCTTAATTCCCAAGGTTCATAATAAAGTCTACTGGGGTCTTCTCTTGGTGTTTTGTGACCATCTCTTAAAAATCTCTTACAACCATATTTTCCCTGAAGCTTTGAAACAATTATGTCTCTAGTTTTAGCTATAAGCTGTGGATCATCAACAGCAAACGCTGGATAGCTTATGATTGACAGCAAACCAGAGTCCAATTCTTTGCTGTTAGATTCTCTAGGCAACATTGACTGCAAGACAGCTTGACATTTTTGAGCCTCATCTGCCAAGACATGTATGACACTTGAAGGTCCTCCACGAGCACCAAAAAGGTCCAGCTCATTCATAGCTTCTAAAGCTGCTTTGGCCATACCAATTGAACTAGCGTTGAGTTCAGGTAGCCCATGATTTGTTTTATCTCCTCTTTCCCAAATTCCATAATCAGGAGTGCAATAGGCGGATTCAATATAAAAAACTAAATTCTGGATGAATGCAACTTCATCTAGAGAAAATACTATTTGCAAACCAGATGCAGTCATTTGAGCTAAAATGAGGAGATATAATGAAATAGCATCAATCTGCAAATGTCCCCATTCATTGTCCTTAACAACAGTTCCTCCAGTTATAGAGGAGTACTTTGCATGAAGAGAATCATGAGGGTGCTGAGTGCTTTTAAATTTCTCTACCTTGTCTTTTTGCTGCATCATAGCCATAAGGAGACCTATGGAAAATAGAATTGTTTGATAATATTATCATAACTTGATACGTGATAAGGTCTAACTTAAAGTCAAAATATACTAGCCTCTCATCAGTTTTACGCAGCTTTGTTCTAGCTCATATGTTTTAGCACGATCTTCATCCTGGTCGGCAATCTTTTTGAATGCCATGGACAGTCCCCAAACTGCCAATATGCAATAAAGGTTGTCTCTGATCCACGCATGGTCATTATGAGGGCTGGCTGGAAACAAACCCGTAACCGGTTGCTGATGGTCTAAAATTAACTTATGTACAACTCTCTGGTAGTAATCTAAACGGACGCCTGAATTACTTCGAGTTCTCATTTTGGATGATGTAATTGCGCACTTTCTATCAAATGTGAACAAAAGAAACACGGATAAGCATTTTTAAATACATTATATTTTTACTAATTATTTTCTTCGATATGTCATTTGAAAGTCGTGATTGTCATTGTCATTTTAATAATTATTATTTGAAAGTTATTTTATGTCAAGTGCTGCGAGTTCCCATATCATTCCCATTTGTTAATTATCCAAATAATATTCTGGAACATTTACTGAATCCTCATAACCAATATTATCAACTAATAATATGTAGAAATTATGAATACAGATTGTGAAATATTTCTTACCACTAATAATAGTATAATATTCTGATATATTATTGTAATATATATTTCATAGTCATCATTTTTATCGCTGGAAAAATGCTTAAGCTTTTTACAAAAAGTCTTGCCATCCCTTGATTACAATAGACTTAACGACAAATTTGCTAAATTTACAATAGTGTAGTAAAATTGTGCCTTGTTTATCGTGTTAAACGCGAGTAAGTTAACCTGGTTAGTAGCATTTTGCACCGTGTAGCCCGGCTTTAATAATGACGTTGACAGCTGTATTGGCACAATTTTTGTTGACGTTTTGAATTGAATATCTATGTTTTCTAGTTACATACGTACCTATTTAGTTCAGATTTTTTTCAATCATTTTTTAGATTGTTTTATAAATGGTTTATATTCTTAATTTGTTAATGTTTTATTAACAATGTATAAGTATTTCGTCATTTACAACATATTACTTATAACTTTTATTGAAGCAAATACAATTCCTGAGCTTAAGACTCCTGATAAAACAGCTTTTGACAATAAATTATCCAGAGCTGATAAAAACAAAACAAACCAAGTGATAAGTGAAGGTGGCTCAATAATATCCTCTAATCCACTTACTTTGAGTAACGAAAATCATACTTTATTTAAAAATTTGGATAGTCTGAGTGGCAATAAAGAAAAGTCTGTCGTTCCCAGAAAAGGAGTCGTGTATAATCCTGCAGAAGATATTATTCGCCACGATAAAGTGAATCAAATGTTAAATGTTACTGTCAAAAGTTTTAATGTAAATACTTCACATGTGGAATTATCACAACTAAATAAAACTGTGCTAAATGATACAAGTACATTTATTGGTACAGAAAAGATAAATGTTACCAAAATTCATAAACCTTTAATATTGTCACATGAGGCATTAGTAAAAATGGATGAACTAAACCATTTAAATCTTGATGAAAATGGTCCAGATATCAAGGTGCATTCCATGAAGGCAGGAAGTCACCCAGGCATGATAATGCCAATTGTAATAACAATACTTGTTGTACCTATGTTTGCTGTTGTGGGTTATATGGCACTGAAACGAGGTCGAGAGGCTTGGAAAAACAGACATTATAAAAGAATGGATTTCCTTCTCGATGGAATGTATAATGATTAAATTTTTGGACATTATAAATTGAATAAAAATAACAGAGATTCCTATAACTAGATTAAGATATCATTAGAGCTACCAAAATATTATATTTCATCTAGATGATATATTTGTCTAATTGTAAATCCAAGAAATATTGTATTTTACAAAGGTTGTTTTGCTATTGCAGTATAATGTGATCTAGCTTCAAATAAACAACATTGAACTTAAATTAGTAAAAATTGACAAATAAGACTAATAGTATTTATTTAAGAGAAATATATAAAAGCTCTAAAGAGTATTGACAATATATATATATATAAAGCAATAATTAATTGAGGTGCTTTTCATGTGCCTTGTTGATATTATTTTCTAATCATAGTTAAATGTATTTTGTATTTTTGATATTGTAACTTTTTACATAGCTTCATAATCTTCCTAAGAGTTTTTATTGTTGTGATATATTCAGAATTTAAAATAAAATGTTGATATTATAAAATAAAATATAATCAATTATATTTTATAAATAAAATGTTAAAAACCAATATTTTTGTAGTCTTTTATTCATAATGTTAGTTTTTTTAAAGTGCAATAAATATGTTAAACTTGGGTAAAGTAATAAATATATCCACAAACATTCCAAATAGTCAAAAGAAAAATACATAGTAAAATAAAGTAACTGTCTAAATATCTCTCAAAAAGAAATAGCTTTTTGTTTTTTTTTTATTTCTAATGACTACTGCACATTACAACACACACAACACAACAGATTATGTGGGATTCTTACCCACTAAAACCACTGTGATGGCCGCCAAGGATTGAAGAGGCTACGGGATTGTATTGATATAACGCATCCGCGGCACCTCCCGTGCTGTGCTCCGCTCGTGGCTTGGCGGAGCTCTCCTCAGGGGTAATCTCGCTCCCACGCACTTCGCTAGTGCGTACGGCAGCGCGAGGTCATCCAGGCTGCCGTTCTCCTCAAGGTCGTCTGAAATAAGATTTGCGAGGTCATCGCACGCATCCACGGCCCCAGAGAGGCCCTATCTTTTAAGCCCCGGGCGTCGGGGCTGAGCAAAAGAGAGTACTACCACAACAACAAAAATTAAAACAACGATCACTATTCAAAGTTTTTAATTGCAGTAACAATGGTTCCCCCGTACTACAGGCAACAATCTATTAACAAAGTATCCAACAACAAAGCACAACTTTAAACAACAGCTAAGCGGAAGCCACTATCTACAAAATGACAGTGTACAATGGACATAATATGGAAGCAAATAATTCGCCAAATCATTCGGCAACTCTTAGTGCCACTGAAGGTATCCCTCAACGAACAACAGACGAAGATTAAAGAATTCGCTCGGCAAAAATCTAAATCCGCACCAATAGATATATCTTTATCTCAATGCGTTGGGTTGGGAGATTCCATCTTCTCAAGAGCCCAATTGATGACGATCCCCTTGAGAACTGTAAAATATCAAAAATATGATGATGAACAAAGTACCAGGGTACGGAAAAACAACGTAGATCATACGTTAATTACATATTGAAGTAGAAATCTAAGCTAACGCCACAATAAAGGCGAAGAAAGACTTTTTAAGTCTTACCATTCAATGCAAATAGTACAATAAGTATAAGACTATATATCCTTACAGCCGCTAAAGTTGTATTCAGAATAGTCAAAAATAATTCGAATGAAAGACATGAGATGACAATTGACATCATAACATATAATTATAATGTGATTATAATGGGTAGGTACCTATAAATTGTCTCAACAATTATTTAAAAAAAATATCTATTTCAACATTGCCAGATTCATAATTTTTGCGTAGATGTGGGGACTTTTAAGGCAAATCACAAAAAAGTTAAATTGCTTTCAGCTGTGAGCAGGGGGTAGCAACCACCGTATCAGCCGTATCATAAAGATCGTAGTCGTAGACGTAGCTTTCTATCTACAGGGGCCTTGAACCTGTATAAGCAAAAATTCTTAAAATGTTATCCAAAATCTCACTCGATCTCTCAGACCGTGTGCTAAATTTCCCGGGAAAAAATGAAAATATTATACACATTTTAAATAAATTTGAATTGTTAGTTTAACTCGTAGACGGTCAAGGCGCTAAATTCGCGTGGTTGGGGGTTTGCTTATTGGTAGAGGTATCGTAAATATGTTAATCTTTATATAATGAAGTCATTTTAAATTCCATTGGTAAATGTTCTCAGAGCTTAATATGTAATAGAAATAAAACAATATAAAAAATAGCGAAAAACGAAATGAGAAAAAACAGAAAACAAAGTATATCGATGTAAGTATAATTGTATACATTAGTTGTATAACAATACACTTGTAAATATGAGTAGCTGTAAGCAATTGCTAACAATGAAATGAAATATAAATCGCCTAAAAACGTTATTTTAGGTTTCACGCGAAAAATACTAAATCTACTCGATAATTTTTTGTATTCCGGTTTGTAGGGTGAGTGAGTAAATGTAATTAAAGTCACAAAGGACATAACATCTTAGTTCGCAAGGTTGGTGGCGCATTGGCGATGTAAACGATGGTTAACATTTCTTACAATGCTAATGTCTATAAGCGTTAGTGACCACTTACCATCAGGTGGCCCGGCCCATATGCTCGTCCGTCTATATATTAAATTTAAAAAAATTAAACCAAGTCAATCTACTTAATTGGAGTGAAACTATTTTAGTCAAAAGTTACATATTTTATTTTAAAATAGCAAGATAAGTTTTAATTATACGCTATACATTAGTTACTTTTATATTAAGTTAAAAAAATTGCATTATTTCTTATTTTTTTGGAAAACAAAGCAAAACTATATGAAATTAAATGAGTAAGGAATTTTTGAGAACATAGCTTGGCAACTCTGAATTGCCTGCACTCTGTTTTACTGTCAAATCTGGATATAGCAGATTATGTACGTAAGTTTTGTGAGTGATAAACAATTTGTATGCTTAAATTGATAATCAAAGCTAGGAAATGTTAGTAAAACTGTTACGATTTCCTTATGTGAAGTGTAATTTAATAATTTTTTAACAGTATTAGTGCTCTCGGTTAAGAAAATATAACCTTGGTTTGAAAATGGTAAGTAATACTAGGTTGTAGTATATATTTATTTTGTTTTATATCTAGCTATCTTATTTTCTTTGTATTGTACAAAATAAATAGTTTCAAGTGTAATTTATAGTAATAATTTTCGCATTCAAAACTGCTTACTGTATTCTATTTATTAAATTATTTAAATTTAAGCACCAACTTTCACGGTGTATATTTTTAGACAGGAACATCACTAAGTTTAATATTTATTTAATGACATAAAAAGATGTGTTGCCTTTTTATAGAAACATATTTTTGATTTCATAAAAAAAATTAAAGTGTTATGTATTTATTATATACATAAATATAAATAAAACTTTCTTAGTTAAAATTCTGCTTATTGTTATAATTATTAGTTGTCATGCATTTTTCTGGATTAAATGATGTAATTTTAAATATGAATATTTTATAAACGTATACATAATTAACATTAAAATTTTGGGAATGGAACTAAGCATTATTTTACTTCGTAGAATAAATCCAAAGAAAGGATACTTCTTATGTGCTAAATTTAAAGATGGAACATAATGTGAATAAATTAATACTTGAACAATGAGTGCCCAGAGTGGGTGTGTTACTTGTAATGATGGGTCTGAACATTTTGATGGTAAGCATGATGGTGATTACTCGGAGGGAGAAGATGCTCAAATTCGGCTTGCACCTCATGTTCAAGCATATTTGGCACATAACAATCCTACTACTAATTGCTGTGGTTTTGCCATACCAATTGCTTTTGAAAGGGCTGCTGCTGGCACATGGTGGAACCCAAGATTTGATTCAGAGATACTTGAAGGACAATATAGGAGCAGTTCCTTCAGGCAGATAAGATTACGATTTAGGTTTGTGATTAAATTTTTGATTGTATTTATTTGATGTTTATTGCTTGCTCCAAAGTTAAACAACTGCTATACACCATTATATATCTAGTTTTTTTTTAATTTATGTTTATTATAATAAGTGTTGTCTTTTTCAGATTTGCACTTTTGTATATTTTGATATTTTCTATATCATGGTTTATCTACTTTGTCGTCCTTGGCTTAAATGGTGTAACTGTGAAATGGCCGTTTCTGTGTTCTATATTTGCTGGTGTCCTTCTTATTACATCTATAATGCTATTCGTTACCTTTACAAATGTTTACAAAGTATATACATCCAAGCTGTCTTTGATTATGGCACTTGCCCTGTGTACACTAAGTCTTTCATTAGTAACATTGACCACACAAATTAATGGTGATTTTTCTCAAGCAGCTGATATTAGTCAATCGGGACATTTTACTATGTGTATAGAAATACTCTTGATCATATACACTTTGACACCATTACCCCTTTTTGCTTGTGTCATAATTGGACTCTTATATTCTACAGTATTTGAAATTCTAAACATAGTTTTGCACTTGTCTGAACAAGAATGGCAATTTCCTGGAATGTTTGTGAGAGTTTTGCTTCAAGTTTGTGTCCACATTATTGGTGTACATATTTATCTAATGACATTTGTGAGAATGCGTGGCACTTTTATGAAAGTAGGTCAGAGTTTACTTGTGAGAAGGCAGCTAGAAATGGAAAAACAATTAAAAGAGAAAATGATACATTCTGTAATGCCACCGAAACTTGCCAGCTGGTTGATGAAGGAGCAAGTTTTGGAGTTTGAAACAAATTTGAAAACTCACAATTCTCTAAATCCACGTCCATCGAATCCCGGTGCGTCGGATATCAAATCATTATTTCGACCTTTTAACATGAGCTCAATGGATAACGTTAGCATTTTATTTGCTGATATTGTTGGTTTTACAAGAATGTCGAGTAACAAAGGAGCGGAGGAGTTAGTAAATATACTGAATGATCTATTTGAAAAGTTCGATGAGTTATGTTTGATTCATGGTTGCGAAAAAATCTCCACATTAGGAGACTGTTATTACTGCGTATCCGGTTGTCCTGAACCGAGGCCCGATCACGCAACTTGCTGCGTAGAAATGGGACTGGGTATGTATCATAAGATATGGTGATGAGTTAAATATAAAGCTTAACGTATAATACATACATTCCACTCGTTCGTATTACTTAAGAACGTAATATAATGACTGTGACCTAAATTTCTCGTCACATGCACGCGCTTTTTACAGACATCTTTATTGATCGGTACCGGTTATAATATGAAAAATGATTGCAGATTGCAATTTGTAACATTAGTCGGCCCGATCGATCAGGATGACTGCACGTCAATATTAATGCCATGTTTAATCATTCTTTTTACTTCAATATATAAAGCTTTTTATATGTATATCGATTTGAGCAACAACCCGTCTAAGTTACTTATTGTTTAACCTAAAGTATATTATAAGATTTTACTATGAAGTCTTTAAACTTTTAGGTATGATAGATGCTATTCAGGATTTTGATAGAGAGCGCGGCGAGGGTGTGAACATGAGGGTTGGGGTTCATACGGGAACGGTTCTCTGTGGTATTGTTGGTACACGTCGATTCAAATTTGATGTCTGGAGCAACGATGTAACTTTAGCTAATAAGATGGAATCATCAGGAAAACCGGGCCGTGTACATATTTCTGAAGAGACTAGCAAATTTCTAGGTGGCTCCTACGTTTTAGAAGAGGGAGATGATGTTTTCGGTCAGTATTTCAAATAGTTTATTGAGCATGTTTTTATTTTACCTTTGCATTATTTAAATACCTTAAATGTATCCAGGTCATAAGACTTACTTCATTGAAAGCCGCCAGATAAGCTCTCCGTACGATCACGACCACTGTCTCACTCCGTCGAACCCTGTCAATCTCCGCCTCATTATATCTCCCGCTATTTCCCCGCAATCAGTTTTATCCTATAATCATTTACCTCTGCCGGGATCTGGTAAAACTAGTGAACCATCAACAGACGCAAGGGAAAACAAAGATGATGCCAAAAATTCCTGTAATTTCCTATCACCTAGTCCCTTTAATATTCGTACTAAAGCTAGTTCGCTTCCGAGTATTCTGGATTCGGATACCGAGATGGACGAAAAGAAGAACTTTCCCGAAGAAACGGACAACTCATCAAAAAGTCCAACGTCTGTCGGTGAGTTTACGTTAAGCTAAAGTTTGTTTTATGTGACGTAATTAAGCGAATGCATCATAATTATTTTATTTACCAGTTAGTTTTTAGTTTTCATTGTAATAACTAACGCAGAACATGAACGTAAATGACCTATGACCCACTATTATTATTTACTCAATTACAATAATACGTTAAGATATAATTATAGATTTTTTTTTCATTCGAAATGAAAAATTTGTTACAAACGCATTGGAAATTTTTAATAATGTTGGTATTTCCCGTTAAAAGGAAATGCTAGTCGAAAATAGCTGAGAGAAAAACGTAACGCCGGATAACGCTACTGGTTTTTGCGGTCATATATTATTTGTACCTAATGTGAACTAAGTCACAGTTTTATTTATTAAAAGTCTTAGTTATCAGTGGCACAAGGCACGGCGCACAGATAAGATATAGAGAGACTCTTAGTTGCTTGAAGGTGATGCTCTCTGCGCATCAAACCACTACTATTGCTTTTAAAATATGACATATTTTCCAATAATAGTTTTATCTTGATATTCCAATTAAAAAACTTGTAAAACGAGTTTGAAAGATGGTTTGGTTTAGATAATTTTAGATACTTAATGTTTATTTGTATATCAATGAAGCGAAATTATATAGTAATCTTCAATATAAATATTTTATTTAAGATTTTGATATAAATTATATTAGACAGGAATAATTCAAAGTTACTATTTAATTTACGGCCCTAACCCTATATACTGACCTGTTGTGCTCGATGATAGTTTGCCGTAAGAATATCAAGAATTATTCAATTTATAATCAATCAACTAAAGAAAAGACGTTATATTCAATTTTAAATAAAGGTCGGATATTATTATGTTTCGTTTTTTATTATCTTAATTTCCTTAAAAATACCATGTATTTTGATAGCTGCATCAAAAAGTTAGTTTTCTCGTTTACAGCGCATTAAGAATCTTAATGACGGACATAATATTATGTTCAAAATAATATAAACAATTGAAACTTTAAAGCGTTTTCGTGTACATTTGCTGATTTTCAAATCAGACAATGTTAATAGGAACATGGTTTCTCGAGTCGCTTAAGGTTTTTGAAGGCGTTTTGGATTAATTTTATTTTACGTGATATGGCAATGATACAATTGCTATTTTTAAGGAATATATTACATTTAAAAAAAAATCTACACTTAGTATGAAATAATTTAGTTGTAGTATTAGTACTTAATATTTATATGATTCAAATGAATACTATCATTAGATTGGTTTTAAAATTAAAAATTTACTATTCCGTATGTTTGTCATAAATGAATAAAACGTATAATTTGCGGAAAGTAACGCTTGAAATTAATTATCTATAAGCGCAGATTATCATTAAATGATAACCCTGAACTACTGAGTTCTGAAACTGGTTTGCAATTACTGTAAATGTTGCTTTGAAATCAACGTAAAATCTTCCTTGTACAGACTGTTAATACTACACACTTAGATCGAAATCTAAACGTATCTAAGTTTGTGTAACGTTTTAGATTTGAAAACCAATTAAAATTTAAGAGTTTCGAATTAGTTTTGATAGAATTTTTTTAATCAAAAGCAGAGTTCATGATCACGGTTCAGGTTGTGAGAGGCTTATAAGTCAATAGAATATCGATTAAATCAGGATGATTCTTCGAAATTGAACTGTTATTGAGTTAATCGAGTATAATTTTTCTTAATAGGTAGTTTATGTATATATATTATCAACTTTATTTTCATTGTTAAAAGTTTAACGACGTAGCGAGTAGCTCAGTCTTCCTAGATAAATTCCCAGATAGTAGTTTAGTAAGTAACTTTAAAAAACTAATATAATTAACCTTGCGTTATTTACTGAGATGAGAATTGTGATTATTTATGACAGACACCATCACGGTTTGATGAATCTGTCTAATGAATGGCACAATTATCACAATAATGAGCTTGTGTTATAATTATAACTCTTTAAACTATTTTTTTTTCAAATTATATTTTAAGTAATAATTCTGTTAGTATACATTTTTAGCGCTATTATTTTGCCAGAAATTCCTATAAACGGATCCGATTATTTGATCTGTTTTTTCGGATTGCAATCTCTAATCGTAAGTGCTAACGTTTTATTAGATTTACTATGAATGATTGTCGCCTGTGTGCGAATATTACTAAGCGTTACAGCTAAATGCAAGATTAAAGTGTATGAGAATTATCCATGGAAAAGTAAAATTATTAAATTATTAAACTATAGAAAATATATGCGTAAGATTTTAGTTCGATAAACATCACTTACACTCAACCGCCATTTGTTGAAGATCAATCTCGCAAAGTGTACCGTTTTCATTGAAATATATATTAATAAAATCTATTTAACATTTTTCGTTTATCTTATATTCCACTCTCGCAATCTTTTAGTCATCTAGTTGTCATAATCATATGCTTATAGATCAGTAACACTCTTGCCCTAAGTGATTGTTCAATAAATAGTTTGTTCATTCAATAATATGCGTCTATTATTGATGTTGATAATTATTCATACTTTTCTTTTCAAAGGATGAAAGAATTAATGGATATTTATGGATAGCAAAATTTTTTTAGTATTATAATCGTCAAACCTGCGAATTTTACATCGCTTGACGACCTGTACACCGCGGAGTTATAACGAATAGCAAAAAGATAGATCATATATAACGAGTAGATTTTAAATGCAAACATTTATAGCATCCATGTCTTACTTTATAAAAACCTGTACATAAGCATTTATAAAATTCCTTAAATAGATCATAAAAAGGCATAATTAATTTATTAATAATACTTAAGAAATATATACAATAAAAAATAATGACCCGTTCATAGTGTGGCAATTGCGTGAACTTCACGTGGTATAATGATGTAAATAGCGTTTGTTTATATTAAAAGTGATGAACTAATTTCTGTTAAACAGTTTCAAACTAGGGTATTCATGTATAAACTAAAAGATAAAATATGAACGTTCTGAACGCAAGGAACTGTTCTGTATTCTGTTAACCGTAAACAGGTAAACGATGAGTCGAGATCGCCCAGTGGTAAGAACACGTGCATCTTAACTTAGATTACGGGTTCAAACCGGGGCATGAACTACTGACTTTATACTTATGAGATGGATGTGTGTGCTTGATTTGTGATGATAATTTATCTTGTGCTCGTAAAACCGGCACGTGTCGGATGAAAATCTGCCAGTTGTATATACACCAATCCACATTGGAGCAGACTGGTGGAATAAGCTCCAAAGTCCAAACCTAATAAGGACGGGCCTCAGCCAAGCGTGGGATATATGCTGTTATTGCCTTTAACGTTAGGTAAATGTTTTACATTCCAGGAAGTTACGGTAAATATACGAATAAAATAAAAAACTGGAAAGTACCAAGGTTCCTGAGGAAGCATTCGGACACGCCACTACATGAAATGAAAAAACGAGAACTCAACGAAAAGACAATACAAATGATGGAACGCGGAGACGACTTGCAACTAAACAATGGTTACCAACAAGTGCCGATAGTAATAGAATCTCAGGACAAGTTTAGGCCGCTGCAGAGTAGTAGTAAGCTAAACATCCCCCACAGCCATGAAGTGGCGTCGGTTGAAAAAGAAATAATTGATATTCGATCGTATTTAAGCCAGTCTAGAAGTAACATGTCGCCCTTTGTTAGAAGTAGCAGCTATAGATCTCAGTACGGAAGAGTAAACTTAGAGGTTAGTTATATTCACTATAGGCACGCTTTTTTTTATAATTGCTATTATTGAATTGTAGTCATTTATTTAAATGTTATTTGATCAGTACGTACTTTAACCTTGAATTAACCTTCAATTTTCAATAATTAATTTATAAACTAATATCAAAACGGGAGGTTGATTGTGGACTCAAATTCGGACTGACTGAATTTTCACGTGCTTAATTTGAGTTTGAGTGAAGGAAAACATCGTGCGTATGTCGGATGAAAATTTTGTATGTGTAACACGCATTAAAGTAGCGTCGATGAATTAGTTCTAAAGGTTTAGAAGTTCTAAAGGTTTCTCTTTAAGCGGAGAGGAGGCCTTAGCCGAGAGTGGATATTTACAATCTGTTTCTTTACTTTGTTCATCATTAAGTGAAGAAGGCTGGCTCATATTTGACCACAATTTTCAGATACCCGTTAGCCGTGCTCGTAGTTCGACACTCGCGACTCAAGGGGATATCGTCCGGCCCAAAAGCCGTAAACTAAACCTCCCCTTACCTCACGTGCCCCGTCCCCACGACGACGCCGTCAGCCTCTGTCCGTCGGTCAATAGCCGCAAGGATTCCGGCATTCGAAGTACAAGCCGGAGATCGAGTATCCAGCAGCAGGTAAAAAATTTTAATACTTCAATTCAACTACTTAATTTTTAATTTAAGATTTGGAAGAGATAATATTATAGTAACAGTATTCCTATTACATAATGTTATGCATATTATTATAAAGAAATTTTGTAACATTATTTAAAAGGTACAGACATTATAGAAATGGTTTTTGTTTTAAATCTTATAAACATTTATTAGAGTTTCTCTGGGTTGAGATACATGCACGAACGATTCTGCGCAACACGATTCATTTTATAGAGAGAATTAGTTGGATTCGCTCAAACTACTTATTATATCAACAAATGACTTTTACGTTAATACAGTTATAGGTATCTATGTGTGTTTAATGTATGTTTTCCATTATCTAAATATCTTATAAGAGATGTAGAGACTACCAATATTAATATTTACTGGTGGTAGGGCTTTGTGCAAGCTCGTCTGGGTAGGTACCACCCACTCATCAGATATTCTACCGCAAAACAGCAGTTCTTGATATTATTGTGTTCCGGTTTGAAGGGTGAATGAGCCAGCGTAATTACAGGCACAAGGGACATAAAATCTTAGTTCCCAATGTTGGTGGCGCATTGGCTATGTAAGCGATGGTTGACATTTCTTACAATGCCAATGCCAAATGCTTGACCAAGGCTTGGTGCAAGCCCGTCTTGGCGAGAACTATCCACTAATCACTTATTCTAATGTCAAAAGGCAATACTTAGTATTGTTGTGTTCCTGTTTGACGCGTTAGTGAACCAGTGTAACTACCGGCACAAGAGTCATAACATCTTAGTTCCCAAGGCTCCAATGTCTATGGGCGATGGTGATTATTTATCATCTGGTGGCCCTTAACTTTTTCCTAGCTGTGGGACATGTCTACTTGAAATAATTATTTTAAGCCCTTTTGTAATGAAAGGTTTATAAAATATAACTTTATATGTTTATTTGTTACTAATCTATTTAAATATTAAATACACGAACATATCGATTCTAATCTGGTATGACAAGAAACTTTTTGTACGATACCGAGAAATTATAATAAATCTAATGTTAACTGACTGAAAAACCTCAAAATAAATGCTATAATAACCAGTTTTATCTTTTAATCTTAGAAGTATTAATTTTTCAGTCTCTTAAATATATGAGGACTAGCAAAATCCGTTACTTCGCCAGCGTGGAATCTTTGATGAAAATCTTTTAACATCTGCCATTTTAATGTATATAATGCCCATTTGAATTATACGAGTACATTTAAAATATTTATATTATTAGGTAGCAGCAGTTGTCTAAAATAAATATAAAATGGTTGTTTTGTTTTTTGGTAACTCTGAAATAAGCTTATTAATTAAAAAAGAAGCGTTTTTATTTTAAATCACAATCAGACACTTCGATTTTATTTATTCGTATAGATAATAAAGCTGATTATTTTATTAAAATTGTGTCAAGGTCTTATTTTCTCTTTTGAATATAAAATTTAATTTTCAGCGAGGATATGAACGATCATGCATCGTAAACATTTATATCATAAACTTGTTCCATTTTATATTTAGATACGTAAACACGAAGTGTGAAGTCATTTATCGTTTAGTTACGCAGATTTTGTTTTTTTCTTTTCAGATATTTGCTCTCAATCATGCCTCACTGGCTACATCGCAAGCTGATATGATGGCGCATCGGGTATCGGGATACTATACTTCGAGTCAATCTTCTGTTAATGAGCTTCCCTCTAGAAGTAGACTACCCCCGCCGTTAAACGATGAACAAGTCCAATCACTTCAGAAGCTGAGAAAACAATCGGATCTCCAGTTAATCAGATGTGTCCAAGACAATGCGAGATCGGGAATAAACTATTTTGTGCATCCTCCTTTGAATAGATTTACATTGTTTTTCAAATTGCCGGAAATGGAGCAGCACTATAGGGACAAAGCGCATAGAAGCGATGACTGCGAAGATTTCCCGCCAACCTTAACCACGTCTCGCTTCAATACTGCCCTAGATATTCTCGTGTCGGGAATAATTTTCCTAGCCGTTTCCACTTCGATATTAATGTTGTATAAGCAATGGCGTTTTACCATTGGATGGTTTGTCCTGTTTATTTTTATAGAGGCTATCGCAATGGCGTTTTGCGTTTATAGACATTATTTGAAGTGGAAGACGAAACACCATCCTCAAGATATTACGGACGCCGTGAGAAGATCAGTGAAGATATTTAGAAAACTCTCGAATTGGTATCCCTGGCATCTGTCCGGGAGCTTGTTAATAAGTTTGCCAATACTAGTAATTCTATTAAATTTTTCTTGCCAAAACACTACGGTGACAATTCTAAGAGGGGATCAATCGTTTTACGTTTATCTTCTATACGTAAGTATAGTTCACTTTTGTAATTTTACACAAATGAGTTGGCTGGTAAAGAATACCTTGGTCACGCTTTACGCCGGTCTGTTCCTGTTCTTCGCTGTCCTGGGCTGTCACGAAGCCAATACTCAATTAATAGACCGTGATATTAGATTAAATCCCCAAGTGATTGCTCAAAATATTTCTATCTTTAATATGGTTAATGTTACCTTTGAGGATTCGTTAATAAGGAACGGTTCGCACTTGTTTAACGGTATGCTCCATGAGATGCATTTGACGGAGCTGTATTTAGATGTCGCGCTGTTGTTGATTCTGGTGTGGTTCCTTAACAGGGAGTTTGAAATCAGTTATAGACTGAGTTTCTATAGCAACGTGGTAGCGAATCGCGACAAACAACGAGTGCAAAACATGAGGAATCAAGCAGACTGGTTGTTACATAATATAATACCGCGGCACGTCGCTGATCAGTTAAAAAATACAGCGAAATATTCAGAGAATCACAAGGACGTAGGAATTATATTTGCGAGTATTGTGAACTTTAATGAAATGTACGATGAGTCTTATTTGAAGGGTAAAGAGTATTTACGGGTTCTTAACGAGCTGATAGCTGATTTCGACGAATTATTGGAGAAACCGGAATTTCAGCACGTTGAAAAAATCAAGACAATAGGCAGTACTTTCATGGCAGCTAGTGGACTTAATCCCGATTTAAGGCATTCCACACGTGGCACGTACGACCATCTTTATCAGCTAATGGACTTTGCGTTGGAAATGCAAAAGGTTGTCGATAATTTTAACCAAGATTTACTCGAATTTGATTTCATACTCCGTATCGGATACAATTTCGGTGACGTCACAGCCGGTGTAATAGGAACCACAAAATTGTACTATGACATTTGGGGTGATGCAGTAAACATAGCTTCAAGGATGGATTCCACGGGCATCGCGAAGCGAATTCAAGTGGGCGAAGCTTGTATACCGGTTTTATCGGCTAAATACGAGTTCGAGCCGCGTGGAAGTGTTTATGTCAAAGGTAAAGATAACATGAATGTTTATCTCGTCGTCTCTAAGAAAGACGTGTAGATAGATCGTTAGAAAAAAAAAGTAGAATCTGTGATTTTTAACTATATATATATATAAATATATATATTGTACGATACAATTTACATTGTAGACGGTGAGACGTGATACTTATTGTGTGTCGAAATGGTAATCGCTTGTATAAATACTCGGGAGATAAACCCTACTTATAAATTGAGCTTTATTAGGCAGTGTTCTTGTAAACTATTTTTTGAATTTACTTCTAATTAATGACTGTTAATGTTAAATTGGCTATGGCTTATTCCAATCATAGGCGAAGTTTTGAGGAATAAACAAATTTGACCTTGAGATGACGCGGTATCATTGATCGAGATCTTGAATAATTTATCTATGGTATTCATTATGGATGCGTTTTGAATATCGGCGAAGTTGTTGTGGACTTTGAAAGTAAATTCAATATACGTAGGGAATAGTGTTGTATTATAATAAAGTCATATTCATCAAAAACTGTTTAAAGTGCATAATATAGCAGATCTGATGGAATATTTTGCGCTTTCTATGGAATGTAAAACGGCGAGTGCTCTGAGGAATTATTCTCCCTCACTCCCGCTTCCCCTTTCCTTCACAAATCTACGCGTGCTGGCTCTCGATGTCACCGCCTTACTATGACATCAATTCCATCGCGCACGAAGGAATTTGGCAACTCTTTTCTTTGTCGGGGGCGGGCTAGTGCAGAACATTCTCGACTGTACTAGCCGTCGTCGCGTTTGGACTCCCCTACCCCATACCATCAGGTGGAGTGGAGTCATTTGCTTTCCCGGAATATATAATATATATATATATATATAAATATCTATAAATCTATGGTTTATTACTAATCCTTCTTTGATTGGAATAGGGTATATGCAATTATTATAAAAGTGTGCTTAAAATTCCTTGCCTCTATTTATGAAACTGTGACCAGTGCTCTAGTCTGCGATTATAGTTGATAGGGATGATACAATCGTGCGTTAAAAAAAATCCATTTTTAATAAAAAAAAAATTGGGAATGAGCTTAAATCATTAAGACGATTGAATGATCCCTGCGTGAAGTGATTTGTATATACGAATGTGTAAATTATTCTATGACATTCTAAAGCTATTTATACAGTTTTTGTATTTAAAAATCAAAGTAATATTTTTTATTTAACGCTGTGGAGTTAATACTAAATATATATAATTGGATTAACTTGACTCTAATGTTTAGTCATATTTCAATTTAAAAAAAAATAGCAAATGTATACATACATATAAAGAGACTTTTTCTATTAGATCTTCGCGGTGATTTGTAAATTAAATTTTTCAGGGGTCCGACGTCGAATAATGTTTTGTGACGAGGTTTTTGTAATATTAAAGAATCATCTTCAACTTTATATTATAACCCGATTAAGATTAATAATAAGAGATTTTTTCGCATCAAACAAAGTAATATATTTAAATTTAAAATGAACATTACATGGATTAATATAAATATTTAAATTAATTAAAACAACGCAGTTGCGGGACCCCTTATTTTAGTCTGTGAGTTTATAGAACGATAGTTCTAACGAAAATAAGACTAGTAAATTCTTTCTAAGACTTGATAGCAGTATTAAGAGTAAATATTTATATAAAGAAAATTCATAGCAAAAAATATTTTTACTTATATGACAGAATTCAATATATTTCTTATTATTCAGAAAATTTGTTCGATATAACAATTTCTTATATAATTAAGAAAAGCACTCGAAACTTGTAGCTAAATAAATTATAATTACAAAAAGCAAACCGAATACATTTGATATAATGTAGTTTATAATTATTTCCTATTCTACTTAATATGTATACTGTCTCGTTCAAGTAATTAGAAATACGAATTATTCAACCTTGCATTTCTATTCTATTAAACATTTAATGCAGTAATATTTGATAGAAGTGCTGCCCATTAACAAAAGTAATTAATAAATTGTAAAATGTATATTATTATTAAAAAAAAATGTCATGTTTATACAATATTTTAACGAAAGCATGTTTACCTTTGAACTTATAAAAGCCTTACTATACATTCCACTTGTAGTTAAATAGTCTACAAATTATTCCATATTGAAACCGATTTTGATGTCAATCACAATCTCTTTTAAACCAGCTTAAGCTTGTTGTTCTTTTTAACCCCCATACATAAGAAAGAGATAACAATATTTATTTTGTTTAATTAAGACATCGTGTTCAACAGAATCGATAGTATTATGAAACAATACTTCAAAAGTCTTATCTCGGAATGTTACAACGAAATAATTCCAACATTTTATATTTGGTAGCAATATAGTGTGATCGCACATTGGAGATATTTTTATTAGCTAACAATTATGTTTTATCATTTTCGAATAAGGCTACTACTTAATTTTCATATGTATTTTGTATAGACTCAAGTGTATGGTTTGATTTACAATGAAATATGTTGGGGTGGGTCGATTGTTGTTATCGAATGTACTGATTTAACAAATGTTGGACCAAATTTGGAATACACTAAGGATATTTGCTCTCTTTACAATCTATATTTAATTTTTACAAATATAGTTGATATTCAAGTCTGGGATTTAACTATTTAGTGCTATTTACAATATGAGCCGCTATGACTGTTTAATTGTATATATTTATTTTAAATTTTAACATACTTTATATTTTTTCAAACACTAAAATTAGAATTTGTGTGAATAAACAAAGATATTATTTAACCGTTTTGTTATTTGTCCCAGTTTCTTTATGCGCAATATTTAGCACAAAAGTTAGGATAAAATACTGCCACTATTCGTGTGCTGTCTGTACATTTCAAGGTACACGATGATAGAATACAGCGTTCAATCTATTTTATAAATATCATTTACTGGTGGTAGGGCTTTGTGCAAGCCCGTCTGGGTAGGTACCAGCCACTCATCAGATATTCTACCGCAAAACAGCGATACTTGATATTGTTGTGTTCCGGTTTGAAGGGTGAGTGAGCCAGTGTAATTACAGGCACAAGGGACATAAAATCTTAGTTCCCAATGTTGGTGGCGCATTGGCTATAAGCGATGGTTGACATTTCTTACAATGCAAATGTCTAAGGGCGTTTGGTGACCACTTACCATCAGGTGGCCCATATGCTCGTCCACCTTCCTATTCTATAAAAAAAAAATACCCAATGTATGTAATCGTAATAACTTTGTTTTATTACGATTATTTTGTGTTATATTACTAGTATATACTAGTAATCTAAAAATCAAGGAGAAAAAAACGCGTGTTAATAGAGAAGAGATTTTATAATTAGCAAAAAATACCTTTGTGAGAATAGGTCAGCAGAAACATTTTATATTTTATTTGTTTTTGATTATATTCATTAGTTCATAAATTTTAATCGTAGTTTGATTTTTTGTTAGTATGGCAAAATGTTACAATAAATATTGTAACTATTATTATAGATTTTATTATCATTTTCTTATATTTTAGTTTTAGTTTATAAAAAAAGTTTCAGTGATATAATTTAGGGATATTAAATAAAATAAAATTAACCGAATTTATTATAGGTATTACTACATACTTTAATATATTAATAATTATACATTATACACACAATCTTAACCTAATATAATAAATGTATTGAATAATTCAAGAGTATTTAATTTTGACTTAAACAAACTTCCAGGTGACACAATTTTAATAAATATTCACTAAACATATGACTATCACTTATACGTTGTATTACAAGTGTACACTGTAATTCTTAAAATGATTATCGAGATATTTTAACTTAATTTATCTAGTAGAATATTATTAACACACAAAATCAGTAATAATAGTCATTCTACTTTAGTCACAATTATAAAGTATTGTACCTCGCAGCTTTATGTACTCGGAATTAGCTTTGCTTTCATTTAATGTGACAGAGTATTGATTGGATTGTCGCTCCAGGCGAACGCGTCGTTAGATAAAGCATAAATCATCCAGTAGAAGAGGTTTAGAAGAGCGAACGATGCTGGAAACAGGACGCGAGCCGCCTTGTCTATATGCGACACACTATTAATGTGTCTCCGATTACCTAATTGGAAAAAAATTTCAATTTATTGTAAACATTATATGACGTTAATTTATAGAAGTACAATTAATTTTATTTTATATTACAGTTAATATTGTATTGTAAATTTAGATAAAATTTCATACACCATTTTTTAGTAATAGTCCCAAAAATGTAGTATAAACGCATTTTTGGGTGCTAAAATTACTGGACAAGAATATTTATATATTTAAATAAACTTTATCCTTTATAAAAAAGTCTGTACTGTTTTTAACATAAGTCACCGTTTTCGAGATATATGCAAAAATACGTTTTTCTACCAAAATCCAATCGAAAAATGGAGTAGCGGGATTATATTATGCAGAGCGAATGTCTAAAAATCTTGGACTATACGTATTACAAGTTTGTAATGTAATTACTTATAAATATTGTTTAGACGGTGTTAGTTAAGCAATTCTGTGACTTCTTTTTTCGAACGTCAAAACAATAATGTCAGAAAAAGATTAATTAGTGTTTAATTAAAGAGCATTTATAAGTAAAGCTGTTATCTATTATTTGTTTTTTGTTGTGTAAAAAAGCTCACGTCTCATTATATTATATGAGCATATTTTGTGTATTTAGGAAAAAGAATTACAAAGCCAATTTTTCAAATAAATAAAGTCAAGACAAACCAAACTTAATAGAAAAACGGTGCTGTAATGATTTTTTATTTTTTTTTAATGTCTGCAATTATGTATACATCTCCCTTTATTATACTAACCGGCCTCCCTCTGTCTCTGTCGGCGGTACTGGTCGTCCCCTGCCAGGCAGTACAGCAGCTGCCTCCAGCGCGGCACTCTGACCTCGGTCTGCGTGGTGCGCTCCATGGTCAGGCGGACGGCGGTTTGCTGTGGTTGTTGTGATATATCTGTCTGACCGTGATTTTCAGTGGCGGTGGAAAAACTCTAGAAAAATAAAAAGCAACAACTTTTATAAAGTTGCGAAATTCTTAATTCATTATATGTAATAATCCGTCAAAATTCTCTGTTATATTTATATATTGAAAAAAATAATTATTTAAAAAATTTAAATTTTTAAAGTTAATTAATAGGTAAGTGATTCTACTCACGAAATTGTTACCCGATCGAACAGAGCTACGTCGACGAACTGCTAGTTGTCGAGCTGCAAATGCGTCTCCACCGACTTCTTCAATTAAATCTTCCCACTCTGAGTCATCTATCACAATTTCTCCAGATCCTACCTATCAAAAACAATAATTCGGACAATCTAATTATAATGATAGTAATTTAATTAGCATTTTCATTCAATTATTATCAGTTTACCTTTGTAAAATAATGAACGCCAGCAAACTCAAGTAGCGTAGCGATGCAATAGAAAAAACTCATAAGCAGGAACCAATCTAAAGCGGTAGCATACCGCACTTTAGGCAGATCTGTGCGAGAATCCAGACTTATTGTTGATAGGGTTAAAACCGTCGTTATTCCAAGTCCGACTCGATCTGACGTTGCCTTAAAGCAAAAATGTTATATTACTTACAATAATGTAATGTTAAATTTTATAAATAGTTTAATATTTATTTATTATTGTATGATTATGATTAATTTACAACGTACTAAAGGTTGCCAGGTAATTAAATAAAGGCTATGATTAGATATAATAAGATATATTAAATATTAACCTCACGATGTATCCAAAAAGACACCCAAGAGAGTACCACAATCAAGATACAGGGCACGTACACTTGGATGAGGAAATATCCTGTGTGCCGCTGAAGATTGAACGACACTTGGAGCACCGAGAAGTCCCCTGAATTATGTCATAAATATTGTTTAAATGTAGTTCTAAGGTTATTGTCTTTACGGTTATGCTTAATGCATTGGGTCTTTTAATATAATTTTCATTTGTCGTCTCTTCAAAAGTAGATAGCAATAAAGAAAATCTTAATACTATCCTATAAATATATTATTTTACAAAAGAATTGTATTCTCTACCAATCAACAATTAAACGTAGAATTAGTAGACGTGACAAATTAAAAAAAATAAATAAATAAGACTGGTGGTAGGGCTTTGTGCAAGCTCGTCTGGGTAGGTACCACCCACTCATCAGATATTCTACCGCAAAACAGCAATACTTGATATTGTTGTGTTCTGGTTTGAAGGGTGAGTGAGCCAGTGTAATTACAGGCACAAGGGACATAAAATCTTAGTTCCCAAGGTTGGTGGCGCATTGGATATGTAAGCGATGGTTGACATTTCTTACAATGCCAATGTCTAAGAGCGTTGGTGACCACTTACCATCAGGTGGCCCATATGCTCGTCCGCCTTCCTTTTCTATAAAAAAAAAAATAAGTAATTTTAATAATAAGAACACATACACGCACAATATTATTTTGCTGCCCTTCGATCAACAATTGCTGCCTCTGTCTGCTGGTAAATCCGCTACTACACTCTAACATTTACTAATACTAGCAATATTATCATAATTTAATAAATGAAATATGTCTTTATTCATTCGAAGTGAGTGCGAAAACGGTAAATTTTTTGAAGCGTAAAAGCAGACTTGTGTCCTCATAAGCCCGACGCTCGTGGCGCTACACATGATGTTCGCTACAAGCTTTTAAAGGAAAGAAATCTGAAATCATATTTGTACAGAAAAGTGTGTGAAAAGTCTTTCCGAAAGGCAATTTAGATAAATGTGCCTCGACGCGTTGCGAACGTTAAATATTTAACATAGTTTATTTTTAGACGTTTCTTTTATATTAAACAAGTAGGTATAAAAGAGAAATAAATCGCCTTTTTTTAACAAGACTTATAATTATTTTTATATTTATTGTGCCAATGATTGTAGATGTGACTTCCGCTATTGGCTAGATTTTTTTTTAAATATTTATTATATTATAAATATAAGACAATATAGTACTAACGTAATAGCCACTAAAATATAAAAGTCATCAAAGAGTTATCCTTTATTAACATTACATGAAAAAATAAATAAAAATCGTTACGAGACAGAATTGTGCGCACGTCCAGATATTTCATAATCATAATCATTTTATATAAACGGATTTATTTGGCTCGGATTTTGCATATCTCAATCGAAGTGTGCGAAATCACATTAAGCGTTAAGCGGATAACGCTCGCTAGCCAGGGTCGCGTTTAGTGGGACGAAGGCTGTTATGAGAGGCTGGGATCGAGTGCTTTTGCCTACCTACGATATTGATAGCGTTAGCATATTTAGCTTTTCTAGATTTTATTAATTTCACACTCTTTATATCCCAAGTGTCTGACGTAACCGATGATACAACGTCATCACATTTATGAAAGTGTTAATATTAATAAAAGGAGATGTCTCGAAGTTTCCTATTTCGTTTCCGATGTATGTTATATAATTACTTTGGTAGTAAGCTTAATTATCCTCATAATTTCCGTGCCTTGATGAATTATTGTGGATTCATTTTTCTAATTGCTATTTAAGAGACGAAGATCTAATAACTATTTGTTATACTTTATAATTTATATGTTTGGTCATTTATTTTTACGAATATATAATATGTTTGATATAAGATTAAAATATTCTGATATAAATTAGAGAGGTTGATGCGAACTGACATGGATGTACTAACTGCTAATACAGATAATTTTAATTTTTTTTATTAATTAATTCACTATTTGCGCATGTGTTTCTGGTTATGTGAATTTGGCACAATTTTATTATCATCTTACCTTCTCGTCTGGTGAAAGTGAAATTTCTGTATGGGAAGCTGATTAGGTCGAACTGTGATAACGTCATGCCGGGTACGAAATTGACGCTCTGCGAATTCTGCCATTGATATACTAACTGCTGGTTTGAGTACGCATCTTCAGTCATGAAAAACAAAAACACGTATTGTAGGAATTAATCTTGTTACTGTGTGTGTATCATGAGCATATAAACACGTGATGATGTTTATATGATCACATTACAATGCGTGACTTCGGATTAATTCTGGTTAATAGGCTACTCTCACATACGTAAGAACCAAGATGGCTCAGTTGCTGCAGTTCAGATTCACATCGGCGGTGAAGGAAAAAATCTTGAGGAAATCTGCACCATCCTACCATCCTACCATTGGATGAAATACAGTTTCGATGAGTAGCGTAGTGTAATAATTTTCAAGCTTTCTTGCTATACTTGCTTTTATTTTACTATTTTTTATTTTACTCATATAAAATTTAACCCTAATCATATTTGATTTCATTAACCAGTTTTTGATGCAAACTTAGTCATTCTAATGCTAAAGAGCAATTATTTGTATTAGTTTAGAGAGTCAGTGAGCTAGGGTCTAAGAGAGGTGAGAACCACCATGTATCAAAATGTCCATTTGCTCGTTGGCCTGCGTTCCTCGTTAGCTAATGTGGTTGTATAAATTAACAGTACATTACGTAATAACTACATTAAGGTATTATACTCGCACCTAAATATATTTCACTTAACAGTTAAGTCATATTTAAATATATCGATTTGTTGTCCTATAAAAATATACGAATAGGTGTTCAAGTATTTGGCGGTATTGTAAGCTGATTTTGCATGCTCTGATAACTTCTTACGGCCGTGAGGTTTTCCTAAATCGTCACTGGTTGGAATATATCTTGAAATCAATGAATACTTACAGCTGCCGAGGATGAGCGGACACGATTGCCGATCCATCGGGAAATTACGAAGCTCCATCGGACATTTCGCTTTAATCGTTAACCTGTAGTGTGACGAAATGTTATATAAATTACGAAAATTTGATAATTCATCGAGGTTTTCGAAAAGTAAGATGTTAAAAGATTTATTGTTCAAACGTACATTTGATGTGCAATTTATAAGCAGTGAGATACCATAATTGTGTTGTCGGGTAACCGGAGCGTCAACATTTTTCACATTGCCAATTAAAATGTACGCTGTGTTTTTAGCGACGACAAAATTAATGTTTTTTTCTCGTTGGGCATCATTTATATTTTTCATAAATTTTATTTTTATAGTTTTCAAGTTCGTTTACATATAAAAGTTTATTTATATATTTTCATAGCGAAAAAATTTAATATCTTTTATTAATAATAATTGTATTTATGAAAATTTAGATATAATTTGATTGATACATATGATAATATGATATGAAACCAATTCAAATAGTTTTTAATTACGCTTAATAGTACTTTTCGTAATAAGACCTGGGTACTTACCGCATAGAGTATAGAATGTCGCCGTGTTGACTGATCCTCAGTAACTTATTAGGCACGGTAATAGTGTGAACGTATGAATGCTTTCCGTTGTAAAAGTAGGTATCTGGACGCCATATTCTTTCTAACATTTTAATAGAAAGGGATAAGGAGCGAATTGGGCCTAGGAATGACAAACGTGTGTCCCTCCAGTATTGCCTGAAGTAGCAGTCCATTGAATAATCCTAGTTATGAAAATGTAAACAAGCATTAGATTCTAACTAATATTACTTACATACTCAATATGATTGAAGTTTACATACCATATCCAGTTCAGAGACTGGACCCATACTTCTAATTAAGATGTTTGTTTGTACAACCGTAGGATATCCTGTTATTAACAAATAAAAGTAAATAATAAAGTACATAAACTTTGTTATAATTTATGATATTATCTTATGTACTTTTGCACGTACCTTTACCGTGTGTGGGTAGTTGGGAATTCTCGTAGTTCTTTAACAGGTTCTCTAAGACAAGTGTGATGTTTTTCGACACAGCATCGTTTATGCTTCTCTTTGTTTTCCATAAGTTAGCGTTAGTTTTCTCGTCGGTATCGTTAACATAACTTGAAAACAATACGCCAGAGCTTTTGTCCCAGTGGTCATCTATGTTCTCTCTTGACAGATTGTTAGCAATTGCAGATAAAATCTTCGGAGAGTCTCCCGATGTACTGCTGTCATGTGACTTGAAGGATGTCAGCGTTATTGGAAATGTTCCATTTTTTGTCGTCAAATAAATTGCTCCTTTTGCGAGCGCTTGTTCGCTGATTTGTAAAGATTTTAAATATATTATGAATTTTAGAAAAAGCAAACATTTAATGGGTATAAAATGAATTGCATACAGTTCAACTTACATTTTGTTCTATATATTTAACCTGTTATGTCTAAAATAACACGTGATGTTTACCAATGCTTATTTCATTTCAGTATTATTTTAGCAATATACCGCTCTCTATTTATGCAATTCGGTACCAATGTTTTACCTTTACTGAAAAAACGTCTACGTCGCCCTTTTTATTTGGTATTATGTAAAACAGGGTTGCCTGATGGTATTTCAATGAGAAATTGCAAAATGTGTTTCTTTTTATTCATTTATTTTCATTATTCATTGAAAGTGTTAGTATTTTGTGTGTATAATATGTTTTATCCTAAAAACAACGTTGTCAGTGTTTATTTTTAGTTTTCTTCATTTCGTTTCGCAGCGACAGGCGCTTCCTAATCGGATGTAGTCACTGTAGAACAGTGAACAACATAAACCTTTAAAGACCGAATTTTCTCACTTATTTTACAAAATATATAATCTTTACTTTTAGTTTAGAGCTTTATTATTATCATGGAAAATAAGTTACTTAGTCGTAAAACAAAAAAAACCATGGACTTATATGACTATACTATTATTCGGATTCTTATTATTTAATTCATACTTCGGTGGATTTCTGGAGATAGTAAGGAGTGTGTGTTGAAGCCACTATATTTTAAGATGTAGATGCACGCTATCAAACTTAAACTGCACAATATGCTTACTAGGCGTGATGCAAAAATAAGCGTGATTTAAAAAACAAATAATGCAATACTATATTTAGCAAAATTTAACAATTTGTATAAGGAAAATAGTTTGAAATTGACAACCTCGAAGTGAACACTTATTGTAATTGAATTACCACGCGAGATGATTGCGACTTCTCCATATCATTGATTGCTCAAGAGCTCGCTCCCTTTCAATTCAAGTAAAAACTACGCAGTGATTTAAGCCCATTTGAAACTTTATAAACTCGGTTCGTTATCTATCACAGATTTAGTTAGCGAGTAGGAATAGTTAAAGAGAGAAGATAAACATTCTTTTGAATGTTTAGCTTTATTAGACGAGTTGAACAGAGACAATATTTGTAACTAAAGTTTAAGGAAATTAGTATTAGTAGACTTTTTACGAGATTTTATTTCACTTCACTTTATTTATATAGGTATGCAGACTGTCAAATGGGCCACCTAATAGTAAGTGGTGACCATCGTACATAGACATTGGCACTGTAAGATATACTGATCATCCCTTACGTCGCCAATAAGCAATCTTGTGAACTATGATATTGCTGTTTAGCGGTAGAATATATGACGAGGTGGTACTTCTCAGACGTGCTTGCACAAAGCTAAAGTATTTGTATGTAAAACCGTATGAAAATCCCTTCGGTAGTTTTTGAGTTTATCGCGATAAAATAGACAGACAGACAAACGCGGCGGGAGGACTTTATTTTATAAAATGTAGTGATCAGTAATAAATTAAGCTGTGTTATAAAGTCACATGTCTAATGATTTCTTTTAACTGAAGTACCGATCCAACAATTAAAGCATAACACAAGAATACTAACATTTTTAGCGCGAATTTTATGTATAATTGAATTCTTTTTAACAAATTTTTCTGAAAGAAAGCAAACTTTATAATAAAAATAATCTTTACTTCGAAGTAATCTGATGGATGGGCAAAGTTTTAGATGTCGCCGACTCAATTTAGATGTTTAAATTATTAATTTTTTTTTACAAACGTTTTAAAAAATACGATGTAAATAAAACATTGTTACCTTAAAATAAATGAAACCTTAATAATAAGATTACTATTATGAAGTATATAATCGTACTGCATGATCGACTTTATGATTTATGCACTACGATTCATCTATTACAAGGCAGCAGCTGTTTTTTTTTCCAATAAAGACCGACTTAATTTTAGTATAATATAATATGTATTAAAAACAATAATAATATTTATTATTATTCTATACCGTATTGTAGCGTTCTAGTATAACATACAAAAAACTTTTTAGAAATAATGTTCTAAATACAAAATTTCATGTCTATGTTGTTGAACGTCGAAGAATGCGTTTGTAGATAGGCATAATATCGATTTCGGCCGTAATCTAACTAATTTCTATTAATCTTACTAATTTTAATTTAAGATTTAATAAGATTTAATAAGAGATTTAATCCACTTATTTATATACAGCTTTAGAATATTATTATATATCGACATTTGTGAAATTTAATATTGTGGTGCTGGTGCTAAAAAGACCAGTATCAATAAGCTTTAAAAATGTACTGTGGTCTTTTTCACACCAGGCCACAGAATACGTTTTAATACATTCTATCTTTTTGTCGACATACAATTAAATAATATTTATATTATAATGAGATGGTATAATGGAGCATGGTAGCATACGTAACATAACGCGTACTGAAACCGCGAAAAAGTTGATGTACCAGCCGATTTATTTGGAGCCTCGCCAGGCTTTTCAGAATATGTTTCGTTTATGCATGAACTGTATAATTTTTTAGTTTTCAATTTCTTTTTTGTTTCTTCAGCGCTATTCGATACATTCTGTTGTATCTATTCTATCGTCATTTTTAGACAAATTCGAAATGCTTACTTTGAAACAATATAATGTTAATGCACAATAATGTTGATTAATTTGTTAAAAACAGTGACAAATATTGTATAAACTCGAGAAGTAAAAGAAAACTTGAAACACCTCGGGCAAGGTCCTTGATTCTTTAATAAAATTCCACAAATACTTTTGCATTGTTTAATAATTAATAAATTTGAAACTCATGTTAAAAATACTTCAATAAATACTTGTGTTCAATAAAAGATTATATATTATATAGATTGTATATAATAAATAACAGTGGACTTTAAATGCAATTTATTCTTCATTTAAAGATCCTACTTGAATTAAGTGTATTTTATATTTAATGTAGAATTCAGTAATTAGAAGAGTAATAATTAAATATTAAAATGAAAATTGCGATACCTAAGGCTTGTACCTCCTCCTTTAGATTATCAAGGTAAGCCTTCAAGTACTTCTGTATAATATACATTATATATAACTACAATTAATTGATCTTTAATAACGTAGGCATGACTTTAGTGCAATTCTTAAATATCCAAAACTTTTTAGAATAAATTTTAGTTCAACTCTATAACGTAGGCACAACAACAATGTTATGTCGCAGAAGGAGGCAGCGGAGCGCAATCAAAGGCTCCGCTGATCCACTTCGCCGAAGAAGACCGGGGAGAAGGCGTTGGCGCTCTGCGCACCTTTTTCTTCCTTCTAACGTAAGTCTTGCCGGGGTTAGGAAGTTTCTGTACTCCGAGAACCCCCTAAGATTTGAAGACCCGTAGATGCGAGTCAACCGTCGGGGCGTCACGGCAGTATGAGCGCAAGCGATCCCGTGACGCTCCCCGAGATGTGGTAAAGATACCCCTGGGTTTTTTAGTAGGTATTCCGGCATGCTCAGCGCCGGCGAATCCCACATACCCCCCACTTTAAGTGGGGGCAACGCGTAAACGCGTTTTCCAGCGTAAAAAAAAAAACAAAAACAAAAAAGGCACAACCACAATCGTCACGGTAGCATGCGCAAGCGGTCCCGTGATGCCCCCCGAAAGTCGGTGAGGGTACCGCTTGTTTTTTAGTGGGTACTCCGGCGCCTTCAGTACCGGCTAGTCCCACATACTCTCCCACCTCATGTGGGGGAAACGCGTAAATGTGTTTTTCCAGGGAAAAAATAAAATACACAACCATATTATTTTTTGTAGGCATTAATCCAAAATATAAACAAATAAATTTACAAGCTGCACTTAATACTTATGTTACTATAATACTAGAACTTTAATTTCACTATGTCTTTATCTTCTAATGAGCCGCAATTTTTTTCGTATACTAAATATTTTTCTTTATATTACAATACGACTAGAAAGAAAATTCTTTAACTTATATAATATGTTAAGTCTGATACCATGTATGCAGTAACGGTCAGAAGTGTAAATGAAAGTTATGTTGACACTTATAGCAGGTCGTTTCTCTATTTACCGAGTTAGAAAACTTCGTCCATTAGTGCTTATTCTTTCTTAAAAATCTATATAACGACTTTATTAAATTCAACGTAGTATTATTATTATGAGCCTAGCTATTTAACGCCATAAAACATAACACTGTATATTTTCCGAATAAGCATAATATAGGAAAATGTTTAGGATAATTCGAAAATTGAGACGTATTTGAGTAAATTGCGATTGGATTGAGTTTAGAACTATTATTACGTTAAATTTAGATTTTTCCACCGTCGAGAACGAGATAGACACAATTGAAGCACATGAAAATTCATTAGAGCTTGCCTGGATTTGATCACGCAATCATCGGTTAAGATACACGTGTTCTAACCGCTGGGTCATCTCGACTCTAATTTTAGTTTATATGTTTATTACTGTAATGTATGGGGTAGTTTTAGAATATTACTTTTATAACTGTGGGTAATTGTAAACCCATGTATGGTGGTCTCTCGCTATTAAACGCTCAACCGAATAGACGTCTTTTATCCCATCCTCGTCGCCACTGTTGAATATGTGAATAATATATAATATTATTGATAATTGTTTGAGGATAATTACTGAGCGCAATAAAAGACGTCCATTCGGTTGAGCGTTTAATAGCGAGAGACCACCATACATGGGTTTACAATTACCCACAGTTATAAAAGTAATATTCTAAAACTACCCCATACATTACAATTACAAGTTTCAAAAATTTTAATTTATATACAAAATTTTACTTAAACTTTATATAGTAAAAAGATTTTCGAATTCAAGTTATTCCATATTCTTTATATAATTTATATACATTTCTTCTTTGTAGCTACAGAAGCCTTGATTGTGAGCTCTTATTGATGACAGAGAGCTCTCATCGATACAAGCACTCTTTGGTGAATACCGAAGTGTTACAAGTTTTCAATTCTGACAAACCAACTTTTAAAACCTTCACCTCGTATTTTATTTATGAAAATATAATATAAGAAATAAAATATATCTCGATTCGGTCGCAAGGAAGTCGGGAATCGTATTTGAGTAATCTTTTCAGAATAACACAATCATATTAACTTTAAGCTAAAAGCTTATATAATAATAAGGCTCATGAATTTAAGTCTCGTTGTGGCAACAATATCATCACGTAGTCAATTAAAATTATCTAATACGTCATCAAACTTCCATAAATCATTAGTTAAGGAGTGATAATATTTACTCTTTAAAAAAAAAAACAGGCAGTTGAGTTGTTATATTTTTATTATTAAGAAAGGTATCATTTTATTAAAACGTTTATATATTGAATTTAAATATTTATAACAGAAACTGAATTTTTCAACCCATATAATGATCAAGCTAAGCAACATGGGGTACGTCGTAATCGAGAGCTCGAACCAAATCGTAAAGAAATATAAGTATATTACTGAACAAAAATACAATATTGATTATTTGCAAATTCGGTTGTTCAGAAGATAAGGTCCGAGGATCTGTAAGCACACAGAGATGTCCGATTAAAACAACAGCGCTCGGCAGCGGAGGTCCGACACTTTGAAACTGCTCGAGAATGTAGCCTAGAGCCATCAAAGCGTGGCCGACATACGGCAGATATACCTCTAGAACGCATTGCAATTCCAACATTTGTTTGAATCGATCATACTGATACGAGTTCAGAATTTCTATTGAGCGCTGACCTCAACTCTTGATATTCACCGATTATTGAGAAAATATTTGCGATGAGAAAATAGCAGTTTGCGTTTAACTTCCAAGTTGTCTGGTTGTCATTGAAATAAGGTGAATCTTTGATTACATTTTGTAAGTCCGGGATACTTGCTATGATATGTCCGGTCATGATGAGAATACTTCCAACATAATGTTTGCTTATATCTTGGATAAGGAATTTTTCAAAAATGTAACCAAGAACAACCATGCAATTCCCAACTATCGCTAAATTTACGTCTATGTTAGTCATGAAATCTTTACTGCCACTTTCTTCGTAACAAACGCAGCATCTCTGGCGGTTTATTCGTTATTCGTACACATTATGTATATGTTGTTTATATTTAGATTATGGTCGGTGCTTTGATAATATTATATAATATTGAAAAGTTTGTAGTTATTTTAAATTTAGGTATTTATGAATTAGATACGACATGATTATGAAATTTCAATTCTTACATTCTGTCGTTTTGACGTTATTGTCAAAGCTATTTTTTTCCTTAAAATCTGCTATAGAAACGTTTTTAACGTCTACTCTTTATTCTGCTAGGTTTGTTACTTAATGTCTGAATATACTCTACGTTTACTTGTTATTTGTTTGAAGAGAGAGTGACTGGTTTTAAGCGGTGGAACAAAATAAAATTCAAATTTCCCAAATACTGTCAGAAGTAACAATAAAATCATAATTTACTTGAATGTTATGCGACGGAGGAAGGAGAGACTACTTCATCTTAAGAAACTCCTTAGTCATTGTTAAATTAAATTAGGCCATTGTACAGATGCGGTACGGCGAACTGACTTGGTTATTTGTTTTTATATAGAAAGGTAAATTCCTTCAAGGAAAAAGGCCCAGAGTAAGCATTTGTTTTGGGTACTAGCTCAACTTTGGGCAAAATTGTATTCTCAGGTGTACATGAAATTTATAAGGACTACTAGTAAGCATTGCAGTCGTCTACTTATCGTTACATTTTAGTATAACAAGTTTTGTTTTTTTACAAATTTAATAAATAATAAAAAATCTAAGCATTTTTATATTAACAAGCTTTTTTTTTAATTTCCTTTGTATCTGTTGATTAGCAGAATCGAGATAACCCAGTGGTCATTTTTCCGACATTTTAAACAATCATCGTCATATGTCAGTCAATTTACACAAAACTTTAATAAATTATCAACCTTTCCCATGGATCGCTCAGTCAATTGGTGAAAACCATATGAGAATCCATTGGGTAGTTTACGTTCAGGCAGACAGACAAACGCGGCATGGAGACTTTGTTTAAGAATATGTAATGATTATAATTAAATTAATAAAAATATTTTTTATATTTTTCTCTAATCTGAGCTATGCGGATAGTCAGATATTTATACTATTTACCGCGAGATTGACTAAGAAAAATTTTTATAAACTCATCGATCATATCTTATAAGTTTTGTGATCACTGATAACACAGTGACAAAGAACACATGTGGCCTGACCATCAATAACAGTTATTTTATGTGTGTAACATATATTACATAAGAAGTAAGAAAAGTTCTAAAAGTTTATTTTTTCTAATCTTGCTTAAAAGAAAATAGTTTTCTGTCTTTTTTTATTAGCCTGTGCACCAGTTAATAGCAGTTAAAAAATATATAGTCTGTAGACAGATAGCACAGTGAGACACAAAAGGAATCTCCGATTGGATTCTATTCGGAGGTAGAATTTGTTATTTTAAGCGTTTAAGAGTTAGTTTGTTTATATTGAATAGATATATAGACAATTTATAGACAAGATAGAGAGACTGTTGCGGGTTTCAACCCAGGCAAACGACTTTCATGTGCTTTATAAAAAGTGTCAGATATCAATTAGTCTATTCTTAGTAAAAGCAAAGTTCCGACATCTGCAGTACACTATCATAGTATTAGCGTAATGGCGGTTGACACCCTTATATAAATTTTATCTAGCATTTCTGTTTTATTTTACCTAGTGTTTATAGCTTGTGCCAACTTGTAGTTATTCGAAGCGACACTTGCTTCAAGTTGCGTAAAGTATCAGCCTATAAATGTCCCACGACTGGGCAAAGGCCTCCTCGCCTTCAGATTTTTGAGATTATTACAAGTAGCATAGATTCATATGTAGCAAAATTCCAATCGACATGTGTATGCTCTTTTAATAGTTACGGGCGCAAATTGAGCTGTTTTAAAACTCAAAAGTGCTTGATTTTTTAACAGAGATTAGTCGAAACTTTCACTATTAGAGCAGGTAGGTTGAAATAAAGATTCCCTTTTTTGTTTCATATTCATATACTTGGCAACTTGACCGTTTTATTTATATTTATGCATACAGCAGCTTTCACGTGAAGTGTACAAATATTTGCATAGGGGGAGTTTTGTTTGGCTAGATATTATTAAAAAAATGCTTCCATCCGTTTATTGCAACGAACAATTGCAAGTCCTCGAGAGCAGGTTTCCATGGGACGTGGTAGTCACTTTCCAACAGGTGAGCCTAGTGCGTGTTTGCACACTCTTCATTAAAAAAAAATTGAAATGTTCCAAATATGTAATTCTAAAAAAACTTGTTTCAGGTAAAATATTTAAAATAAGATTTTATATAACGTAGGAATCATGTCATCTGATAACTAGGTTTCAATCGAGAAGCTGTAGGATCGATGTCTTTTGAGTGGTGGTTGACATTGACGGCGTCATCTAATCGTCTAATAAAATTGGCACCTTATCAAGTGACCTGCTCTTGTTAACTCACTCTAAAACCGCGAAGATGTAATATTATGCACCAAAACCTGTTATGTGTAAAATAAGCCATCTACGTCTTATTTAACTGAAAAGTCAATATTTTAATTCGGATTTGATTCGAATCCCCTTGTAATATGTTTGTTTCAAATCTTTATTCTTTTATTTCTATAAGCTTTTAGTTTTATTTAGGTTACTTAAAAGAATTATGTATGTAATGTATTTATTTCTAATTTGTTACTTAGTTTTAGTTTTATTAAAAATTGAACAAGGTCCAAAGGTGCTGTATTAAACAGTACAGTACAGTAACAGCCTGTTAATGTCCCACTGCTGGGCTAAGGCCTCCTCTCCCTTTTTGGGGAGAAGGTTTAGAGCTTATTCCACCACGCTGCTCCAATGTATTAAAACGAAAGCAAATATATAGAACTTCCTCATTTTTAAGTCGTATAAAAAATATCATTATAAGGAATGTACATTTATATGTTTAATGTCTTTCTAATTTCTTGTTTTTATCGAAGACTGAATTTCCTAGCATGTTAATGTTACTTATGCAACACAAGTGACAGTATGTATAAGAGGAAACCTAATTTTATTGTCTGAACAGGGAATTTAAATCTTTTATTCAACAAAGGCTTGCAGTGGTTTTGCAAAACAAACGAAGATCATTGAAACCAGTTTCATATGTTATAAAAAAAAAATATATTCGTAGGAAATCGTAACTAACCTTTATTGTTAGCGTAATTCTACATTATATGCTTTTTTCAACTGCCCCTTTTGAAGTTAATATGGCTATTTGCGAGTTACCAAAACCAAAACAATCATTTCTGTTATTATCCCTGTCTGTTTATCTGGGGTGATCCTTAAAACGGCTAAAATTACAAATTGAGATAACTGAATTATTATAAGAAGTATTTCAAGTCATTGTTTCATCAAAATCGGTCGACTCTATCAAAAGTTAAAGTTCACGTACCTACGAATTTTCGTTGTTATAATATATGTAGCGGTCATAAGCCTATATTCAATTTCAATTTCAATTTCTGAGGCGGTCAATTTCTGAATCGCAGTGTCCAGATTTTCCGGAGTAGAATAACTTTCTCCAAACATATTAGGATTCGCTTTTCATTCAAATTGATTCGATTGCCGTTTAATTTTATTGCCTAATCATCATAATCAAAATTCAGATAAATGCGAACCCGCGGGCGAATCGCTAGTCATAAATAATATGCATTAAAAATTAAACCAATTGTACAATATCAACTCCGTAGCATAAGAGGAAGTGGTTCTTCATTTTTTTTCATTTCAATTAATTTTTCATGATTTAACATAATTTATATTGCAAGTTCAAATGAAAGTTTTTAAATATGACTGTAAGGAACTGTTAGATTTAAAATATAGCACCATGGATACAAAACATTAAGTAAAGATTTTGTGACGACAAAACCGTTGTATTTGAAATTGAATCGAGTTTATTCAGATCATAGCGAATCAAAGGGAAAGTTGATAAAGAACATAATAATTAAATGAGACCCAGCCCTTCGCATTTCGACCCATTTCTTTATTTTCAAAATAAAATTCGTCACATTAAATCCGTGCGAACACTCAAAGGACACTCGTAAATTTCAATATTCTTAAAATGTTTAGGGTCGAAACTCTGAAAGGACCTTTATATATACAATGTGACTGCGATAAGCACGCACGGGATGTGATATTTTCAGTTAAGGCCCTCGAGCGAACAACGAGAGATAGCGGGCTCTTTATTGAATTCCTATGCAACGCATACACTACGTTTTTGTGACTATAAAAATGAGCTTAATTTGTATAAAAATGACATAGGACACAGCACGAGTACAAAGTGAATAAATTGAATATTGTTAAAGTAGGTTGTATATTTCTGGTTTATATTTTTTTAAATTATCGTTTATAAAGGTGACAGGCTCGCGGTCTCTCGTTACTCGAAAGCGTTGGGTATGTTATCAGATATACAAGAAGTCTTTTATGCGCACTAAAATATACGATATCGCTGTCCTCTTCAGTATATTGGTTTTCAGGTCATGGTATTCGGTTTAATGTTCAGTAAGGCTTTCAATCCTAATCTATCAACCTGCTGAGAGACGAAGTGTGGGTGGGTTCTTGTTTTGTATTAACATTGAGCGATGAGTATTTGAGCAAAGAACACATTATAACATCTGACACGATTCATTTCGCCTCGAACCATTGATTGGAATATCGTATTTGCTATATTACATCCGGTATTCGGCTTAGAGCTCTATCTCAGTTATGAGAACGAGGTCGGAGATATACGAGAAATCAGGCAAATGTTAGTGAATATTAATCTAGAGATTTGTACAAAATAATTCGTAAGCATTAGATGTTAAGGGACTTGTTACATTTAAATTTATATACATATATTTAATAACAGTAGTAATAGAGCTACTTCTGTTGTAAGAACTTACTACGTATATCAGTCGTAAAATATTATAAATCTTCTGAGAGTGATACTCTTTTTCGATGGGTATATCTTTAAATTCAATCCTTATTATAGTTGATGCCGCCTATAATTTTCTCGAATTTTACGATCGTGGTCTGTTGTGACTTTTGAGTTTGTTCTTACAAAACAGCTCTAGAAATCACATCCACGTACATTACTATTTTACATGAATTAAATTATATTAAATATTAGTTACTCTCTATAATTACTGATACAAGACCATTGGCGTTCCTTTTAATTCTATTTTTTGGTTAAATAAAAAAAATCTTTTGTATTTACCTGTTTTTAACAATTGCAATAAGTGCTAAATCTTAAGTTTTTACATCAATAAAAAGTTAGTGGGTTTTTCTATCGAACATTCTCAGTAGCAGCCCGGAGTCTGGAAGTTAAAAGTGTGTACACTCTCGTGTCTCGGAAAGCACGAAAAGCCGCTGGTCCTGCGCCTGAACTCTTTCCAGTCGTGTCGATTGCCGTCCCGTCAGATTATGTGAGCTAGGAAATACAGAGTGCACCCGTGTTGGCGCACACACTTGTGCACTATATTATGTCCTGCGAAGTTGGCTAATCTTGAAATTGGCCGCCGTGGCCGAAATCGGTCTGGAGGACATTATTATTATTAGATATTCTGCTTAATCAATTATATACTTCTAAGTTTAAAAAAATTGTAAGGGTTTTTAAAAGAAAGTATTCTTTTTCTACTTCTTTAAATGAAACCCTATATATTTAATATTGTGACTTTGATAATAATTTATAAGTCGTAAAGACTTGATAGAAGGTATTATAAAATATATTTTTTTGCATAAACAAGTTTGAAAGTTTCTTTCTATCCCGATTCGTGATTTTTAAATCAATATAGTTTTTTTTTAAATAATTAAAATTAAATTTTTTTATAAGACGGATATTTAAATTATCTAAATTTCTATAATTTGATGTAATTTAAAATAAAATGAACTGTGTGCTTAAGCCCGAACTTCTAAAATAATATTACAACTATTATCCCTAATTATTTATTTGGAATATCCTTCATATTTGTTGTTTATATTATGGCATATTTGTTGTTGTTGTTCATATATGGTGTAAAATTTCATTAGTTAAAAAAAACTTATTATATTGAACGGATTGTATTGCCCCAACTCAATGAATCAATTAAAAATTATTAAAGTAAAATAACATCTTAATCGTAAAATTCATTATGACCGATGTACTACATTTACAAAGTAATGAAACTGTGTAACGCGATGGAAAAAATAAATTCAATAAAAGCTACGCATAAAATGTAAAGTAACGCAGCGCTCTACGCGTCTTGCTCGCAATTACTGGTAAATCCAGTTACTGTAATGTGGGCATTTTGTTACGGTTTTATCTACCTTAAAATTATACCCATTTATCAAGATACAACTGTTCTTGATGGTAAAACATTGAATGCTTCTGTTTGGGTTTTTTTAAGGTTATTAAGGTTGAATTTTAAAAATTGGTTACAGCCATATTAATGATTTCCATATTAGAGAAAATAGTAAAAAGCATAGCATAATAAATAATCCTTAGTCATGTTTTGGTACATGCAACAATATTAAAAAAAATATTGTCTTTTTTTTAAAGTGATAGACAGCCTTGTAAATTGACTACCTGATGGTAGTAGTCATGCCAATGCGCCGCTATCCTTGGGAACAGACGGCTCGTCTCTTGTGGCTTCTAAGCAGTAGAATACGTCATGAATCTGTCTATCCAGAATAGCTTTCATAAACCCTTACCACCAAGTGAATTAAGTAATGACCTAACTACTTTATTAGTATATTTTACATACCAAGCTTAACACATGGCTTTAAACATAGCCTAAGATAAGGCATTTTCATATAGGCATATATTAAGTTATGGCGCATAATAAACTACTACCCTCGGAATAATAAATAATAATAAATAGTATTTAAGTTAACTTTCTTAGGTAAATGCCACTACCATATACATACAACTCGTTACACGTCTGTCTATACAGAAATTTGATGACTCATAAAGGATCTTCATATTAGAAAACTGAACTATGAAAGGTTGCTTGTATTTTATATATGCAGTCATGCAGTCAGATCAAGGACACTTTTAAAGGATTAGTTTTAAAGTTGTAGTTCTTCGGCGGAGGGTTAATAAGTAAGTCAATAAAAAAAAATGACGAGCTGGTTGGCGTGGTTGTTAGATACTTGCCTTTAACGCCGAAGGTTGTGGGTTCGATTCCTATCCAGGACAGACATTTGTGTGCATGAACATGTCTGTTTGTCCTGAGTCTGGGTGTAAGTATCTATATAATTATGTATTTACAAAAGAAAAGTAGTATATCAGTTGTTTGGTTTCCATAGTACAAACTCTGTACAAGCTTAATTTGGGATCAGATAGCCGTGTGTGAATAATGTCCCAGAATAAAAAAAATTAGCGATTTTTGTATGTACAAAAAGTTATAGTTATTTATAAAATAATAGGCATATTTTAAAGAAAAAATTATTCAATTGTTCCATGTAAAAGTCACTTATATCATATGATATTTAATTCATCTTTTACTAAAACCAGATAGGGTGCATATATAAAAGCGACTATGTTCTTGTAATATTCATAGATGTTTTTATTTTACGTCAACTATTTATAAGTATGTTAGCGTGAGTCAAATAACAACTGTATTTTAAGCCATTTTTAGAAATGGCAATCCCTTTTAACTGAAATTTTGCACACTATTATGTTATATACTTTTGTTTTTAAATTTGTTAAGGTATTTAAAATATCAAAGATCTTAAATTCAAAACTGAAGTTAATTGGAAAGCTTAAGCCACATACTTCACAAGTGAGATGCTCTATAAACGTAAGGTATTCGAAAAAGGTTTTCGTTTAAACTAAAATTTTACGAGAGCTGCGGTTTAATAGCGAAAAAGGTAAACTTTAAGTTTCAGCGCACTTACTAAAATATTAATTTCCGTAAACTTTCATCATGATGAAAATTAGCAATATAACTTAGATGAAATGAAGACTCCGAGAGTTTTTTTGCACGTAATATCTCTTAAAGTAACTGAGTGTATTTATCTTGAAGTGAAATTAGTGCAACAAATTTGTTTTCAAAAAGTATGAACGTAGTTAAGACTATTTACTTATATTTTGATTAGTAGAACTAAATAGAAACGGCTTTACTTATACACGTTGCTTAGCGGCTATATTGATGAATACTGATTTCTCTCTTTTTGTCATTATTGATTTGAAATTCAAAAGAAGAATACACATAATTGTTAAATAAATTATCTATTAACGTTTACGAGTAAGGCCGTTAGATTTTGAGAATGTTTTAAGCAAGAAAGTTAAATAAAAATATGAAAAAATATTTTTTGTGCTAATTATGAGGCAAATAATATTATATTACGGACTATCGATATAAGTATTAAATAATCGTTATTTTTAATATATTTATTTTCTTTATGATTTTAATATGAACCGTTTTGCGAGAAGTTAATTGATTGGTGTATTATATTTTATCTGTTACATTCCTTACTTATATTTATTTCATGATAATAGATATCTGTACGAGATTGCTTAAAGCAATAAGCCTTTGTACACTCTGATTCTAATAATTTTATTTGTTTTCTTTCTTAAAAAATGTGTTGAGAAATCTAGACGCTTGACGAGGGTTATCTTAATATTATCAATAAGGATGCGCTGCCTTCACCTTACGTTGTTACTGAGCTACAACGTTACTTGGTAACTTATTTTATATATGTTTAGTAAATAACGTCATTATATTCTGCAGGAGTACCTAACTTCTCCCTTTGTACATTAGTGTAGAGATACCGGTATATCGTTGTTATTTAAAATGAAACAAATTTTATGGTAATATTAAAAAAAATACACAAATAATAACTTTAAATATTTCTTATAATAATAAAACTATTACTTACCCCAAAAGAAGTATGATGCAAGTTATGACTAAATTTTCGTATATCATTGTTAAAAATTTCGTACGTTCACTTTGGTTGCAATAGTTATGCGTTTTTTATGTAAGGTTGATATCGAGCAAATTGCACTTCTGCGGCGCCCTAATCAGTAGCTGAGATGATTCCCGTCTTGTTGGTTCGCGCGCTCCGAGTCCGCCGCGACTCTACTTGAAGTTCTGCCAACCACGCATGCGCTGATCTTTCCTGATGCCTGAAAACCAATCGCCTTACACCGCAACTTTGTTTGACACACACTACTGTTAATAAAAGTTTAAATTACTTTAATTGTATAATTAAATGTGACTCGATAGGAATTCGAAATACGAACCAAATTAACGTCTGGTATGTTTCATCATTAACAAACAAATCAGTTATATCAGGGCTTATAACATTTACTAACAAAAAAAGAATCATATGGGACACTAAAGCTTAAAATAAATATTCTTTGTCAAAAATGTTGAATGATAAACTAATTTTCTGAAATGTTTTCAAAAAATCACTTTTATGAGGAATATATGGAGAAACTATATGTTATTATATGCTAAATAATTCGCACTGGTAGAAGAAAAATGTATTTTGGATGTAGAGGAAGGAGTAACTGTGACAAATTTCAAGTTAATCGGGCGGATACTTGCGGCGGCGTGATGAGTGGTATTTCGTTTATATATATATATATGTACATGCAATCTATATATATATATATAAACTTATATAATAATATATACAAGAAAAAGAATAAATAATATAATAATAAGAAAAAGAATAAAATTAATTTCATTCTATTTTTTCAATATGTTCCTTTTCTGTGGCGTATAAAAACTCTAATGCTTTTTGAATACATTATATTGAATTCTCTCGCATGAACATCTCAGCAAGCTCAGTAATGTTATTTACCTACATAGTTAACGGGTGAACCATTCTGAAAGGACGACGGGACTTTGAGTGAAAACACTGGCAAACGTAAACGACAACATTATTTCAAGTAGGCATTTTAGTCCTGCGAAGGTATGTCGCATTTAAGCGTATATTAATGTCCAAGGAATATTTTGGAAAATAAATTTACCTTTCATGGATTTATTTTCCAAAATACTCCCGTACGATAAACATCTTGTAAGGCAAGCTTTTCTTAGTTTCTTCGAAAGATATTTCTTTGAATGCTTAAAAAAATAATTTCGAAGAATGCAGTTATATAGTCTAAGCATGCAGTTATTTACAAGAAATATATTTATTCATTGTTAATATTAAGAAATATGTTTTATTTAACAATAAAATAATCATGTTGCCGATCTCATGATGTATCTCATGAATTGTAATAAAACATTATTCTAATATTTCAATAATTATATATTTTTTGTATAATTAACTACCACCTATCGTATTAGCTACGTGCAAGCATTATTATAAACAAAAACCGATCAAATATAAATGCCTTTTTGGATGTGTAAGGGATCGTTAATATTTCTTACAATGGGTGACGGTGACCATTTACCATCATTACCCATTGGTGGCCCATTTGCTTGTACGTCTATCGACATTATAAAAAAAATGTTAACAAATAACAATTTTAGTTAGTGAAAAGCCGGGTGATAGGGAGGTACCTAATTCTGATCGTGTGCAAAATATTATTATTGATACGTTTTTTTAATATATTAAAGAACGTAGACTATTAAATATACCTGGCCGTAACGAGTAAATATACGTGGTATCGTAGCCCCAAAAACACTGGCTCTGCAAAGGTACAAACCACACCTTCCGTTATTTTGTTTAACCATGGAGCTACATATACTATTTGCTTCTATATTTTGCTCTTATTTATTATATATATATTTATGTATTTCAGTTTTTTGTTTCGGAGAAATATTTCGTTATTACACGCGAAATACGAATATATTCGCACTTATTTCTTTGCTCCTTTTATTTTTACGCGTCGATGGCGTTGTCGATGGGTATCAAGCGGATTGCTATTTGTAATACGATAAGATCTTTTCATTCAACTTATTGGTGTGGAAAAAATATTATATGGAATCAATTGAACTTGTGAAATAAAATATACTAGCATCATGTGTGTCTTTTCAATTAAAATATTTTTGTATGTCAGCATATTTATGAAAATTTAGCAATTTAACTTTACCTTTCAAGGCATTTGAAAGAACATCGATAGCCAAGACTAAGGTATAAGTCTGGTCATAAGGGACCTTATAGCTAAATGAAATTAAAGTGGTTTTGTGATATCTGTTATCTGGTGATGTTTGAAAAACTGTCAGTTCAAATAATACAAATATTTTTTATAGTATGCACAATTTATCGATATTGATCAATTGTTAAGTATATACAAATATTACATTTTATCACCGTTGACGAGTCTAATCTACGGGCGGACGCGTTGCGCCTTGTAAATAACTTCCGCACCTGCCGGTTGCGCGCCGCAGCATTGCATCACCTTCCACCAATATGCATTCAGATACTTTACGAGTATATAGTTCGAGTTCCATTCTATATAAGCAAGGTGGAAGTACATCAAAGTGCTTACAAAATTAAAAGTAGTAACTAATTAAATGTAGGTACCTAAAAGGTTTTCTTTCAATCGACCATTAAGTAAACGATTTAGATGTATGTATGTGATGATGATTATGTGTTCCTGAATTTAGTATTAATAATATAGTCTAATCTGTTGAAAATTTTTTGGGCGGGTTTCTATAAGTTAAAAGTAAGGGAGTTACAAAGTTATAAGTGTCCATTGTGGAGGCGTGGCGCACGCGCGACGACACTCCGCGCGCCGCAGCCGCCGCGACCGCTCACGCCTTGCCGCGATCGCACACTGCGATAACTTGCATTGCGTCTCGCGCAACGCAACTCTTTACTTTATCGGTTATGAGACTTGCTTAAAAAGTTTTAAAGTTGTAATGTGCTGTTCAGAGAACGTAGTATTGCAAAACATGTGGTGTCGGTGATCACGCGATGTGGCGACAGTCGCGTGCCTCGACCGCGCGATGAGCGTGAGTCGCCAACCCCTCGCGCGCTCAGCTCGCCTGCACGCGCGTCAGATACTTCTGCTTATGTTTGTTCTCCCGCTCCTTTTTTCTTTAGTAAAAGCACAGTAAGTATTATTATTACACAATATTTTTTTACAAATTTCATTTAAAATAAATATTGTGATGTCATTTGTTTGTCGAAAATATTTCAGCTTAAAAAAATGATTTGATATTTGATAAGTTTTCCATTTGTTGCGTGCCACGGTTATTAAATAGATTAATATATTTAAGCTACTTGTATTTTTAAAATGTAAATTATTAAAATAAATGTAGGCAGAAAAGACTAATTTATTGTATATTTTTTTAAGATTCCTACATGTTTCCGTCGGCCGAAGGCAGTGGTAGAAAGAGTTTTGAAAGTGCGTTTATTTAAAAATAATTAAAAGATTTAAAGGATAAACATAAAATGCTGTATATGTTAAATTGTTTTAACGGGCAAGACTTTTTATAAATATTAATAATATATAATTCATAACAATGAGTATGAAGATAATACATAGTGGTTAGTCTTATTAAGCCAGCCATGTTGAACTAAACACAAATCTATCTCGTTGTTGTAATAGGTTTTCCGACCGTCACCGACGTTAGGTTAATTTCATATTGGATTTAGGGAATCCTCTCGCTAAATGGCAATTCTATCTAAGCCAGAGGGAATCTCATTTAAATATATCTTCTAAGTATTTAGGTGCATATATATACAGATGTCATTTGAAAGGGATTTATTCGTCTAAGTGCTGATTTTTAAATAGCCATTTAACTGGTTTCTGACGAATTTAGTTTGACATTTTGACTATTTTTAATAGAATAAATTTTTTAATGACAATTTTCATCTTAAATAAAATAAAAAGTCGAGATGGCCCAGTGGTTACAAAACCTACATCTTAACCAAAGATTGTAGGTTCAAACTCGGCAAGCTCTAATTAATTTTCAAATGCTTTATTTTTGTGGAAACAAGAAGATTAGGAGTTTATTCCACCGCGCTGCTCCAATTCCGATTGGATACATGTTACAGATTATCATCTTTATGAGATGAATTATAACCACAAATTAAGCACATTAGATTTTAGTGGCTTTTACCGAGCTTGAACCTTGGGCTTCACGTGTTCAAATTGTTTATTATTCAGGAACAATTAAAAAATAAAAATAAATTGGGTGCGGTTTGTCTATTCAAAATCAAATTAGCACTCTTTAAATGATTACTTAATTTTATTTTAGTAAGATGGGCTTATCTAATGGTAAATATTCACATTCGCCTATATCATTGCAAGAAATTTAAGCCGCTCCAAACACCGTCTATGTGCCGTCAAGCATATGATCTAAGATATTATATCCCTTGATCCTGTTACACTACATATTATTGTTCAATCAGCCTTCAAACCAGAACACAGCAATATAGAGAAAGTACTAGTAGGATAACTGATGAGTAGATGGATAAACACCCAGAGAACGCTCTGTCACCAGGTAATTTAGTACATTTTATGCTGTTCATTATAAAAAAGTGTATAAGTCAAAATTTCATAAATAAAATATATTTACATATATTTTTATTTTAAAAGTACCAGCTCCCAAATTCGGAAAACCTAGGTCTACTATTATTAAATTACATACATATATTAATATTTTGCAAGTATGGATGAGCTGGGCCGGCTTGTATAACAGAAAGTATTCTGTTGTAAAAACCGGGGAAAATCAAAATATTTCATTATAAAATTTGAAAAAATTGGATTTGGATTTTTTATATACAAAAAAAACGCTTAAAAAATGATATAAGTCGAATGTCAAAGACAAAAACTTCAACTATTTGAAGAACAGAGCCCACAATTTTTAGGTCAAGTTATAGATTTATAGTTATAGATTTATAGATTGCCTGTTGTTTTAGAACTTGTAAAGGAGATTTACTGAATTGCTCAGCTTTCAAACTCAATATGTTACCTAGAGAATTAGAGGTTATCTAGAGCAAAAATATTTTTTCAAATCGCATTGACACTCATTTCTGAACTTAGTTCAAACATATGAACTCTCTAGCTTTGTATGAATATCTTATTTTAATCATTCTTGTCTATTATTATTTATACACATATTATCCCTATTTACTGTCTGTTTCTTATTCGTATTAAATAATAGTGAAAACTTTATTGGTTTATGTGTTATTTTTTTCTGAATTATTGTAGTTTGTTTCTCGAAAAAATAAATATATAAAATAAACACTTACAAATAATTTTCCTTTTTTTGCTGTTTTAAATTGAAAAATAGAATTATAACTTAAAGCTTATTAATTAGATATTTTTTCGGCGCAGCTTTGAGATATTCCTATGCAAACCGGTTTTATATTTTTGATGCATAAGCAAATTGGGAATAATTTTTACTAAGACCTAAATCATTAAGTACCTAATTATTAGTTACCTAAGAATCTATATTATTATATAAAACTAATTTGTTTGTTAGTTTGAGTTGTATGTATCGCGGGTAAGCGGACGGGCAAATAGGCCACCTGACATTAAGTGGTTACCACCGCCCAATAGACATTAGCAATGTAAGAAATAATAATAATAAAAATGTCTTTCAGACCGATTTCTGCCATGGCGGCCAATCTCAAGAGAGATTAGCCAACTACGCAGGAGATATTACGGTGCACAAGTGTGTGTGCAAACACAGTTGCATTCTCTATTTCCTCACTCTCATAATCCGAAGGGACGGCAATCCGACACGACCGGAAAGAGTTCAGACGCGGGACCAACGGCTTTACGTGCTCTCCGAAGCACGGTGGTGTACACACTTCCAAGTTCCAGATTTCGGGCTGCTAATGAGAATTTTCTGACTATAATTTTTATCTGGGAATTGAACCCAGATCCTCCGGGTCTGGCGGCTTTACATCAAGCCACTAGACCAACGAGGCAGTCAAATGCATGTATGTAAGAATTATTAACTATACCTAACATAACCAATGCGACACCAACCTTGAGAATGAAGATATTATGTCCCTTGTCCTGTAATTACACCGGCTCATTTACCCTTCAAACCGAAACGCAACATTAGAGATAGAATATCTGATGAGTGGATGGTGCTCCCTACCCAGACGGGCACGGAGTATATATTATGCTTAATAAAAGTAAAAATGTTGAAGTTGGATGTGATATTTTTCCGTAGACCAGAGCGCACTGTAGCGGTTGATCGTTTAGAAAACGTCACTCACACTGTTACTCGGATTCTTGACGGCTACGACATACGTCTACGCCCAAACTTTGGCGGTAAGTAAATTATACAATTACTTGTAGAACTGAAAATAAGACCAACTGCTTTAACAAATGATTATTACAGTTTATTTATTATTCATGGATTATGCATATTCGTCTTCAGTAGGTAAATACTAGAGAAGAAAATTTTCATTGATAAAAAACAATCGTTGTAAGTATTTCATTCACACTTAAATAGTTATAAATAAATATCTACAAAATAGTGCTACTATCTCCTATTATTTTTAAAATTTAATAAGTTTTGTAGTAGTTTTCACATAGCTCCTAACTTTTACTGTGACAACTGAACGAGCGTTTTATCTCACTAAGAAAAACACTAGCTAAATAATTCTATATTATATCTTGGCTATACGTAAACATATGTAAGACTCCGACATTAATAATGTAGAGACAGTAAATAGCACCGACTTCTATATCACTATGAAGTAATAACTAATACTTACACGTAGTAAGTAATTAATGCTACGAAAATTTGCCATGTAGATAGTGTTTCTAAATATGTTTTCAACCTAAAATATGTTCCATCTTACACGTAACCTTTAGGATGCACATTATTTATTGCATTTCCCGAGACATGTAGATTCAATATATTGAATTCAGTAAACACGCTGCGATTCGTCAGCAGTCCATTTAACTTGCATCGAGGACCTGCTTCCTTGCACAAATGTTATTACTCCACAGGCGACCCGCTTTACGTCGGCATGGATTTAACCATTGCTAGTTTCGACGCAATATCCGAAGTTAATATGGTGAGTGAAAATGATTTTTTTTAAAGCATTTCGGTCCATTTGTTTTTATATATTGTTGTATTTCGCATTAAATTACAGGTACTTAATCATACTTATAGTATAAAGAGTTATTTTTTGTTTACTAATTTGTTTTTCCTGATTCACACAAAGTATTAATCCGATTTATTATGATAGTTTTAGGGCGAATATATTATAGTTTTTATTTTTTACCAACTTTAAACTATATACGAAACTTTAAACTATATTTATACTTAACTATATTTATACTTTAAACTATATATTATTCTAAAACTTTAAACTATATACGATAATATCAAATAACTTTTTCCAAAGAACCTTTATTTTCTATATTTTTTAATTATAAAAACTATAAATCAGTTTATAGTTCAGGTGTTATTATCTGTATAAATATGTAATTACAAAAGAAAAATAGTATATGTAATATAACAGTTGTCTAGTTTCCATAGTACAAGCTCTGTACAAGCTTAATTTGTGATCAGATGGCCGTGTGTGAAAAATGTCCCCGGATATTATTATTATTATATTAAGAAATTTAATTTTTGTCACAATCGTTGAGATATTAATTTAAATTCTTAATTTTTTTATTATTTAATTATTTTAATTATGTATATACTATGGTAAAAAAATATGTTATGGGGTTAAATCTTAATTTTAATTATGCGAGTATGCTATATAAGTTTTCATGGAATGAGTATTCCGAATAGATACGTAGTACTACTTTAAATTCGAACTCACGGATAGGATCTAAATTTTTTGCAGCATCATTTATAATTGTATGTGTTCATATTATTAATAAAAATAAATTAAATAGTGAAGGAAGCCATTATCTTGAGTTTCGGAAGTTAGTTGAACGTGACACGTCAATAAGTCACCGCCGAGATTGCTTTACAGACAAAACAGGGGTGTACTCGATCGCTCGTTGTAATTCATTAAGCTTTTAATAGCGAAAAGAGAGCAAGGCCGTGATCACTTGACACATATCTGTCGTCGGTGACCGAGGAGCAAAGTTGAGTCAGCAAATCGATGGAATCTTCAACCACTTTTTATTGTTAAGATAATCCATGCTTACCGTAAACAAATCAAGATGAAAACTCTCTTACAATCTTTAATAAACCTTATTTAAATATACTTTTAGGATTACACAATAACCCTTTATTTAAATCAATATTGGAAGGATGAAAGGCTGGCTTTCGGTTTACAAGACGAGGTCCTAACATTATCTGGCGACTTTGCTGATAAAATTTGGGTGCCGGACACGTTCTTTGCAAATGACAAGAATAGGTACGTTTATTAACAATAAATAAGATGTGATCCACTTTTAAAGGGATTTACCCTTTAAAAGTGGATCAAATTGGATATGCATACTCTTTTATGAAAATATGTGTTAAGTTATAAGTAAATATTTGTATAATGTGTCAATTCTAGTTTTCTCCACGATGTCACTGAACGAAACAAGCTGGTGCGTCTCGGCGGTGATGGGAGCGTGACCTACGGCATGCGTTTCACGGCCACGCTCGCCTGCATGATGGACTTGCACTACTACCCCCTTGACAGCCAGAACTGCACCGTCGAGATTGAAAGCTGTGTGACTCTATATTCTCAATCCAGCTCACCATTGCTCGCTTGCTTTGTCTGTTAAGCTTAAAGTTTTGTTAGAGCAAGCGTTAATTATTGTGGTTGAGCCGTAACTTTTTTTTTATTTATGCTTATTTTATACTCCATTAAATAATATGGAATGTTAAATATGTTTTGACACATCGTTTCATAATTTCATCCAAGAGCTAAATAGCTTCTTGTGCGAAATAAATAAGATAGTAAGTATAATTGACGTTTATAATGGTATACTAACGTACAACTTATCATGTAGATGGCTACACAGTGTCGGACGTGGTTATGTACTGGAAGGAAACTCCGGTACGTGGAGTTGAAGATGCAGAACTCCCTCAGTTTACTATTCTCGGACATGAAACTAACGACAGAAAGGTGTGACGGCCAATTTTAATATTTAGAATATAATATTATCCTTGTATTTTCGATGAGTGTCCTTTATAACGATATTTATATACACACTAATAAAATATACTACGTTAATATACATTAAAGACTAGCTCTGTAAGCCTAATAGAAATTCCTTAACTTGGGCTATAAATCACGACTCAGAAAGCGCACCTATTAAAGTATGCTACCGTTTCAGGAGAAGTTAGCTACTGGCATCTATCAACGGTTATCTCTCAGTTTCAAGCTACGCAGGAACATTGGATATTTTGTGTTTCAAACCTACTTGCCGAGTATTCTGATTGTAATGCTATCCTGGGTTTCCTTTTGGATCAATCACGAGGCTACTTCGGCTAGAGTTGCTTTAGGTGAAAAAAATACATATATTTACAATATATTATATATTACAAATTAGTTTTTAATGATTACATCAAACATGTTTTTAATTATTTTTGTGCTAGGATATATTAAGCAAGTCTTATATATTTTTTTTCTTATAGGAATTACCACGGTTCTTACGATGACTACCATAAGCACAGGCGTTAGGAGCAGTTTGCCTCGCATATCCTACGTGAAAGCGATTGACATTTACCTTGTCATGTGCTTCGTGTTTGTGTTTGCCGCGCTCCTGGAATATGCCGCAGTAAACTACACCTACTGGGGCGCGCGGGCAAAAAAGAGAGCCAAGTTAAAGAATCGTGATCAAATTTCCACTAGCACTAGTATGGATAAGGAATTAAAATCCGGTGGTACGTTTTGTTTAAACTTTGATTTAATACTCATCCATATATTAATATTGCCATTTTTTTTAGTAAAATATTTTGCTAAAATATTTTTACCCATTCCCTGTTTATCTTTTTTGTTTTTGTAAGTATATATTATTCTATTGTAATAAACAAAACAATCCTATATAATGTAGTTACATTTCAAACATTTTAAGCTATGTTTCTTTCAAAGAAGGTTCCCACTCTCCTGAAGAAATCATAGCTCTTAGAGAGTACACGACTACCACTGGACGAGTCTCCCCGCTGCCAAGCCTGCGGTCACGACCATTACCACCAACTACCGGCGCACCACCATCGCTCCGGCTCCAGAGAGATTACACGAACCTACGCTACAGGACACGACCTCATTCGAAGAATTCGAGAAGTAAGTACGAATACATATTTTATTTTCATTCATATGGTTACTTAGTAGTAAGGCCTTGTTCAAGCCGGTCTGGTTTGGGACCACCCACTCATTACATATTCTACCGCCAAACAACAATACTAGATATTGTTGTTTTCCGGTTTGAGGGTGAGTGAGCTAGTAGTGTGTAGTGTATGTACATACAGGCACAAGAGATATACCATCTTGAAATTGCACAATTTTATAGATACAATTGTCGGCAACGTCCACAGGCGACCACTTATCATTAGGTGGCTCACATGCCAACTTACCTTATTATTTGAAATTAAATAAAAGCCGTTTAAATTTGTCAAGTGCAAGATTATACATAGATATATAGATCTGTTTTGTCAAGTAGAATGCTTGGAGCTTATTTTAACACGATGCTCTTCTGCAGGTTATTACATCTACTTATGTTACGTCTAACATAAGTAGATGTAATAACCTGCATCGTCGTCACGCGTGCAGGTTTTCAAGGTGTCTAAGTTCATAAATAAGAAGCTGTTTTAATAAATATTTACACTTAAATATAACGTAGTCACAGACTATATCCAGTGTTAATACCCACATGTAAACGTTTTCGGCCCTCTCGGCACTACATAATATAAAAAATATATTTTATACTTTATTTTTTTTTATGAAACAATGTGTTATTTAAGATTTATTACGTTTATGATTATTACGTATCGCAAACAATTTTATGGTTATGGTGTTTCCGATTATTTGATACCCTGTGGTTCTTATTGATTAATTAATAAATATATATTTTTTCAGACATTTTATTGTATTATTTTCTGTTGGTCAAACATTTACAGACATATACCTCTATATACCTGTCGGAAAAAAGTTTTTTCGTATCGATATTGGATGTAAAATTTATTATTTTTATTGTTTCAGATAGCACCAACAAACCTAAGATGATACACGCTCTGAAACGTGGCGCTACCGTCATAAAAGCTTCGATGCCCAAAATACGTGACGTTAACGTCATTGACACGTATTCACGCGTCATTTTCCCAATATGCTTTCTTATATTTAACGGTGTCTATTGGGTTTTCTATATATTTGATTAGAGACAAAGTAAAAATAATTTTAAGATTGCGTTCAAATTAGTACACGATGCAAGTAAAATCAGAAGTTTTATTTTACTTAAACGTACATACGTCGCTGAAGCGTCCAATTCGAATTCGACCTTGAAATTGTATTCTCAGCGTACCCAAAGAAGTTTCGCTTCGAAAAAATATTCAACTACCATTTAAAACTGTCTATACATTATACTTAAGTTTCGAATACATTCGTATATGTCTAAGTTAGAACGTTTTTCCTTGATGTAGACGTACCTTGTACTGTGTTAATTCTTGTTGCTTAAACACTGAAACCGATGTTGATTCGGTTGAACACAATTCCTGAAATAAACTGTCAATCTGACAATATTTAAATTATCGCTATCTCGTTCTTATATGTGGAGGTAAAACGTAAGTGAGGCTGTAAAATTAGTGTAGGCTACACAATTTTTTTATCAGCAAGTATGATATTAATGAATGTAACTAAGTGTGGGTTAACTTTATAATGCCAAACTATGTACCGTTTATGATGAATATTTAATTAAATTTATTTTGCTTGTTATAAAGTTATTTGTTTATTTAATAAATGTATAATATACGAAAACTGCCACTTATAATGTATTAATAAAATATTATAAACCTCATTTTGAATATAAACGTTAAGTATATCAATTATAAAAAGAAAATAAGTTTGACTCAACGTAGATTACTTCGCCTGTCTATTTTTAAGGAAACAGCATACTAAAATATGATTATCAATATCAAAATTTGATTTTCATTCAAGAAGTATATACTTAAATTAAAAAAAAAAAACATAATAATGTTACTAATAAAAGTAAATATTCCAATTAGTTATCCTCTTCTTCCGATTACAATAGTTGTTCATTTAAATTAAATAACGTAACTATATTATGCAAATTAATTAATGTAGAATATTACCTCTAAATGTAAATATTGTAAGCTGATTAAGGAATTCTATATAAGAATAGTAAAGTAGATTATAGTTGAAGTTTCTTTTAGTGAATATAAAGTAATAAAATTTATTTATTAAATTTATTGAAAAATAAAATATCAGACACATTTTGTTTTATTATTAATATGGTCAAATCCACTCTTAGACACGATTACGTGTGAACAAAATATTTGTTTCAGCAATGAGGCCGCCTTTTGTGCTGCACGTATTTTTGTTGTTGTCTTTTGACTTATTTTTAGGTTATGTAACGTGGTGCACAATAAAGAGTTAAATAAATTAATTAAAAGGGCAAAAGTAAAAATTTTAAGACTAAGTGTAAGTTAAAAGATTAGCCCCAAAAAAAAACTTTTTTTATCCTTTTTTATTTTAAGCGTGGCGCTTCTTACTCCTCTAATATATTATATTACATTTTCATATTTTATTTTTCCCGTAAATAGGCCAAGGCAACTTCTATAGCAAATTTCATTACGATCATTTAAGTGACTGACATTATGAGGTAACAATCAAACAAACAGAGTTTTCGCAAATAATGTCTGAGTTCATAATATAATCGATTAGGATAATATATCCCCGAAGTGAGTACTCAACATATTTAGCCATGTTAACAAACAAATAAAGCAAGAATAAACCAGTCCATACCGACCAAAGAGGTGGAATAATCCCTTTTTTCCGAAAAGTGAGATAGACTTTTACGTAACAGATGATTTTTTATGATTAGAATATTTATTCCGACACAATTGATAATGGAATATATTTTAATGAGCTCGGTGTCGAATTATTTTATTATTATTGTTATTCGGGAAATTCATCTCCTTTTGCAAACACAATAATGCTTGTACAAAGGAAGGCGTTAAATTTCAATACTTAATATGAACATTACTCCTTTGCCACGTGTAAGCAACAATTGTCAGCTTACCGAGTCCAATTTCAACTTTTACTTTAGACTTGGTAGCCGGGCTTCGCCAGCTGTCAATCCATTCCAATTTTGTGCTTTAACACGCCCGTGGGACAATATTAGTCTCTATATATCTCATCTCATTACGCCCTTCAATTAAAAACTCTTTTGATTTACTATGAGTGATTCACGTGATCTTTAGGACATATAAATTCTATAATCGATTTAAAAGGATGACGTATTATGCTATTGTGCTGACATTGTTTAGGTTTGCAACGCCTTAAAAGTATGTACATTTTGCTTACATATATTCAATATTATCATATGTTAACTTTGTTTTTATGTAAGAGGGGACAAGCGGTCAGAAAACTCGCGTGATGGAAAGTGATGACCTCTGCCCATGGACACTTGTAGCATCGGATTGCATACGAGTCGTTGTCGGCCTTTTAATCATAATTATTATAAAATGACAAGTATACACACATGAAAATAGTATCACCAAAAATTGTTTGTACACATTTCACAGATGAGTAATGAAGTGAGTTCTTAGAGAATACCACTGCTAATTTCTGAACTTGTTTCGAATTATTGCAATTATAATGATTTTCAGATAAAATACCACATTGATTGTAATCTGAAGAGAATTCTGCACTTCTTTTCTTAATATACTATGAAAATATTATTTTTATAATTATTGCCAATTCTTTTTTACGTTCAGTTGTCTTAATATTATGTTAGAAATCTAACTAGATTCTATTATAGTGCCATCTGTTGAGTTTTTAGTCACCTCAACTGCAAAATTTTCAGCAAAATGTCTAGCTACAGAATTGCGTTGGATTACTAAGCACATTTTGTTTTTAGTTTATCGTAAAGATGGAAGGTTTGTCATCTTATAAGATATATTTAATATAACAGATGGTAAAAGAAGTTCTAGAGAAATACGATAGATGTCGTTGTTTAAGCATTTCGAACTAAATATTGTTAATATTATTAGTAGAAATGTTTTTTAGCTCTTTTCATCACATTTAAATAACAATTGAAATTCAGACAAATAAGAATGACCTTAGACATCCGGAGTATACTGATGCATGTTTTTGATGCACTGTACCTATAATACAGTACAGTAAATACAGTAACAGCCTGTGATGGTCCCACTGCTGGGCTAAGGCCTCCTCCTTTTTTGAGGAGAAGGTATAATATAATACATATTTAGCATTTTTTTTCTTAAGAGTACGTACATATAATGTAGAGTTTTTCATCGTCATTTTTCATTATTATTTTCGTATTTTTACTTATATTATTTATTATTATTTATAGAATACAGTTTCAAAAATAAAACTATATATTTTTTTAATACTTACATAATTGTATTAGTTATTTATTAATTAATAAGACAATTAAGTGGGTAAGCGTATACGTGTATGTACATAGATAAATTATTTTATTATTATATTATTGTTATTTGTAATACTTATTTTATACTTACTGAAGCTTTACTTAATCGTACATAAAATTTGACTTTATATAATAAATGTTATAATTCTCATACAGTTCAGTCGATAGGTGTAGACAGTTTGACTTCGTTGTAGTGCCATCTGTTGGGGGGTAAAAGCTTTCGTTGAGATAATGATGTTACGGTACATGCTAGATTTTCCTTAAGGGTGTCAGAAATAAAAAGGAGTCCTCCATTTCATAGAGGACTCTTTTTCTTAAAATATACTTTTTTAATGTAGAGTATGCCTCAAGTATTACGATTGAAGTTAAATTAATTATTAAGCAACTGCTAATAATCATTAATAAAATCCGTTTTAAGGAGTTAGAATAAAATCTTTATCCCAATTTTTTATTTTTCAAATAAAGTTTATAATAAAATGACGCAATATACTATTCAAAACTGCTAAGAGAATAATTATGGAGTGAATAAAACTTATTCGACTATATTTATAAGCCTATAAGCTATTTTCATCGACAGTTATTCAGAAGCTGATACAATACAAATGTAGGTGAGTGCTAAAAAGAACTTTATATAGTAGCTAGGTATTAGCGAGCGGCTCCATTCATCGACGAAGCGCAGACTGCGCGGGACGATTGCGGTGCGGGGGGGTGGTCCCAGGTTCCAGATCGCCTAGTACCTCCGCGGTCGCGACACGAGAATATTTCATGCTCTAAACGCTAATTAACTATAAAACATTTATTGCATTTCCCTTTAGCGTTACGGGCCATAGTGATACGTTTAAATTATACTGGACATTGTTCTGTTTTAGTGTTGTGTTCAGTCACTTCGGATGATATTGCGTCGCATGTACCATCATTAAGTAAGGTATGTAATATATATTTTTTAATTATGTTTGAGGGATTTTAGAAATACATATTTTTATCAATCGTAAAATACTAAAAACGAAAAAAAATAATAAAAATACGAAAATAATTCGTAGCCATTAATTATAATAAGAAGAAAGAGTGCAGATTAATAGAGTAATTAAACGATTTTGTCAGGGCTGACGTGGTATAAAATATTTCATGGTCATCTGAGTGGGCGGCAGGTTCAGTTTCAGCGAGGGTAGCGGTAGGGTCGAGGCGCGGGCGGGCGTGGGCGCACTTGCGCACCCACCCCGTATTGATCGCGCTTTGCTAGCGACACGGTAAATATTGTCATAATAAAGTTATTTTAAGTACATGATTATTGTTATTTTTAGATTTAATATTCAGTTCAGTTTTACTAATCATTATTAATGATACGTCTTTTGAGTTAATTATAAAGTAAATTATAATATTCATTGTAAAGTAATTTTAATTATTTATAGATTTTTAGGTATTACATTACGAGTTTATAATTCTTGTCTATGATAAAACATTTTTATCAATATTACTGAAAATCATGTTAACGTTTCTCTCGTTTGTGTAATAATGTTAATAAGAAATGTACTCATTACTTTGATACTGTGCTATAGATAAATACAATTGAAAATTTTGCGCAGTATTCCTACAGTCGATGAAAATTTTAATGCAGATGCATAATAAGAAATTGAAAAGAGTAATTTACTTAACATAAATAATTATTTGCAGATCGTAATATAAATTATAGTTAACACGTCGCTATAATGTTTTTATTGGTTGCTTAAAATGATTTATTTCTTTAAGTATCACGTTACAGTATGATTGTTGATCAATGCTTTTTTTTAGTATAATCAGTTTTATATAGCAAGACACACGAGTTAGGACAAGCGGTAATAAGATAATCGAGTAGGAAAATAAGAGACTGAAATTTTTGTGTGGCAACTGTCAGGTGTATAAGGGTAGATCGAGAGATGGCGAGGCGTAATGCGCGACGCGGAGCGTAGTGAATGGATCGGACTCAACAAGTAGCTCGTGACTCGCGCATGCCTTTACATAATCCAATACAGTTGACAATTTTCAATATGGCTGCATCTATAAAAAGATTACGTCCAAATTTTCGTTTATAAGGTTATTCAAACAGAATATAACATAAGGTTATCAGGTGATCTGAAGGATTATTGATATCTTTAGCAGCAAAGACAGTTTCAGTTCAAATCTTTATTACTTACATAGAATTGTTAAAATAAAATGTGTTTAAAATCTAATGTTTTTAAGAATTAAAGTAAGATTTTGTTACTATAACTTTTTAGTGCTTATAATATATCATTGGTAAGTTTTTATTGTCATCATTTATATTAATATATTACTATAGAAATATTATATACGTTTATATAAATAGCTTGTTACTTAGTTCATTGTTAATATCTATTTATAGAATGGGTGTTTTCTTATGTAGACACTTCTTAGCTGTGTACAAATTGTTAATTTAAATTAAAAAGTAACTTCAATGTAGAGACTGCTGTGTAGACAAGCGTTGCACTTATAACATTATAAGGCTATTAATACGATTATAACCTTTATTACAATAAAAGCGATAACCGACAGTTCAAGACTAAATACAGTAACAGTAACAGCCTGTTAATGTCCCACTGCTGGGCTAAGGCCTCCTCTCCCTTTTGAGGAGAAGGTTTGGAGCTTATTCCACCACGCTGCTCCAATGCGGGTTGGTAGAATACACATGTGGCATAATTTCAATGAAATTAGACACATGCAGGTTTTCTCACGATGTTTTTCTTCACCGACAAGCACGAGATGAATTATAAACACAAATTAAGCACATGAAAATTCAGTGGTGCTTGCCCGGGTTTGAACCCACGATCATCGGTTAAGATTCACGCGTTCTTACCACTAGGCCATCTCGGCTTTCCAAGACTAAATAAGCTCACACAATATAATAAAACTGATAACCTGGACTTAAATGAATATATTTGAAAGATAATTTACTGATTTCATCGGCATTATGGCAACTGGTACAATGAAATAAAAAAAAATGTAATTTATATAGAAGTATTTGTTTAATCGGTCAAACATAAAGTACAAGCATGTTGTTAGTTGATTTCGTCTCCATTAAGTGAAATGACATAAAACATAGTCAATATAGAGCGTCACCAGTTATTGATGAGAAATATTTATAAAGTCGATTAAGTGAATTGAAATCTGAATACACATGTATTATTGAACTTCTTGCTTATTGAAAATGTATGTGATCATACAAAAAAAGAAAGCTTTTATTCCACCAACGCCTTATTTTTACAATATAGCTATTTTCATTGTTATAGCAAAACAAAATTTCGCAATATAACTTAGATTATATTATACCCAGTACAAGTTAGCATGATCTTTTTGACAGATGTAAATTTTTCTGATCGATATAACTTTGCAATGACGAACATATTATTTTCTTAATTTAATGATTTTAAAAATTGTAAAAATTTAAAAAAAATACATATAACACAAAAGTCCCTAAAGATTCAAGCGTTATCCGAAAATTTTAAGACTTTTTATTGCTTTAAAGTAAAATTTTAATAGGAACACTGAAAATAATTGACGCTTGTACAATGTTACTTCGGTCGGACGGATGGGACACGAATAACAGGCAGTAACTGTTGCAAATATCGATTACAAAAAAATCATTGTTAAGTTATTATTTACGAACGGAGGTCCTTTTGTTTGGGACCTTAGCTGGTATAACTCTTTTTAGAAAAATAAGGTAAAAAAATAAATTGAATTCTAATTTGAATTACGCATTCCATCGTTCCATCCACTGGCCATACAAGTCGAATAAAGAATATATGCAATAAAGAATTTCACACATAATACACCCACACCATCTCGTCACAGTTACAAGTATTTTAAAACGTTACTTTTTTCGACTACTATTTATAGATATCTGTTTCCCATCACTGGGCTAGTAATAGGAAAAAAAGATCAAGCTAACTTGTACAGGGTATACCCGATAATTTAGCCTCATGTTAATGATTTATAGCAATATATATTTTGAATGCATTCAATAGGTAAAGACGAATGTACAAAAATAGCTTAAAGGTGTCATCCCAAAAGCCCTCAGTACACATGGCGATGCTTTTACCTACATTCATGCTCGAGCAACCGCCCAAATGTGCGATTTTGCGCATTGATTCGCACATTTAAACTCGCGCGTTCCAGCGCGCTACCTTTTTCGCTTCTGTCCACTTTGATGCTCTATCAGACAAGTTATTTACAGTATGTTTTATTCAAACATATGCAAAGATAGAGGTTTTAAAAAGATAATATTAATAACAAAGAACTTTATTCACCAAATAATAACTTTATTCACAAAAAAACAAAATAACTGTACAAAACCATAAAAAAGATATAAGATGACAATATGATTTTTGGCGATTTGGTGAAAAGTTCGTAGCCTCATTTACGCTGCTTTTCCGGCTACGCCTTGTAAATTTGCTGCCAACACAAATGCATCATTAAATGCAGTAAAAGATAAAACAAGATAAAATTACTAAAACTAATGTTAATACTAGTGCATATTTGATAACACGCCAAATAGGCTAAAATAAAATAAAAACATGCAAACATTACTAATATAAAAAGAGGTTTTTTTTAAAAAAAAAAAACTCTATAATGCTTCGCTAGATATTGGTACTAGTTGGCCCCAAGATTTTCATGATAGACTACAAAAGCCTCAAATAAAACAATTTTTACTGAAGATCTATTTATAACTTAAAAATAGATAAATTTAGAATAAATAGATATGTAGATATGACAGTAGATATAAAAATATTGTCAAATAAACTTTGTTATAGCAGTGAATAGCATTATATATTAAACTTTTCCGTTTTGTAACAGTAAAAATGTAACTCAACCGAATAAATTTCAGTGTAATTGAACCCAAATTAATCAGTACACAAAGACCGAATATATATAAGGTGACCTTAGACATTTAAAGGTGACAAGATTCTTACGTTACTCAAACATATACTACTTATGTATACGGGTGAACAGCTATTTTTAAATATCAGCAATTACGTTAATGAGTTTCTTAAATATATAAACGAAAAATTAAAAACATAACGTAAAGTTAATATAAGTGACATCTTGATAGCAAGAGTACTAATTGAATGTTGTGTTTACAGTAACAGCCTGTTAATGTCCCACTGCTGGGCTAAGGCCTCCTCTCCCTTTTATGGAGAAGGTTGTGGAGCTTATTCCACCACGCTGCTCCAATGCGGGTTGGTAGAATACACATGTGGCAGAATTTCAATGAAATTAGACACATGCAGGTTTCCTCACGATGTTTTCCTTCACCGTTAAGCACGAGATGAATTATAATCACAAATTAAGCACATGAAAATACAGTGGTGCTTGCCCGGGTTTGAACCCACGATCATCGGATAAGATTCACGCGTTCTAACCACTGGGCCATCTCGGCTTCTGTTGTGTTTAGTTATTGCTAAAATAATAATTATGTAATATTTATTTAATATTACCTTTAAGCCGAGATAGTCCAGTGGCGAAATAAATGAATATTTGGATTCAAACCTGGGCAAATACTACTGAGTTTATATATGCTCATAACAATCAATCTCACACTCGACGGTAAATGAAATCATCACGAGTAAGCCTGCATGTGTCAGATAAAAATTTGCTATTTATACGTATTTAAGCAACGCTGTGAAATAATTTCCAAAACACTTTCAAGGTCAGGGCCAAGCCTTATCCCAGCAGTGGGACATTAATAGGTTGTTACGTTGCTATCATTTTATTGTCAAAATTAATACTGCTGCTATTAAAAATATATACGACCATTAGCTCGCGAGTCTTCTTCGTTCGAACACATACATATTTTATATATGTTTTAATATTTTAACAAAAGTTCAAGTCAGATGCCTTCTACGGTACTTAATTGAATGTTTGATATGCAATTTGTAAGAATAGCTTTTATACATTCATATTCACGCTTATATACATAAATTGATACTGATAACTACGTCCGCCATCATTTTCCAATTTGTCATTAATTTCTACAAGCCCAATACAGATAATACCAGCTTATTGTTTTTAGACCTAAGACAATTACCAAACATGATAATTCTTTATCTTTGTAATAATAATCATTTATACTGTTCGACTATCAATGCACTGCCAAAACTATAGAATGTAAAAATGTGAAGTGAAGGTTCATTTTATTACGTAAGCTTCCGCTGAAAAAGGATTTTAGGATATTTCTTACAGTGTACGAACTAACTTTTCGAGAAATCGAGAAGAGCAGCTAGTAGTAATATGCAACTATTTTTAATATTATAAATAACTCAGTGTACCATTTGGTTTATCCTACATTCACGCAGCAACGAAGTAACTTATTATCTCAAAAAATAAACAGGAGCGAAGTCACACTTAAAACAACGTCAATTATTAAAGAAAATTTAGTTATAAAATATTTTAATTAATTATTTCTTTTCAGAAGGGTGAGCAGTTCGCAGTGTAGGCGAGCCATGCTGCAGCGTCTGAGAGTCATAGCTCGCGCGGATTCCGCGCAGGTCACCTAAATGCTATCCTCTCGCGCTTTAGCAGGCGCCGTCATCATGCCGGCTCCACTTGCCGTCCATTTAATCTTTTTTGCGATATTCTGGCTATGCAGTAAGTATTTATAATACACATATTGAAGAGTAAAATGTAATAGGAATTTAGCTCGTTTTCAGTTATATATTTAAGTTTTGCATCGTTATAAATATATAAACCATGGAATATAGTAACATATAATAATGTTTTTGCAGCGAACGCTGAAGATACGGTACCAGCTGCGACCCGGCCTAGCAATGGGTCGGTGGAGCCGCCGGACACTCGCTCCGCCATCGGTCGAGTGCCACCTTACCAGCCCCCAGCTATAGGCATGGCTGGCATGCAAGTTCCCGGTTTCCGACCACACAGCCCTTATACACGAGTCGACGCTTGGCATCGTGAGTTTTTTGTACCAATAATCTACAATTATATTCAACAGTACAATCTTGCTTACCTCATAGCAGTTTCAATTAAAATTTGTGTCATAAATTCATCCCTGCTATAATTTTTATATAAATCTTAATATATGTAATGTTTAAAAAATGTAAGCGTTACATTTTTTAAGCACAGAATTAATATCAATTTAATTAAGATGTTGACATTTGATATTAAATTATAATTCAATGTATTGATCCACTCCCTTGTCGTGATAATTAAATCATGTTTTTTTTATAGCTAATGGTCGTATACACGTGAATCCTAAAGGATCATACGTCGTCGCTGATGATATCGAAGACGACGCCGATGATGGCGGATGTCATATACCGTGTTCAAAAGAGTTATTTACATGTCAGGTAATGTATAAAATACTTTGTAACCGTCCCGGCTTCGCACGGGTAGAATAGGGGTCTGCATAAAACGCTTCTAGCGTAGTATATAATTTTCTTTTAATAGTACAGGTAGGCGGACCAGCATATGGGCCACCTGATGGTAAGTGGTCACCAACGCCCGTAGGTATTGGCATTGTAAGAAATTTTAACCACTGCTTACATCGCCAATGCGCCACCAATCTTGGAAACTAAGACGTTATGTCCCTTGTGCCTGTAATTACACTGGCTCACTCATCCGTCAAACCGAAACACAACAATATCAAGTACTGCTGTTTTGCGGTAGAATATCTGATGAGTGGGTGGTACCTACCCAGACGAGCTTGCACAAAGCCCTACTACCAGTAGGGCTAATATAAAGTATAATATTATAACAATTTCAGTTTTCGCTAAGCACGCCAGTAAAACTCCCAGTTAGCACGACTTTTCGAAATGTTTAACAAACATCGTCATATTTCAGTCAAATTACAAAATACTTTAATAAATTATATACCTCAACTATGATCTCATGATCCACTCCTCGTTTATTCGTGAAAACGGTTAAAAAGTAGTTCTGTAGTTTTTGAGCTTACTGAAAGACAGACAGACATAAACGGCGGGGAGAGGCTTTGTTTAATAATATGTAGGGCATTATTATATAGTTAGTACAACGTTATTTTAATTTGTACCAGCTTATTGATGTAAAATGATGATTCAACAGGAGACATGCAAATGCATTCCTATGGAAAAACGTTGCGATGGCAAAGTAGACTGCGAGGGATCTGAAGATGAAGTAGGATGCACGCCATCTTGCGACGAACACGAAAACCGTACGATATGCCATACGACTAGCGTGTGTATCGCTCTCGAATGGATCTGCGATGGAGATAACGACTGTGGAGACTTTTCAGATGAATCTCAATGTGGTGAGAAGGATTTACATTGCGGGTTTAATTTATTATATATTACCCTGAAAAATGAAATGTTAAGTAAAGTAATATTCATTTATATTGAGACAAATAATAGTGGTAATATCTTGACAGTCAAACTATTTATTAAATTAAATAAAAAAAGTGTTTAAAAAAAATATAACCGCTAAGTAGAAAGGTAACCGCTTTATTTATATTAGGTACAGAAATTAATTAATTTCGATTTATAATAAAAAATCCTATTCTAACGCCTTATTCTAACCAAAGGTATTAAAAATATTTAAATGATATTAAAATGAACAGGTGGAGACAATTGTTCATCGAATCAGTTCCAGTGCGCCAATGGACTTTGTATCCACTCGGACTGGCTCTGCGACGGTGATAACGACTGCCGAGATAACTCTGACGAAACAAACTGTCCTAAGCCCAAGTAAGTAGAAACCTATTGATCTATTACCTTTTTTATTATATTATTCTTCTTTTTGCGTGTATCATACTACTAACGATAATATAATTAAGACGTCACGTCAACATTATGACGTTTAACGCCACATTTTTCATGGTACATACTAATTGTCACGAGGTACTTTAAAATAATAATAAAAAACACTAAACCCCGTCACCATTCCCCTAAAACATCATTTAATTGAACAAACAAAACGTATTAAGTGCTGAGTACTCTCATATATATTGCATATAATAGAGTTTCCCCTTGCTTCCTCGAATCCCCTCCTGACTAGGGATACCATTTGATTTTTTTAAACTAACGTTACCGAAATATCTTCTATAGTAAAAATTTAGCGCTATATTTGCGAACCCGTGTAGAATTAATATCTTGGCATATCAAATACAAAATCACTAATCATCAATCTCTACTTCTTTTAATATAAATAGCGATGACCTGATTGACACTATCGACTTACATTCATTATAAGAAGTAGAGATTAGAGAATTCTTCCACAAACACAAAAATACGAAATATATGTCTGTACATAACCTCTGTTCCTGAGTATTTTGTAGAGCGCGAGCGATTTTATGACAGCGTTGCAATTTTGTCATTCATCAAAGTATCAACATTTTAAGCACATCAAGACAAATAAATATTGTCATGAAATACAATAAATATGGTTTACAGTGTCAAAAACGTTAGATATAAACGCTGTAGAAAATATATTAAAAATATATATAAATAAAATATATATATCATTTTTGTGGCCGATGCAGAGATTGTAGTTTACTAGGTGGTAAAGCTTTGTGCAAGCCCGTCTAGTTGGGTACCACCCATTCCTCAGATATTCTACCGTTAAACGGCAATACTTAGTATTTTTACATTCCAGTTTGAAGGGTGAGTGAGCCAGTGTAATTACAGTTAAAAAGGACATAACATCTTAGTTCGCAAGGTTGGTGGCACATTTTCGATGTAAACGATGGTTAACATTTCTTACAAAGCTAATGTCTATGAGCGTTGGTGACCACTTACCATGTAGTTGATCTTGTGTATAATGTCCGCGTTGGGTAGACAATAGATATTAGATTTTGTCAAGAAATTCTCAGTAGCAACTCAGGACTATGCGGTCCTTCGTTTGATCTCTCCACGGCCCTGTTGGCTTCCATCCCATCGAACTATAAGAGTTCATATAGCGAGTGAATCTTTTTTTGTCCTAAAAACTTGTGCATTGAAACATCCGATGCAGTTGAATAGTATCCGTCAAAGATACCCGACATCGGTCAGGAGGAGGACATAACGATCGCTCAAGTTTATTCCGTCCCGTCCCGTAATATCATCATTTGTTCACATAATGTATATACATATGTATATTGTGAATAAATGATGATATCGGTTTCCAATTTCTTCCGACACGTTAAAACTTAACAAAGTATTTATAAAATTTCGTTAAATTCGATTTAGAAGGTTTTATTTTTCAAGATATAAACTTATATATTGTTAATATTACAAAATAAAATATATGTTTGTCTATCTCTGTTTTATACAGTAGCGTAATTTTTAGCAAAAAGATAAATTTTATAATTCATTACGATTTTTATTAAACATTGTAGCACCGCTATTTTTAAGCCATAATCCATGGTAGCCCTAATCATTCTTTATTCTAAAGTTGTTCGTGACGTTATAGTGATGAAAACGTCACCATTAATGGGATGTCGAAATAATAGAAGGGGATAATGCAAGTTTGCAAATCGCTTAATTTAATATGGTAAATAGCTGGCTTGAAATCCTTACGTCATTTGTAAATATATTCTGTCTTAGCTCTTTCTAAAAATAATATCAGCTAAATTTAAACAGAGCCACTATTTTTGTTTACCGTTAAAATTAAACAAAACGACTATAACTTTCAAATATTCTTCTATGAAAAAAAATTTATATTCGGCCCTACATCGGAATACGTCTAAATTAAAAACATTGTATGTACTATTTGTCTCTGATGAAGGGTTTTAAGAGAATTTAAAAGATATAACCAGATTAAAATCAAATAATTACAACATAAAATAATCGCAGTCTACTCCATTTTGACCGCCTTTTTGTTATGTCACTAGCGCGCTTCGGGCTGGTACCGGCCGAGAGATCAATAAGCGGGGTGTAAGGGAACGAGCGGGGGAGCTCAGGCGCTCGGGTGGGGGTGAACTGAAATGGAAAGGGAAGGGGTGTTCGGGTTCCATGACGACGCGCCCACGCGCAAGCTTGTGTCTTGTAAAGGCGACCCGATATATCTGACTTCCGTGGGCGACTCTTTAATAGATCCAAAATGTTTAATGCTAGTAACTTAATTACATTATTTAATTATTATATAATAAAAATTTCTTATAAAAATGCCAATTTTATCGCTACTAATACAACTGTGCCTATTGGCGTATATTATTAAACAACCTAGCGATTTCATTGAATAAACGTTTCACGCGAATCATCTTTTAAAGATCTAAATAGAACCAATTTCTTTTATTGATTTTAATACGAAAATGACTTATTTATTTAACAAGGGTGATAAATTGATCTAATTTATATCCAAGTCTTCCTCATTCAAAGCTTAGTTCGTCTTTTCGATAAAATAAGCTGCTATTAGTAGAGATTTTGGATTTTTGTTTGCACCACACACGTAGCATTAGGGTAATACTTTCCGCCTCGCTATCCCGTGCAGGTTACCAAAACAGCCATGTCCGGTAAGCACCTGCGTCAGCCTACCGTGTACTGCTTTTCCTTGCTACCCAGCGACTCATGTGAGGGCGGATCGCCTCCACTATCGTCAGGCCTGCTGATGGGAACCTCAGGTCCTCCTCCCATTTACGAATCAGGACTTGTTGGGCTAGAGCCCTGATTCGCCCCACCTCCGTGGATCCTGGACGGTTGCCGCATGCTCTGGCTTCCACCCGAAACCGGTACACTTCTGCGAACACCTCCGCCTGGAGTTTCCAGGGCGGATCGCTCGCGAGAAGCATCCAAGGTGAGAGTGTCCACCCAAATGGGTGCACCGTACAGCACCATAGAACGCACCACACCGGCGCATAGGTGCCGACATGGTGTTTCCAGCCCTCCCAAGTTAGGTAGGAAGTGGCCTAAGGTAGTAAGCAGCGTTGATAAGCTTCGGGCCTAGTTGGACAAAGTGCTGCCCGAAGCTCCATTTTCCGTTCAAGATTAGGCCCAGATACTTCTGGGCCTTTACTTTTATCACAGTCCCGTGGACAGTGATACTCGCCCTCGTGGGGGACCTCTCCGTGGACCGTGGACAGGAGGGCCTCCGTTTTGGATATTGAGACCCTCAGGCCCAGCATTTCCATCTAATCCACGGTGAGAGTTGTTTCGACTTCTGTCAGGCGTGCCGCCCCGTCGCGGTGATGAGAGTACCATCAGCATTACACAGCACCCTCACACCGGGAAGGACGGGAACTCACAGGAGCCAATCGAAGCCGACGTTCCACAGAATTTGGCCAACCCCTGTGGAACGCCGCAGCCTACTCGAGCCTACCGAACCAACTTCCCGTCACCTCCCGCCGGCGTTTGTAACGTTTAACGACACCTATATTTTATTTATTTATTTAGATAGTTACACCATCAACTTATCACTAAGCATTTCAAGTTAACAACTTAAACACGAAGTCTTTCGAAGGGATTCATCTTTAAAGGCAAACAACATTAAAAATTAAATAGCGTAAACAACATTAAGAAATTCAAAAGTTCAAATGCATGTACGTAAGGAGTAATTGCTTTCCATTCTAATTTTATAGATGTCGAGCTAATCAGTTCACGTGTGCATCTGGTGAATGCCTGGCGATTCATTGGCGATGCGACAAAGAAGCAGACTGTCCTGATAGTTCAGACGAAGCTGACTGTCGTAAGATTTTTTAACTAAGATATAGTAATGTCAAAATAAACTTTAAAGATGATAATTTTAATAAACGCATGAAATTGTTCAATATAAATCAATCAATAAAATATTTTGTACAATTTTGTATGATATATTTTTTACAGACCAAAGTAACTGGTTACTTTATTTTCATTCAGCTATGGATCTTCTCCAATGTGGCGAAAACGAAATACAATGCAATAACAAGAACTGCGTACGTAAAGATTTCCAGTGCGATGGAGACAATGACTGCGGAGATTGGACAGATGAGGACTCCTGTCCCATTGTACCTGGAAGTTGCAGTGCAACTGAATTTAGGTGTGTCAATCAAGAACTTCTTTTTACAAAACATATCCATGATTACAATAAATATATAGGAATTCTAACACCTATAAATGTTAAGTGATGTTCACGCCTTATTGGAAATTCCAGATTTTTTATTTTAAATAATCGGAATAACAGATACGTTGGTCAAACGGCTGTTTTCTGGTTATTCATAAGGTTGATAAACGAACCCCGTGTAAAAGAAATATTAGACTTGTACGTTTCGTATATTATATTATTTACTAAGAATGCACATTGTCATAATAAAATGTATTCCTGTTTAGATGCAATGATGGCAAGTGCATCCCAAACCGCTGGCGCTGCGACTTGGAGCGAGACTGTTCGGAGGGTGACGATGAGATCAACTGTGAGCCGCACGGCATACGTAATTGCACCACCGATGAGCACACCTGTGTAGACCGGCGCTGCATATCAGTATGTTTCATGTTACACCGTCATTTATCACATACCTACTTTACTGTGTCGCATTTGCATGCTCATATGTACGTTGCCTGGAAAAGATAGCTATGTAGCGATAAGGCCGCCTAAGTTATACAACTTATTAATTAGGTTGTATCCACGTTTTGTAATTTTTTAATCTTTGTGGTTTCTTTCTACAGTAAGAAAAGTTTGATAATATTATAACTGAATTTTATATTATATATATAATTATTTTTTGTATTAAAATGTATTAAATAAACTGCCCTAAATTAATATTTTATTTATCTTTTTTCGTTTCAAACAAATAAAATATATTGTTTAAATGCTATATCAGAAAACCTGGCTCTGTGACGGTGTTTCTGATTGCTCTAACGGCGAAGACGAAAAAGATTGTAAAGTGTCTTGTGAAGAGGACCAGTATATGTGCACATCTATATTCAATGACGCGTTCAAGAATTGCGTTAATAGAAAACATGTTTGCGATGGTATGAACGATTGTCCTCAAGGTGATGATGAACAGAAATGCCCTACCAAGAGGCAATGCGGACCAGAAGACTTGTGTGAGAAACAATGTATCACCACGTTCGATGGTACTCCAAGCTGCGCTTGTCCTATAGGATACGTGTTAGAAGCAGATGGTATCAGGTATGTCTAATTTATCTCTAAGTCGATTTAATAGTGTCATACTTTACGTACGTTCTTTTAAGCTACTACATATGTTATAAGTAGTATAGATATTTTAATCTAACATGAGATTTAATCAAAGGAAAAACAAGATTTCAAGAGACTAAAGGATAATGACATGGTTTCAGTTGTCGAGATGTCGACGAGTGTATGTACGAACAAGACCCAGTTTGCTCGCAGACATGTTCCAACGTTCCAGGGAGTTTTCATTGTGGATGCATGACAGGTTACGTTCTTAGGCCAGACAAAAGGTCGTGTAAAGCAACTGGGCAGTCACCAACACTTTTGTTTTCTAACCGAGTTGGAATTCGTCAGGTACACCATTATTTTCTTATTTATTTAGATTTTCTTATTTTTCGTTAATCTATTTAAAAAAGGTTTTTATTTATGCTTACATTTCTTTTAGGTTTGGCTTACTGGAGATAACTACATGTCAATTTTCAAGGGACTACACAATGCAGTGGCTTTAGATTACCATTATGAAAAGAAATTAGTATTTTGGTCTGAAAATAATATGAAGGTTATAAGAGTCGCTCATATGAATAGTAACAACATGTCAGGTTAGTTAAAACAAACATTACATTACAAGACATTTAGCCTTCGAAAAATTTATTATATGACAACTCAATACATTCCGTTAATTACAGATGTCATTCGTTGGGGATTGGAAGCACCAGGCGGCGTAGCTGTGGACTGGATTCACAATCTGTTATTCTGGACGGACTCTGGCACGAGAAGGGTGGAAGTCGCAACGTTAGACGGATCCCAAAGAGCTGTGTTAGCTGCTAGCGATGTTGACAAGCCAAGAGCTATTGTTGTTCATCCAGGAGATGCGATTTTATTTTGGACCGATTGGGGTAAGTACAGTTGAATCTAGTATTAGGGATTATAGTTATTATATAAGAAAATTTGAGCCAATGCAGAACTTTTATTTAAAATTAAAAATTATATAACAGTTTTAATTAGTATGGAAAAAAAAATTCTTTATTGACTAAATAACGTAAATATAATATAATTTAATACCAATATGGCGGTTAATTATTTATTATAATGTATGAAATTTATTTAATGAACACTAGGTCCGAATCCGAAGATAGAACGTTCAGATATGGACGGAAGTAATAGAAAAACCGTAATAGTTAATGAAATATTTTGGCCTAATGGTTTGACCATTGATTATATGGATTCTAAGATATATTGGGCAGATGCTAAGCATCATAATATAGAGAGAGCTACATTCGATGGTCGAGAAAGGAAACGTGTAAGTTTTATACCTCATTTAATCATGCGAAAATGTAAATATTTTAGATAATATTGTTATGGTATAAATGATATACTTACGTAAAATAAAATATGTGTGTGTCACTTGATAAAATGTAATTATTAATAATTACATTATGAATGTTTTTCCTTTATTTTCTGTAAGCTTTGTAATCTTAAGTATAAAATTGGAATAATAATTTTATATTGTTACCAAGTAAAGGAATACAAAAAGTAACTTAAATATATTTATAATATTTCTTGATTAACCCATTGATCAAGCGGTTAATTAAGGCCGCAGGTCCCAAGGTTCTAGGTTTAATTCCCAGGTCGAGTCAATAAAATCTATAGGGTTTATCTGACGAGAAATTGGCAAAATAAATATATATTAAATTAAATTAGCAGCCCAGCGTCTGGAAATTGCAAGTGCTTACAATTCTATACCTCAGAAAGCACGTCAAGAGTTCCTGCGTCTGAACTCTTTCTGGTTGTGTCGGATTTACCACTCCATGATGACTGATTCCTTTAATCTAATCTTTGTTAATTTCTGAACTTGTTTAAAGGTTGCGAGCAAAGGATTACCACACCCTTTTGCACTAACACTATTCGAAGACGCGATATATTGGACTGACTGGCATACGAAGAGTATATCAACCGTGAACAAAAAAACTGGTATGGCAATGCAATCTGTTCATGCAAGTTTGCATATGCCTATGGATATTAAAAGGTAAAAAATGTATAGATTGTCGGCTTTGATTATTAACATTACATATAATTAGTGAAATAATTAAAATGATTTGTAATTTTTAAATATAGCTATCATCCATTACGGCAAATTCAAACTTACAAGAATCGATGTGGCTCTAATAACGGTGGGTGCACACATCTGTGCCTTCCCAATTCTAACGGTTACACCTGTCGATGTCATATTGGTTTCAATTTAAACATAGACGGGTAAGTAAAAATTATGATGTAATATTTATTAACAAATAGGTTTCTTTTTATGGGCTATTAATATTTATATTCAATTACGGCTTTACTTATAAACGTTGCTCAGAGGCTGTCTAGTTAAACACTGATCATGAACTAATTCTGTCATTATTTTATTGATTTGACATTCGAAAGAATAAGACAAATCATTGCTTAACAAATCACTCACTGAACAATAATATCACAATTTATGCCAACAAACGATATTATGAATTCAATTTTTAATTAATGAATTTGTAATATCAAGTAAGTAATAGCACTTTATCGTCTCTATAATGTAAAAACATACTGTTACATTATAATATATTGTACATAATAATGTATAAAATATTATATTAAAATACAGAAGAACTTGTGAAGAAACACCGGAAAAGTTGCTACTCTACGCACGACGTAAGGACATAAGATTAAAGCAACTGCATCCTCGAAAACAAATGGATTCGTTGGACATGGTAAATATTTATAAATATAGTGTATTTTCTTAATTATGTATAAAATTAATGTTATTTTAAAAATTTAGGTTATTCCTGTGCAAAATATTAAATCGGCCGTCGCACTTGACTGGGATCATAATAGCAATTCAATATTTTGGACTGATGTTGAAAAAGATACGATTAATAGAGCTTATTTGAACGGATCTCAACAAATTATCGTTATTGGCTCCAATTTGAGTAAGTTTTGATTGTGAATACAACGATATGCTCGCTTGTATTTATTTATTACATTACATACTATTTCATGTTTTCCTTAATATACTCGTAGGTAGTTTAAGTAAGAATAAAACTCTTTGCATTAATAATGATGTTTCAGTTTTTGGACACAATTAAAACTATGTATTACGTATTATATTTATAAAAGCTTGGCAATTTTTTTTATCTCTATCTTAGTTTCGCCCGCCGGACTCGCTTATGATTGGTTAACCAACAAACTGTATTGGACTGATGCCGGTACTAACAGGATTGAAGTAGCTAATACTAACGGCACAATGAGAACTTTGTTGGCTTGGGAAAATATTGATAAGCCCAGAGACATTGTACTAGACCCTAAAGGTAATGTTCAGTTGAACGCATTTGAGGTACAAGTATATGTAATTTTTTTTTTTATATTATCTTATTTATGGAGTAAACATATTGTCCTCTAAATAATAATGAATTTGATTCAAAAATATACTTAACCACTTTTAGGGGGCATCATGTACTGGTCCGACTGGGGCTCCGAACCTTGTATTGAACGCGCTGACATGGATGGAGGCAACAGAAGAAAGCTTATCTTCGGTAATATGACATGGCCAAACGGTCTGGCATTAGATTTGACCAACAATCGCATCTATTGGACGGATGGTGGCAACCGAACTATTGAGTATGCCAATCTTGATGGAACTGGCCGAACTATTTTAATCGGTATGAACCTTTTTATAACTGTCCAAATATAATAGTTACCAAAAACTATGATTAAAGCAATGGGGGTAATCTTACTTAAAACTAATGTTGAAATATTGGTAAACATATTTTTTGTTTATCAGGACAACATTTACCGCATCCATTTGGACTAGATCTATATGGCGATGAAGTTTTTTGGACCGATTGGGATACGCAATCTATTCAAGCGGCAAACAAGTTCACTGGGAAAAATCGTCGTACACTCGGAGCTGGAGTAGAGGGACTTATGGATGTTAGAGTCTTTCACAAGGAAAGACGGGGAGGCGTAAATAGGTAAAAATATATCTTCAGTGTTATAAAATAGAACATAAAGATTCGATTTCATAACTATACTCATTTAACAGATGCAGCAAGAACAACGGTGGATGCTCTCATCTGTGTCTTCTAAAACCGGAAGGACGATCATGCGCCTGTCCTATTGGAATAAGATTAAGTGTAGGTTTTTGATTAGCGCTATATACGAATAAAATATAAATATAATGTTAACTTTAAAAAATGAAAATCGTTTAATTGTAAACTGTTTTTAAGTTGGTATCTTATTTGTAGAATGATGGAAGAACATGCACTAACGGACCGATCAACTTTTTGATATTTGCTCATCGCGTAGACATAAGAATTGTATCATTGGACGTGCCATATCTAGTTGACGTTGTTCTTCCATTACCACCGCTGAAGAATGCACTTGGTGTTGATGTGGATCAAAGAACGGGTAAATAGACAGTATATTAACAAAGAAGATAATTTAATAATGTATTAAGTTAATATTACGGGAAATATATATTACTATTTATATAGGTCTCATTTATTGGACTGATACTGGAGAGAGGAAAATCAAGTGTGCTAATAAAGATGGTAAGGAAAATGAGACGATTATAGAGAGGGGTCTACATACAGCTGATGGTATTGCTATTGACTCTGCAGGAAGAAAGGTTTGTATCTTTTTGGAATTTACAAATTTATGTATATATATACTAATAAATACTTTTTTGTCAGATATATTGGACTGACGGTGGTCGAAATAGTATTGAAGTGGCAGAACTTGATGGAATGAATAGAAAAGTTCTTGTCTGGACTGGATTAGGTAAAACAATACTGAGCATCACTTAAACTTCCATTTCTATATCTGCAGTAAATATACTGTTGCATAAAATTTCAGATTCCCCTCGAGCCATAGCGTTGCATTATGAATACGGCTATATGTTTTGGTCTGATTGGGGAACGTCAGCGAAAATTGAAAGAGCCGATATGGATGGCAAAAATAGGTTATTACTATTAATGTGATTTTATGTATCTTATACGTAATCGAATTCATGTTATCAAATATTTTTAATGTATAATAAAATTGTAGGAAAATTATCGTGGATACAGACATTAAATGGCCAAATGGACTCGCAATTGATAGGATCGAAGGTCGTCTTTACTGGAATGATGCAAAAGTCTTAACTATTGAAAGTTCGGATTTTAATGGCCACGACCGTCGTACGCTTCTCAGTCAAGTTCCTTATCCTTACGGTATTGTGATAGTCGGTCAACATATATACTGGACTGATTGGAAAACCAAATCTCTTCATAGAGCAGATAAGTCGAATGGTCAAGAGCAGTTGACGATACGGGAAAACCTCGAAGGGCTTATGGATATACGTGCTATTCAGGTATATTGTAAATGTATTATAACATACTTTGGTTTAAATTGATTTTATTATAAATAAATGATTTTCTGACATACATTTATGTATTTACAGGGAGATCATATTTTAGAAAACGCCTGCGGAATAAACAATGGTGGGTGTTCTCATCTCTGTTTAAGATCACCTCAAGGATATACTTGTGCGTGTCCTACAGGGCTATCATTCGAAAATGAAACAGAATACAATCCGAAAATATGTAAGAAACACCCAGAAAATTTCTTAGTATTCGCTGCTAGAGGGAGCATCGCAATGATTTCTTTGGACACGCCGGAACAATGGGACGTAACACTCCCTGTGAAACATATCCAAAACTCAGTCGCAGTCGATTACCATTGGGAGAAAAAAATTGTATTCTTCACTGATGTAAATAAAAATGTTATAAGGTTTGTGATTATTTTCAAATACTTTAATAGATATAAGAAAAAAATGTGTATATTAATGACGAAATAAATACTTTTAGATCAATCAGTATGGAAGACATGCGAGAGTCTAAAATAGTTATAGATACAGGACTCGATACACCTAATGGTCTTGCAGTGGACTGGATTGCTAATAATATTTACTGGTCGGATAATGAATATAAGGTGTGCACTATGTATCAAATTATTTTGGTAAAGTATATAATAAGTTTAAAATTATATATTAATAACATATTTTCGGTTTAGGTTATTGAAGTTGCAAGGATTGATGGGACCTGTAGAAAAACGTTGATACCTGGATTAACGGAGCCCAGGGCAATCGCGGTATTTCCAGCTAAAGGGTATAAAACTGAAACCACTTATATATATGTACATTAAATTCAATAATAAAATTCACAAAAAATATTCTGCTTTTTAAGGTATTTGTACTGGAGCGATTGGGGTGAAAGTCCTAACATTGAAAGGTCGGTTTTGGACGGCAGCCAAAGAAAAGTTCTTGTGGATCATGACCTAGGCTTCCCGAATGGCATCACTATAGACTATAAAGATAGAAGATTGTATTGGACTGATGCTTTAAAAGATAGAATTGATACATCTGACTTAAATGGCCAACATAGGGTACAGTTAGTTCCAGAAGCTAAAAATCCTTTCGGAATGACTCAAGTAAGATTACAAAGAGTGTAATAATTACTCTACACGTAATTTTTATTACATGTTTTACAAAAATAATTGCAACCTTAATAAAATTTAAATGTTCTTTTCGCACTATTGTCGACATAGTACAAGTTCAATTTTTTTTCAGTTTAATGAGTATATATACTGGACTGATTGGTATAAAAAGTCAATTATGAGAGCTGACAAGAGAACAGGAAAGAACGTGACTGCTATACGAACTGATTTGGAAATGGTAATGGAAATTAAAGCAGTGTCGTCTGAAAAACAACACGGATGGAATCCTTGCAAGGAAGATAATGGTGGATGTTCTCATCTCTGCTTGTTTAGAGGTCACGACTATGTATGTGCTTGTCCAGACGCATTCGGTGAAAAAACATGCTCAACTAGTAAGTGTCATCATATTCTGGTATGAAATAATATTTTTACAAAATTGTAACGTAATATTTCAAAAATATATCTATTTGATATAAAAAGTTGCATCATCAATTATTATATTAAACATTGTTTATTATTGGTTGTTCTATTTTACAATCATTTTATTTAAATAATGAAAGAAAATACTTTCAAAATGTTCTATGCTCTTAAGGAGTCTTCTTTTTCAAAGTAATAATGTGACAATATTTTAAATATTATATGTTTTAAATTTTAGCACCAAAACTTCGTGTAGGCTTGCGAATGCCATCTCATTATCCAGCATTCTACGACTATGCTGATGTTGAGATCAATAACAACATGGCGCCAACTCCTACCGCCGCTCCTAAAACTATCATCGGAGCTATTATCATCGGACTAGCAACAACTATTTTTATTATAATACTCATTATGGTAGCACTAATTGTCTGCAGTGAGTATTTAGAACTAAGTTTATCAGCAGTTGCATACGCCCTTTTAAAAATATTTGCTCGAGCAAAAATTCATCAATCTTTTAAAAAGTGAAGTAGTCACATAAAATTTCTGTTTCCCACAGTTAAAATGCGTAAAGATCGTGGAGGCGAGCTGAAAGAAAACTACAGGGAATCGAGCGGCCATATCTCCTTCCACAATCCCAACTATAGCTGCTCCACCACAGGTGAACCCATGGAACGGAGGCAGAACCGCTTCCAGGGAATATTCAAGTACGACAAAAGCCAGGTAAATGAAGATTTCAAAATTCATGACATGGTACTTGATTACCTCATTATTTTTTTAAGCATATTGGAAATTATTTAAAGTTCACTCTAATTAATGTGTCTGATTTAGGTATTACATAAAGTAATTAAATATTTATCCCGCAAAAAATCATCGAAAAAGATTTCCACGCTTTGTGGATTATAATTTAAAATAGCATATCAGAAGATTTTTATAAGAATTTAAATGTATTTAAAATCAATTTGTATTTAAAATCAAAAATATAGTTTATTCAAGTAGTCCCTTAATTTAAATCTACCACCAGTAGTACCAATATTTGCAGGACTTTGCGAGGTCACAAACTTAGTCTTTTATTTTTACCTTTACTTCTGTTGTTTATACAATGATTGTCTGTTTCAAAAATATCTTCAATATTTTTGAATAAGCATCATTGATAACAATTATATAAACGAAAGATAAAATAATAATGGTGTAAGCGCTCGACAAGTAGTGGTATGGTGCTCAGAAGAAAAAGTAGGTAGTGTCATATTCTAAAATTATTTTAACCTTTTTATCGATGAAAATTATAATTTTTTTTTAATTTTTAACAGGGTCGCGTAACGAATGTATACATGCCAGAGGGGACGAGCTTGTTACCACCGCCCCCTCCTCCCCCACACCGTTTGCCCCCCAGACCAGCGAGCGACGACTTCGAACCCGTCACTTTACATCCATTCTCTTAAATGACATATGACATGACAATTAACTAATTACCTGCAATACGATTACATTAGAAAACGTGAAAATTCCATAAAAAAAGTTGTTACATATGAGTCTCGCCTCGCGGTATCAGCTTTGCTACTACATTTCATAATTGAATCGCATCACGTTTTCAAATATCAGTCGAATTAGTACTGGTAGCTAGCGGTAGAGGTCAGCATAACATTGTAGAGTAGATGTACCGTCTACTATTGTTGAAATGCAAACAACACTGTAAGATGATATTGAAGAATATTATTACAATACGACTATATAATATACTATAGTAACAACCTAAGTATATTAAGGTATATCAAGATTACCAATTCTAATATCATGAAAGAGTGACTAAAACATAAAATGTTGAGTTTTTGACACTCTTACCGCCGGATTCTGAAATGATGAGCAAATTTAGATTGATTAATCTGAATAAATACTGAACGCTGATTGTTCGCTTATCGCGTCATGGACTACCACCGACCAATCACCATTCAGTCTAATGTTAAATAACATATTTTCGGTTTCGGTTTAATATAAAAGTAAATCTGATATTGATCAGCGTTTCAGAGACTGGACGTTAATATGCCTTAAGACTAAGAAATATAATTTTTCATATAATCATCTTCGGGGCATTATGCTGCGAAAAGGTAATTATATGAATAGAGTTGTAATAAATTATAAGATATATCATTAATAATAGCTAAAATGGTAATGATACGGGATAACAACGTTTAATATTTTGGAATATGTATAAATAAAGTCATTATTAAGTCAATTCACAGAAGTAAAATATCTTGCAATACAGTATGCGATTATAGTGTAGTTAAGGCTACCGCCCATTTTTACATAGATATATAATACCAAAATTCGGTACTAGAGATTTCATTAAATATTATGTCTCCTATTACACCCGAGCAGATATTGTCTGCTAGATTCCGCTTTCAATGTTTTTAAAGATGAATATAACTAAACATAATGCAATATTTAAATTCACTCAGGAAGTAGACAAAGATAACATTAAAATGTGTAGATATAAGGAAATCTTCGTATTATTTTTGTATATGTCGACTTTAAATCGCTTTCCCCATGGCTCAGGGGAAACGATGCAAAGACGACAGTTGTTAGAACACCGTGTTATAATCACAATTATAATATATATACATATATATGTATATATATATATATGTATATAATATATATATATGTATATAAAATATATATATATATATATATATTTTTTTTTATATATATATATATATATATATATATTTATATATATAACAATTAGGAATATAAGTTTAAGAGGTTTGGGATAGGAGCGACTTTTGTTTTACGTCAGATTTCGCGTGTACCGTATCCTTCTGTCAATAAAGGTCACTTTTATATTCAAATAACATGGTTTAGTTCCATAATTTATATAAAAAGTACGATATTAGATTTAATTCACCACGATAATATGGTGACAATAAGAGAAATGTAAATAATTAGTTCTAATCATGACTTTTTGTCTAACCGGTTTGTATATAATAGTTTATTTTTATCACGTTAAAGTGAATATTACTTTATTTCGAATTAAAATGGCTAGCTGGAGGGCTGCCACTAATTTGTATAATCCGTTTCGAATTTATTTGTAAAAATAAAAATAACATATTTTTACCCAATAAAAATATAAGTACTCGGAGATTATTTTATGTAAAAATACGGTTTAAAATGTCATAACCTTCGTACAAATTCTGTTGAAATGGATTATACATCTCATATCAACAATTTTTCTTTATTAGAATAATTAGAATTGTATATGAAATCAGTTGATGTTACTAAATGTGAGATTGCTTTAAAATTGATATGAAAATCAGCTATCGGAAATATATTATATCTGTTTATAAGGAATACTTTTTGGATTTCACAATAATCATTGTCGACATTGCGCGACGCTCATTACACAGGGTGTTTTAATCTAAGGTAGAGTTAGGACGGGAGTCAACAGGTACAGTGGCCCGAGTGTACGATTTACGCACATTTAATATAATTATTAATTTTTTTATACGAGATCTTTAGATCTCTGAGCAGAGGAGTAATAATTAATGAACAATCGTTAGATCACAAAAACAGCAGGTGATTGAGACTTACGTAAAAATTCTGCTAAGTTTATTCAATGATCAATTTATTTTCGATAGCAGGTAACGCAAAAAACTAACTTTTTTTATTTCAAATATAGTACACTCCTATGTAATAATGAATTCGCTGTCGTGGATACTCTTTACTTTTAAGGTTACGCAAATATTTATTTTTTGATTTTCAGCGTATACTTACACTCGGGGTACAGATAACAAAACTATACCGATTAATTGTTTTAAATCAAAAGATCAACCTTACATTATTTTATACTATTTTTGTGATATTTTTTTCTATTTTTTTATTTTTTAATCAAGCGATTTAATTTGCCTGAAATACTTTAGATATAAGAAATAGATATAAACTATAATAATTTAGTTAAAATCGAACAGAAGCGATTGAAGTGTAAAAATCGGAATGTTGTTTTTTTACTTTAACAGAATGTTCTCAATAGTAATATTTATATAGGAATACGTATATATACATAAAAATATGTGAGAATTAAATTCTCTTCTAAGTATTTCATTTAAAAATGGTATTACTCGATTTGAAGCAAATGTAAGTTTCATTAGTATGACTAAAACTGAATCACAAAAAAAATCTTCATCCTATTTACTCTGTTATGTATTTTGTTATTTATTCAAAGTTTATAGATGTAACGCGGGCCATTGATTTATTGAAGGTTTCGGAAGTGCTCTCGTGTTCGATGATTACTTGGTATTTAAATATGTAAACATTGCAAGAAAATCTAAAAATGTGTACATATGTACATATCAGGCAATTCAAAGTTCAGCGAGTGTGAGGTAGGTAGGCCATTATTTAAGTATTAACTATGCAAATTAATATTTTTTTTATTACCTAACTGTCTCGGTGTGAATGTTTTGGAAGAACATAGCGAGTTAAAGCTACAGATCTCGCAAACATGTTAAGAAAGCCAAGATACAACGATAACATTCCTTATGCCTTATAATTTGCAAAATGTAGTGAAATATTGTAGCTATAGATTAGTTTCCAATTATAATAAGTTCCACGTTCCAAGAGGCGTTTGTCTCTTAAGTATTAAGAATTTCAATTAAATTTTAAGACAGGTTATATTTTGTTTGGACATGGGGTATAGGATACATTCGCACGCTTAAGCAAATAGCACTATATTTTATGGGTATCTTATTTTTTAACAATAAACAAAAAAATCTATGCTTTTAATCAGTTTTTTAAATCGTAAATTAGATATACATCCTTTTTATGGATGTCCTCATTTACTTTGCAAGCGTAGTTAATAAGGGAAAGAACGTTGAGTGCTGTGATACAGATGCTTTGAAGCTATCGAGTGAAAAATATTTACCTGTGAATTGAAGACCTAAGTGGATAAAGGTGTTATGTCGCATTTTTAAACTTTTAGAATTCATTACATCAATGAACGTTTTAAGTCAATATTCACATAATAGTACCTTCATGGCCTATATATATGTACAAGAGTAATTAATCAACTCAAAAACAGAAAACTGCAAATTAATTAATATCATTGTTCTGTTTCATGACACCTACTTATGCCTTCAATTATTTTTTCAATGAAATAATTTTATGATTATTTCCTTTAAAATTGGTATGAATGTTGCCAGTTAAGGTGCTTAATGCGCACATATTTTTTTTTCATTTTTCATAATTAGAATTAAAATTCGTATGTTAATGCGTACATGCCAAATTCGATGAATGTTTTAATTATTTTATATAAGTATAATTTTAAATTATATTAATAAGGATAAGATAATAAAAACAGTTTTTACACCTGATGCCTCCTTTAAACGAGGTGTTTAACTGTTATTTAATTTATTATTGTACTGAATATTAAAATAGAAATTATTCGAATAAATCGATGTTTTATTATACCTACGCCCGCAACTGCTTTCATAGACTCATCACGCATGTCTTCCCATTGAGGCTTGGATATACGTGAAATGTAGTGGGTGGTACCTACCCAGACGGACTTGCACAAAGCCAAAATATACTTTTGTCTTTACACCTCTTGCGGTTGGAACAGGCTATATTTACCCTGGCTCACTCTGCACTCACCCTCAAACCGAAACACAACAATACAAAGTATTGCTGCTTGGCGATGATGTGTGGGTGCATTACTGTTTTATTAAGGTTTTGTTGTGGTCGAGCTTTGTGGAAGCCTGAGTACCATACACCTTCAATTAAAAAGGCTCTATGACATTAATCTGTGGGGTTGTCTATTTTAGATGAATTTCAATGATATATGATATATATATATATATATACAATAAAAACAATATAAAACATATCAGTTTTTAATATATTCCATGCATATATATTAGATATACAATAGTTTAGATTTAAACCTAGTCAACGCTCAAAATATAGTATAACACTTAATTAGTATTTTTTCATAGATAAGTTCAAAAATTTAATTTTATTAGTTAGTACGTATGATTTTATATAGCAAAAGATTAATCATAAAATTAATAACATAATTGTAACTTACGTTAGATACATATTATTACATTGTGCAATAGAAGACAGTCGAAGTTACGAAGGCAACTTATCTTTGGTTTGATTTGAACAATGAGACGTATACATTACTATAATACAAATTAGATTATATCAGTTATAAAATATTATAAAGTTGTTTAGAGTAACACGATGTTACTTAAAATGGACCAAAATATTCTTGGAAATCGTATAAATTTATTAAAATAATATTAACAGGGAATATGCATGAGTTTTAAAGAAACATATTTATATGTTAATTAATTTATCTATGTAATAATATCTAGAATATTTTTTTAAACTAATGGCTGTTAACCCGCATTGCTAGCCTAGATTAATCATTAATCAATTGATCAATTAAAAAAAAAACATTCTTCAGTTTTTTTTTTGTGCAGAAACAAAACCCTATGCTATTGACTATTTTCGTTTATGAAGTAATTTACATCAAAACAAAAGTAACATTGATCGCTAAATTGTTTTATTATAAGACGATTTTTGTTTTATTTCAATTACAGAGCGTCAAAATACACTATACAACTAATATTTTAATAAATTTGATAATAAATTACATTGAAATACGCTCCATACAAAACTTTGAAATATTCATATGGTATTACATATATTGAAAAATTTGTTATCCGGTGCTAGAGCCAAAGAACGTATGTAAGTAGTTTTTGAGTGAAATTTAGACGACGTTTTGCCATCGCAAATCATTAAAAAACAAGTCAATGTTATTTTTTTGTGTTTACAACTGTATGTTAACTCTTTTGGTGTACAATAAAGCATAATCTATTCTATTCTCCTATAAATTTAGTAGAAATAAAATGGCAGTATTGTTTAAATAAAATGGCATAAGCTTAATATAACATGTCAATAATAATATATAAAACAAATAAAATATGTTTATTGTTTCTATTTCGACTACCAAAAGGTCAGAAACGGTATTAAGTTAAAATATTGATATTGGTTACATTGGCCCTTTTAACACCAGACAACGGATTTTTTTTAGACTCGCAATGTCCTTTATATTTAAATAAATAATGCATGTTCCCAATTAGTATTATATATTCACGACATGTGCTTTATAATTTTTTTATAAGTATATGATCAGTTATCTTAAGATATACGATCGATTTTAATTCTAACAACATTTATACATTTATAACTTTGGAATGATTATCTAATACTTTCACAGTTCATCGTGTTACAAAATATAGATAACATACAAAAGATCTTTTTTTTTTTATTCTAGAAGAATACACTTGTACGGCAAACACTAAACGTTTACTAATTTTAAAAAGCCAACGCCAATATATATATTATTTATAAATTATAATATAAGAATATATTTGAACCTTTCCGATATGAGTATAAAAAAAAATAGAATTTCAATCATACAAAAACATACAAATTAAATAATATCATTAAAACGATTAAATCAGATCGAGATAATTTCCAATAGGTACATTTATTCATAGTGTTAATTGTTATAAAATTTAAATTATGACATTTGAAAGGTTATGAAATGTTGAATCATAGACAAAACAATAAACAAGACTTGCCCAGCGTGCCAGCACGAAAATACATGGACCTGTTTAATCCATATAGAAAATACCGTTCTAAACAAACATTGTTATTTATTAATTATAATTTTTTTACTATTATACAAGTTATTATTATTATTGAATAGCAAACTAAAGTTTGTGTACTTCTGGATGTCACAATATAAAGGATTTTTTATAGCATATTTATATTATGCTTTGACAACAAAGTTAAATATATTAAATATTTGCGCGTCATAATAAAAAATGCATTGTAAGTAAAATAAAGTATAAATGGAATGAATCGTATCTCATCTCATTTGCTTAATAATACTGAATTGTAAAAAAATAATATATTACACGGAAAATATAATTTCAATCGTTGACAATGTTTTATAAAAAATAACTGAGTTAAAAGTTTGATGATCATAGACATGTTCGGCTAATTATATTATGTTATATATATTAGGTACGAATTTAAACCACTCATACTCCTAAGAAATATAAAAAAAAAACATTTCATGAAGTCGGTATGTCTGTAGAATTTTTTTTTCAGGTACACATAACGAAACACGGTTCGTACGTCATACGTCAACAAACTATCAAAAAGTAGGTAATAAAAACATTACCCAGTCATAAAGTAAGTAGAGAGCGGATTCTTGGCACATATTGCTATTTCAGCTAAATCGATCACAGAACACATATAACTTAGTATCCATGCTATATCTATGTAATAGCCAAGATGAGATCAACGTTATACATTATGCCACATTGAAAAAAGCTAAATAAAAATATTTATAACACTGGTCATGTAACTGGTTCAAAATAACAATGTAGTATTATAGAAATAAAAAAATATAGAGTTGTATATCGAACTTCCCTGTACATAAAACATATGCTTACTGTATCCCTTTTAAGTTCGTCCTACATTTATTGATAGCGTTTAAGCTCCGGAAAAACTTCTAGAAGAACAAGCTCGAAGATTTCCTGCAACAGAATATTGAACAAATAATTATTAGAAGAAAAACACAAACGTATTTTTAACGTGTTTTTAACTCATTTAAATATATTAATAATACAAAAAAAAACATTTATTTGAATACCAATAGAAATACATTACAATGATTTAATTTTACTTTATAACATCACCTTCTAGATTTTTCAGAAGTTAATTTTCAAAATGCCAGTCAAAGCGGTCATGCACCGTATACTTGTCACCTCGTAACAGAATTGATCACTTATAGGAAGTGACAGTTTTAGCGGAACATATTATTTTAAGAGCGTGCCCACATTATACCTAATTTTAGAATCCAATGATATCTACATGATATCGGTACGACTGTAAATTTGCGGAAGAATGCGACGGCCGTGAGATCGTCAAACGTTTCACGCAGTTTTATAACTACACGACCGAGTCGTGATACGCGTTCTTTGTCACTTGAAGTATTAAAATGTGATCAAAGTATTAAAAAAAATAAAAAAAAAAACAATTAATACAAGAACTTATAGAGGCAATTTTGTTTTAAGTGCTGTGATGTCTATTTTATTTAGTGCTGTTGCATACCAAAGAAAAGTTTTTAATAAATATGCGTCCTGTGATGGAAATTTCGACGAAATTCTGGATGAAGTGCTTAATAAAATTTCAGAAAGAAATAATAAAATGACTTATTACCATGGACGTTACCTGTTCCATTTTATTTTGGAGGACGAATATTTTTATTTCTGTATTACTGACAAGGTTCGTATGTTTTTTTACCGTTTGTTTTTAATTTAATTTATCTCCATTAAAATGACTAATTTTAGGTTCTAATGCTGCAAGAAAGACGAAGTCTAAAAGTCATAAATTATTTACTTACTAAAGATCGAAAATTAGTTGTACCTTTTTTAGATAGACAAAGATATAGGTTTTGGATATTTGTAAGTTAGAAAATAGAATTTTATAAGATTTTATCCAATATAGGTCACAAATCAATATGGAATTGTGTATTATAAAATTGTTGTTTTTTTATAGACATAATTCTAAAAACGCTCGATTATTCAAGAAGTGCCTAGGTTATTTGTTTATTCAGACATTGGGATTCGAGAAAGCTCGAAACTATTTTATCAAAAACGGTTCGGGAGTTACGTTAATGTTTGTATTGTGGTGTTGATATGAATTCCTCTAGAAATGCCAATTATTAAGCGAAAGTAAAGTAAAATGAAAGCGACTTGTAGTTATTGATATGGATGAATTAAATTCAAACATCTGCTCATCGTTTTCGAACATGAAAATTATCGCATTCCTAACATTTCATTATCATGAAATTTTAGGAATTAATATGTAAAATTGGATACAATGTAGTATAACATAAGTTGGTATTCAACATTGCACTGATGAGGTTCTATTGCAATACTGCCTCATATTAAAGTCGGATTACTTATAATTTCCTAGTTAATCCTAACCAGGATTCATTTACGGCAGGAGGAATGCTCGACTTTTTTCGGGAAGACTATTTAGTAATAGGAGTCTACTTGTGAAATAATTGGCGTCATTTTATACCTCGTTTAACATTTACGAAATTTAACACAATGCAGCAATTCTAAAATAATGTATGTATAAATTAATAATATTGTAGTGTGTAGGTGTGTATTAGGTGTAACTTAGTATATATTAGGTCCTTAGATATGAAATTAGTGTTTTGTCGAACTGACCACTTTTGTATGGTTTTTTTTAGTAAAAGGATGAATGAACCTATGAGATGGAAAAAGTGCACAGATAACAACGGATGCACCGTTGATTATGATTAATTAAATATATTTTACAAAAAAAAAATACTTTATATTCCTCCCGTACAAAACGCCAATTTCATATGTAAGGAGTTAATATATCCTATAGCTATATAATTAGCGACTTTAGGGTCCGTTCACACAGACCGGCTCGGAGAGCATCGGCCTGCTTTTTTCTTTTCACACAGACCGGGTCGTATACGCTTGGAATTGGCCGGAGCGGAGCCGCCAACTATTTCACATCGACCGGCTGGAAGAGATCTGAAAGCGGGTGCGAGCGAGAAAGAGCACGCAAGCGGAGCCGGTCGGCTCCTTTTATTACTTCACACGAAGCGCGTTCAGGCATTTTTAATGACAAAAAAGGTGCAAATGCAAAAATAAACTTTACTACAATCACTCAAAACACTGTTTCCAACGTGATAAAAATCTGCTCTCCTCTCCGAGCCGGTCTGTGTGAACGGACCCTTATTATTAAACAGACAGTATCATTTCAACATTCGTGTGTTTCAATACTCTCTTCCCTACAATATATAGTTTAAAAAACCCTCTTTAAATAAAAAAAAAATAATGTTACTTAAACAAACTTAATTCCAGTGAAGTATGCGTAGTCCAGCAATTTGGCTGTTCTCCATACCAATTAATTGAATCGTAACTACATGCAAACGTTAAATATATTATAATGATACTTTCGTATACATGTTTCTTAAGTACATAAAAAAAAAATGGTAAGAAAAAAGGATTTATTCCTTATTTTTATGTCAAAATATGTTTTTTTTTATATTTCAGCATTGTCAACGATCAAGAGCTTTTTTATTTTTAAACGAAATAAAACGAAGATTTCCATTCAACGAGACAGATTTTACGTGTATTTTAGCCGAAGAAATGTATCGTTACAACGAAGACTACAGTACAGTAACTATAAGGAACGGGGAAATAGACGAATTGAATACGATAGGAGTGGACAGTAGCGGTAGGTAATCTAAGCCGTCTTACTTATTTTGAAAAATGTCTAAAAAAATTATCCTTTATTTTTTTATTTAATTGTTGTACTATTTTTCATTTATTATTTTATTTGTTGTACTATTTTGTAAGTGTGGTAAGAACGCGTGAATCTTAACCGATGATCGTGGGTTCAAACCCGGACAAGCACCACTGAATTTTTATGTGCTTAATTAGTGATTATAATTTATCTCGTGCTTTACGGTGAAGGAAAACATCGTGAGGAAACCTGCATGTGTCTAATTTAACTGAAATTCTGCCAATGTCGTATTCCTTCAACCCACACTGGAGCAGCATGGTGGAATAATTGGAATAAGGGAGGGGAGGCCTTTAGCCCAGCAGTGGGACATTCGCAGGCTGTTACGGTTACTATTTTTCATGACCCTTTTATGTTTTGTTTCTTATGGATTTACCATAAAATCCAGGGTCACAATTTAAACAAACCTTATAAAAGATAATTATTTTGGTAGTAATATGATTGTGATCGTGGGTTCTAAATGTTTTAAGAGGTCCAAACGAGGATGTAAATTCAGAAAGGCAATACTTGGTGCGATAAATATGCTTAATGCAAGTGTGACTCAACTTGAACTGCAACGCGTTGGTGCGAGATCATGGGCAGAGGCGTAAGGCGTGGACGACGTGTGTCGCGGCCTACGACTTGATTAAAAGAGCGCCGCGCCTCCATAATTTATTACGCTTGAAAATTATAATAAAATATCTTACATCGAAGATGTTTTTATCGTATTGCAATTACATAATCATATATCAAAATATTTTAATAATAGCACACTATATTTTTTATATTTTCCATAAATTAAAATAAAACTGATATGTGTGTAAGTGGAATGGTGTTACTGCCATATTTATGTTCATAAAACCCGAAACGAAATTACAGCTTTTTAATAAAAAGAATATAATCGTATACATAAATAAAGTCTAGAGTATGTTGTTTAATTTGTATTTTGACATTAGTTAATTAATTTATTTTTTATTTCAGAAAGCATTCTTGGCGAAAAAATACTTTTCGTCAGTAACGACATCAATTTAAGATATACGGTAAATAATATTCATTAACAGCTAATCGTTCCGAATTTGCACGGATAGACAAGGTGAAAAATGTATTTTGGATAGGATTTTCGTAAAATCCGTTCTTGGTGAGCATCTACGTCAGGGAAGGAGTAACTGTGACAAATATCAAGTCAATCGGGGATTGTTTAGGAATTCTCGTGATGAATGGTATTTCGCTTATATATAAACTGATAAAATATTTTTCTTATTGTATTGATAAGCAACTTCTTTTGACGCAATAAGAGTAACGTTCCAAATTGAAAAAACGTTACTAGAAAAGGAGTTCCACTTCTGTCGTGTATTTTGCATTACGGGAGCTTTAAATTATTTTATTATATTTCTTGGAACGTTCGAAATGGAAAGGTTTCAGATGGAAAAAGAAGTTTCACTTCTGTCAAACGTACTGAATTTCATGCGCTTTAAATTATTTTTCTAATATATATATTTCCTTTACAGACCATATCCAGTATAGAAAAAGCGCCAGAACAAATTGCGATCTCTTTTAAAAACTCAAAAATAAAAATAATTATTTTAACAATATTCATAATTGCAGCAATATCAATTATATCCTTTTTTAATCCATTGTCATTTGCTTTCGGAATAGTTGTGTTGATATTATATCCTTTTATAAGAAAGAATTTACATAGAAGTAATAAATAAGAAAAAGTTAGGTTATATAATATGTTATATACTAAATAAATAAATAAGTAGTTATACTCGTTTTTCTTTGCCTTGTTGATTTCGTTCTATTCAAAATTAATTCTTGATTACTCCAAGAAAAATACATAATTTATTCATTTGTGAAAGATATTTAATGTGTTTTAGTACATCCTAAAAAGCCAAAAAACAATATAACATCTTCTGATAAAAGTTCAATTCATTAAGACGTCCGTAGTAATTGTTAAACTATTTGGCCACTTGAATAAAAAATAATATATTTTATATTAAGTAACCGCATAATCGTGACGTTACAATGTGGACATTAAAATTATTGATTACGAAATCATACGACGATATTAACATTGTGACGTCACATGTGCCCTAAAACTGCCAGCATTTCACTGATTATAAATAGCAATAAATTAAAAAAATACTACTATTATTTAGAGATACGACATCAATGATTGTTTGTTTTTTTTCGCAACAAGTCGAGCCAGGCCGCACTTACGTTGCGTCACGGTAGCATTCGCAAGCAACTCCGGGGCGCTCCTCGTAGAGACCGCGACCTCGTAGAGACTGAGAGGGTACCGCTGGATTTTCAGTGGGAATTCCGATGTTCGGGGCACCCTAGGCGACTTGGACACCGGCGAGTCCCACATACCCCCCCCCCTCCCTTTGACGTGGAGGAAACGCGAAGCGCGTTTTTCCAGCGACAAAAAAAGAGACCGTACTCACGTAGAAGAGCTGCTTGTTGTGCGTGGGGTGCTGCAGCGTGTGGAACAGCTTGTGCGCGCCGCGCGCGGCCGCGTGCGCGCCCACCAGCGACGACAGCGCGCCGCACACGCACTCGCCCAGCGCCTGCCGCGCCAGCGTGCGCGTGTGCTCTGCGGCCACGTGCATATTATGTTATGTAGCTAGAATTATTGTATACGGTAGTGAGGCATGGACTTTGCAAGCTGACACCCAGAAACGTCTAGAAGCTTTTGAGGTGTTACCGCAGAATGCTCCGTGTTAGCTGGACACAGAAAGTTTCGAACGAGAGTACTCCAGCGCGTCGCCAGTAGCCGGAAGTTACTGCAAACCGTCAAGAAGAGAAAAGCCGAGTACTTGGGTCACGTCTTGAGACACGAGCGATACCGACTGGTCCAAATTATTATGATGGGTTAAGTAGAGGGCAAACGATGCGCTGGAAGAAGAAAAAAAGTCCTGGTTGCGCAACATCCGCGAATGGACGAAGATCGCCAGCGTGGAAAAACTATTTCGCTTGGCGCGAGACCGCGAAAACTTCGCTGAGCTGACGGCCAACCTCCAGTAGTGGAGAGGCACAAGAAGAAGAAGAAGCTAGAATTATAATGCATTACATCCCTCCTGTTTTGCTCTTCGTCCGGGTCGGCGCCGCGGGTGATCTTCGTTTCCTTACCCTTGTCTCTGATGTTTCTGTTGGAGGTGGTTTCGCTCAGTACCCCGCCCGGCCACCACGACTTCAGCACTATACCGGTGTAGTAGTGCAGCATTTGTTCCGAGAATAACCACGATATTGTCTCCTTGATTTGCCTAAAAATATATAATACTAGTGTAGATTATCGTTTTTATTTTAAACTCGGTGAAATATTTTCTGAAGTGTGACGTGAGACGTCTTGACGCGAATATCTATAGACCATCATGGCCGACAGCTTTTTCGTCTATTATTGAAAAATATAATACAATATTTGTTTTGCGATCTAACAGAACTATAATATGTACATTCGTGACTTAGTATATAATGTAAGGAGTCAGTCGAGAAGACTGGCAACACAGAAGGACCGGGCTATAAAAGAACCCATCTCGCCATTATGGGCCTCTTTTTGCTCCTGAAGATTGGAACTCTAATTTCTCCCGCCTAAGCTGTGTCGTAGTGGTATATTTCTCTATTAATGATAAACAGTCATTTTCCGTTACTTATTTAATTCCTTTGTTTCTTTATTTAAATTTTCATTTCCGTTATTTTAAAATCCACTTCTGGTTCCTAAAAATAAATTATCTGTATAATTGATAAAATTTTACAAAATATATCCGTACCGGTTGATGGTCCGGCCGTACGTGATCTGTACGAAGGTGACGAGCGTCTTCCGCAGCCAGCGGAACACTCCGCGCATGTCGAACACCTCGCTGAGCAGCGCGTACAGCGGCTCCGCGATGCTGTCCCGCTCTTCGCCGATGGGGGCAGTCCCTGCAGAAGAACGGCATTTTAGCACACCATTATTATTAGAATATTAAGCGATAAATACATTGTAAAAAAGGAAAATACGCAGTCGTAAACATTAAAATTGTATAATTTCAGTAAATAATATTAAAAAAAAATAATTAAAATTTCACATCTAATAAAAGTAATGTGAAAGTGCATACATATATATATACATATATAGTTAGACAACTAAACAACTGCAATCGAGACGAATATTAGTTTAGTAGTAAGTTTAATATTTTCACCGACCCTTTATAAATAAAACTTTATAATCTTTGGTTTACGTTGGCATAATCTGTGTCTAGATACACTATCACAAACATTTTTATATTATTACTATTAATAAAAAATGTATTGAAAACGTACCACGCATTGAATTATTCATATTCTTACTGGCCGCGTCACCCCCATTCCCGTCTAAGTACAAGGATATTTCATCTTCATCAGCAGGCATATGAGTAAAAGCTTCCTTCTCTTGTGACGATCTAGCTGTCGCGTCACTACTTGTACTAGAACGAATAAACATTATAAGTATAAACATAAATTGTCACTCCTCAAACCCGCTACCTCTACCTCAAATGAGAAGAGACAACAAATCATAGACAATTATATAATATACATTTAAGATTTAATTTCCTTATTAAAGTTTTATATTCCACGCGCTGATATCATATGATAATGGAACTTTGTCAAAGTGTATCGAAATGTGATTCCCGAACGAAGGAGCGTTAGCAAAAATTTCTGAAAATAATTTAATTATCCAACTCCCGTATACCTTTAAGCAATTAATATTTAAGACTTTATTGTAATGAACAGGTGTGTGCAAAAACACAGGTGCTATCTATGCCCTTATTCTCATAATCCGATGGCCGTCCCATCGAAATTTTACTGGTGGTGGAGCTTTGTGCAAGCTCGTCTGGGTAGGTACTACTCATCATATATTCTACCGCAAAACAGCAGTACCTGGTATTGTTGTGCTCCGGTTTGAAGGGTCAGTGAGCCAGTGTAACAACAGGGCACAAGGGACATAACATCTTAGTTCCCAAGGTTGGTGGCGCATTGGTAATAGCGATGGTTAACATTTCTTACAATGCTAATGTCTATCTATATATAAAAAAAACCGTTTCGAAAAGGAAGAGGCCAGGCGCATGACCAACGGTTTTGCACGGCACAGGAATGCACACACTTCCAACTTCCAGACTCCGGGCTGCTGAGAATTTTTCGACAGTAAAACCCAGTAATCTTTTATCGGTCTCATCTGGGATCCGTGACCTTATATCTAGTCCACTAAGAACAAGAATACTTTATGTCACAGAAAAAAATCATAATTATAAGTTTATTTTACCTTTTAAATAATGTAGAGAACGAAAATTTATTTTTCTTTGGTAGATCACCTTGTTTCAGGTACTCTGAACTAGGATTAAGGAATGTATATAAAGCTTCACTTTGGTTTAATCTATCGTCCTCTAAGACGAACTGAAAAAATAAAATAAAATTTAATCACAATTCAACGGGCACTCGCAGGAAATTAAGAAATTTTTATATATTACTTACTTCTAAATACTTTTGAATAAGAGTCTTGGCTTTATCTAGAGAGTTTTTATCATTCTTTCCAAAAATAAATTTAAAAGAATTCGATGGCAGTTCTAAATTTTTTAATTCTGAACACATAGGTCTTAACTTTCTATGTAATTCCTGAAAGTAAAAATAATAAAAATTACAAATATCAAACACGTGATCTAAGTAATAAATAAAAAAAATATATTTACATTTTAAGCAAATCAATATTTATTATTAAGAAAAATGTCTTTGTTTATAATCCACGACAAGAGAAGCCTTTATTAAGGACCGAAACGATAAATTAATTTTCTTTTAAAAGCCAACTGTACAATGCATTACCAAAGACAATCTTAAATAAAAAAATTTTTTATAAAATTTAAGAAAAAAAATATTACAATATTGTATTATTGATTAAATTCAGTACTTACCTAATCTTGATTTATAAGTCAGTACAACTTATACTGTATTGTAACTAGTTATATATTTATCTCATGTAAATTAATTTAGTACTTTTGCGAAATAAACTCTTAAACCATAGATAAATAGAATAAATCACTTTATTGATCGTTCCGATGAAAGGTTTACCTGGAATTCATTGAGTGTCCTTAGCAGTACCCAGCCTGTCGAGATCTGCTCTGGTTTCTCATCCGCGTTCGTAGGTTCCTGCTCCGCCATGTGAACTACTATTACGAACTGAGGTGGCTTCGATTCGTCTATAATCTATACACATAATAAAAGTATAAGCATTTATAATCTGTAAAGTATACAAATGTGTTTAGTCATAGATACTTGTCATATAGAATAGATTAAAGTATATATATTTTAATTCGTGAACTTTATAAAAATCTATGTCATTCAACACCAAAACAAGAGTCGACACTCAGTCACGATGTCTTTTTTTTTTGTTTTTTATTGCTGACCGTCTTTGATTGCTGACCTCAGCGCTATGGACCGTAGCCCGCCACCTGCCCAGGTGTTCCGCCCAGGTGTCCGTTCTCGCCAAGTGAGCCTCCAACCGCATCTGCTCACCCGCTAACCGCTCCACTTCGTTCGCCAACATCGCTAGCGCCGGAGATTCTGGCTTCAGCGACGCTCGTAGAGCCGCTAACGCCTGTACGATAAAAAGGATATAATGAAATAGCAGTTTATCTTATGCTCTTCTCTAAAAGAAAACATAACAAATATGTAAAGAAACAAGCATTTCTGGTACATATGTACTGAACCCTCTGCGGCATCATATTATGTATAAGGACTCTGACAGGTCTTCACACAACCCTGATCCACACTTATGGGATTTTATTAAAAAAATTTTAATTAATTAAGCACGATGGGTATAGTCTTAAACTTTTAGACGGCTATTTTTTAATCTATATTGAAGTAAAGACTTTTTTGTCTTTATTCAAATATTAATAAAAACAGATTACATTATTTAAATACCTGCGTTTTATTGTTGTGTCTCTCTTGCAGCTGGTCTAACTTTCGTCTCGCGTACGTGGAATGTTCTGTAAGGTGAACGGTCCCCGCGCTTTCCGCTGACGAGACCGATTCGTTCGACAGCTGACGGTCTTCAATTGGAGACCTTTCTGAACACAGTTCTGTGATAAATTTTGTTAATTTTTATTAAAATGTTAAGAAAATATTATATAAATACACTACAAATATTAGAACATTTTTATTTATTATTATCTTTAAAATGAGACAAACTAAAGTGGTCGCTCAAAACGATTGTCTATCTTAGATCCTTTTCTCATGACGGACTATCAACTCACGACCCAAAATTGAGTCCGGAAAGTATAAATTTGGGACATAGTTTTATTTTATACGTAAGCATCCACTATGAAAAGAATTTAGGAAATTCCAACTTTAAAAAGGATATAGGGTACCTAATACCGCCCCCTCCCTTCACACGCGGGCGGTAACTAGTATAATATAAGCTTTAATCTAATATATTAAGTTAGTCACCTTGATTAGCCTCTTCAGTTGCAAGTTCTGCGATAAGAGCTTTATACTGGTCACTTAGCAAAAATGAATGATAATACTTCTCTTGGATTGTGTCTACTACCGTCTCTTGTACTTCATAGAATACTTCCGGTCCTTTATCACCCAATAGAAACGCTTCCATTCTTTTTCTAGTATCCTTAAAAAAACACTCAATGCTTTTAAATCTATATACTAGTCTTACAGTAAAATTTGTGTTTATAAAATAAATCGAATTCATACTTTGTCTACTTTAATTTCAGCACTAGGTGACCTTATATAAGTATAAAATATTTCAGCTCCGAGCTGATGCCAACTGCTTCTAGCGCTGTGACGTAACTCCTCCACTGCTGACCAGAAACCAACCAATCCTTGCGAACACAGTGTCTCTAGGAACATTGAGAGATATCGTCGACCAGTAACGCTTTCCATTACTTGATCCAGAGGCATTGCCTGTAAGTTATTTTAATAACTAATAATTATATTTTTAATTTGGGCTTTGGGCTAACTAAAAGTCGGCAATCATGAAACGGCAATTATTGAAAACTTCCAAGTCTGGCTTTATATGACATCAGCTAGTGTCGATGAAAAAAGGTTAAGCATTTACTTTAAGTCTAATTGTCTTGCTAACAGTTTTAAATGTAGACATTCCAAACTGTTACAATAGAAAAGCACCATAACATAATTTTTAAAAGGTAGATATTATATACACACATATATATATACATATATACATATGTTAAAGTGGTTACCTTGTTATCTGACTCCACAGCTGGAAAAGCTCCATCCCAGCCTAGTTTTCGTAGTGCCTCCTCGCACTCAGCCTTAGCTATAGTCAATTGGTCGATGTATCTCTTCAACTTCTTAGCATCAGTTACTTGTTGCCTGCTAACATTGTGCTGGTTTCCAGTTTTTTCAATCACATCGACGTCTACTCCCTTTGCTCTTTTTATGTTTTGTAATGTTGTTGCTTGCATTATTTGTGTAACGATGTCGTATCTGTATTACACACATGTTGAAATTTATATGTTGGTTAAATGTTATATATAATATCCTGGGACATCCTGGGAGATTATTCACGTGTTCCCCTCCTCTCACAACCCGGGTTCCTTCAAACGAGGCGTGAAGAGGCATCTTGCGGGCCGGCAAGGCGGGGACGGCTAGTACAGAACATTCTTCCCGTCTGTACTGGCCGTCGTCGCGTTTGGACTCTACTACCACTTACCATCAGGTGGAGTAGAGTCATTTGCCATCCCGGCGTAAATATAAAAAAAAAAAAGCACTCTGCCATCTGATCCCAAACTAAGCTGAGCTTGTACTATGGAAAACAGACAACTGATATACTACATATACTATTTTTCTTTTGTAAATACATACTGATTTAGATAATTACACCCAGACTCAGGACAAACAGACTTGTTTATGCACATAAATGTCTGTCCTGGGTGGGAACTAAGATGTTATGTCCCTTGTGCCTGTAATTACATCTTAGTTCCCAAGGTTGGTGGCGCATTGGTGATGTAAGCGATGGTTAACATTTCTTACAATGCCAATGTCTATGGGCGTTGGTGATCACTTACCATCAGGTGACCTATATGCTCGTCCGCCTTCCTATTCTATAAAAAAAAAATCGAAACCACAACTTTCGAGAAGGGAAAGTATCTAAACATGCCAACCGGTCCGTCAAATATAAAAGAATGCTTGTTTGTCGTATTCTAAGTGTTTACATATAGTTCATCTAACTTTGACTCGTGCATGAAGGATTCTAATATATAACTAATAATGTACAATAGGTTGCCAGCAAGCCATATCGTTTAATTGTTTAAAATAATTTAAACCCATATTGTTGTTTAAAAATGCACATTTCAACATTTGCTAGTATAATAAAAAAATATGTTGATTGAGGGCAACTGGAAGCCAGGAGTACGAAGTGGGTGTTATTTTAATGTCAAATTCTCAACCCACAAAGCAGTAACATAAAGAAAATCTCATTTTTAGAAGTTGAATAACATTGTGGGTTTTATTCTTTTAACTTAAAATACTTCAACATTTTCAATAACTCACAAATATTAAAGTAAAATAAAATGTCTAGTGTGTTAATTTAGTTATAAGATCTTGTTGATAAAAATCGTGAAATGTCATGTTTTTACATAAATTAAATTGTTGGCAACAAGCTAGTTCAAATTATAATTATTACATAATGCCACACCATTTATGAAAAGTAGTTATGAATAATTACACACTCTAATAATACTAGTTATGAATGTGTACCTTAAACGTTTCAGTGTATCCACATTATTGCAGTTGTTAATAAGTCTGATATAGTCTTCAAATGTTTTGGCATACTCATGTGTTCTTATATGCATGGCGTCTACTTCTTTTTGGGCTTCGAGATATTGCATTATCTTTTGATTTATATAATCAGGTTCAGTAATGAGATCAATTGCAGGCTGAAGAACTACAATATAGGAATCTTATTAGATTTTTTTTAATAGACAAAACAGTTTGTCTAATGAAGCCACCCCTATTATTCAGAATGTTTAAGAGCTTCTTGTAGAAACTGTGACTACTTCAATGCAGGTTTGTTTATTCACATATGGCAGATTTTCATACCATATAAGAATGGTGAAAAAATGGTGCTAATCGGGAATCAAGGAACTGATTTAATTAGTTTGGAGATCAAAAGTTAATAAATTATGAATTAAAAATAATACAATAAAATAATGTAACACCAATACATACTTTTACATGCTAATATCTCTCTGACAAGATATGAAACAGGAGACAGTGAATAACAACGTGGCATTAAAAACATGACAATCAGATCGCTGATCTGACGCAGGTAGTGCAGTTCAGTATCACTAGACATCAAGTGTGATGCCAATGCAAAAACAGGAGCTTGATTTAATTCCAACCTGTGAAAAACATAAAATAGAATAGAATATGCTTTATTGTACACCAAAAGAGTTACAGAACCATTTTAAGCACAAACACAAAAAAGAACGAAAACTATTTCCTACAAAAGGCGATCTTATCACTAAAAGAGCGATCTCTTCCAAACTACATTTGGGTGAAGGACATGAAATAAATAAATAAAGCGGTAAGGAGGTGTAATAATCATCTCAATTTTTATTTTTTAATAAGTATAAATATATATATATATATATAATCATAATTACATACAAAAACATATTTTTACAAATTATGCATATTGTAATTTAATAATAACTTTATTTATTCATTAATTTAATTAATTAATTGACTACTTACGCGCAACTTCTTGCTATCCTAATGCGTTCAAAATGCTGTGTTATTTTTGTGACAATATCATTTGCCAGTAGTTTTTCGGCATCAACTTTTAAAAGACGTTCATACAGAGTTTGAACAGCACTCCAAATATGTTCTTTAAACTTATCTATCACTGGCTCTGGCTTATAAGAGAGTTCTTTCAGCCAACGTGTCACAAAATCTCTGAGAAAATAGTCAATTAATAATTGTAATTGACTATCTACTGTTCGGCCAAAGATGACTGGCAAGTGAGGCTTTTTAGCTAAATAAATCCAGTTACTTTGTTCCTCCTACAAAGAAATTTAACTTAATATTCAAAGAGAACATCTAAAAACAACATAAAAACTAAAATTGTTAAATTAACTAAAGCAAAGTACTGAGGGGACTATAATTATTTATAAATACATTATTATTTTTGGTGAGTTGGTAGATTAAATCTCTATTAAAAATGAAGGTTTTATCGGCTTGGTTAAGACAATTAAACAAAAATTGTGACAAGTTTTGGCCAACATAAAATTTTAAAGAAGATAACATTTTCTACAGAATTTATTGAGGAAGACCGCTTTAATAATTTTACTGTTCGGTGCTAGTGAACCTGTCGCCTTCAGTTATATTAGCAAATAGTTAATCTTTGTTGTATAATTTAAACCATTGTTTCGCCAATAATTTATTATACCCACACGTATTGCAGTATCCAATATTCGAGCTTCCTTTTCAATGTTATCCAGTAAAAATAAAGATGTTTGGTGAGGCGAAGAGAGCGCAAGATGACCCCAAAGAGTTAATACAAATACTCCCAATACACAACACGCACTAAGAAGTACTATATACGTCAGACTTAATATAAAAGGGAAGTAATATATCAAAGATAAACAAATAGGAGCAAAAACATATATGAGACATTTTAACATGATTATTATTAAGCAGTGAAATATACGTAAACAAATAAGTTATGAAATATTTTAACTTCTCTCGTATTACGTTATATTGAAATTTCACATTTTAAATGTTCGCACAAAAATTAATTTCGCTTTAATGCATTTTTTTACGCTATAAATTCCATATTATTTAATAATATAAGTTTTATTTACTGAAATCTGTTTTTCGTTTCAGTAACAGTATTGATATTTTGGTTTTTTCAAGTTTTGATTCATTGTCAATATGACAATAATTGTGGGTATAGATAACATATATTGTTTACTTTTATCAATTCTATATAAAAAAAACAGTAATTCAACGTAACCTAAATTAATGAATTTATTTGTAAGTTTTTATTTTCTTACTCTTTGAACAAATGACATATTGCTCGTGAGTTTATAAATAACTAGCTACCGTCTCCACTTCGAAAGGGTTAACAAACATTTATTTTAATCATTCCCGAAAGCGGAACCGAACCAAACATACACACGTACACAAGAATTATTTATAATTATATAGATAAGTGTTGACGATATTACGTCATGATTTTTTTAGTTTCTTTTTAAACGCTATCATGAAGTTATTATGTTTCGGATCGCGAATGGTGAATGCCATCACTAAATAACCTAAGACTCGATACAGCTGTTTTAATTATATAGTTTTGCATTTATTACATCAGCACTGCATCGATTACTACTTATGTTACAATAACATAAATTGATAAAATTATATAAACATAATATTCCTTGTTCCTATTTTTATAGTGTATCGATAGTTTTTATGTTATCGCTTTCTGCTTCACTAAAAAATTCTTGCTTAAACCACAGAGTACATAACCATTACGTTCTTATCAGATTTGACAGATGTATCAAATGTTAAGCTTATTCAATTGTAATTTATATTCAGTGATACCAACTTGGGAGTTTTCACCCCAAATTTGGGGAATCAAGATGTCCAGGGGTTTTGAAGGATGTGCATTTATTTAGGTGGAGTTTTTAGGGGGTCTATTATTCAAGTTTTTTTTTCTTAACAAAACGGTTGACTCCAACTGACAATTTATATTAAGCCTCGAATGCAACCAATAAACTAAACCAAATATTAGCTCTAATCGTGGTTATAACTGAAATATAAAGAAACTGTAATATATTGCGATTGAAACAATAGCTCAACGGTCAGCGTTCTTGTACAACACGTAGGAGACCCGGGCTTCGATTTCTGGTCACTGAATGAAAAGTAAAAATCGTTTAATTTCATTATTATCATCATTAATATATTAGGGATTGATTGAATGTATTTTTAATTTGTATTTGAAATTAACTCTCAAACCAAGTGTACAATAAAAAATTTAGGGGTTCGTAATCGATATTTAGGGGAATTTGCAGTTGATCCTAGGGGGAATATTCTGTAGGAGTTGGCATCACTGCTACTATCTTCCAAAGACTCCGGGGCGTATATAAATTACAGAGTTGCTTAAATTTTTTTAATATGAATCTTGTACTCAGTACTTTTATTTATAACTGCATAAATAAATACAGCAAAAATTGTAGCAACAGCTCTATATATATGACGTATATAATTTCCCAGAGCATTTTTTAAAAAAGTTCTTAAACACGTATTAATAGTGATTAATTTTTATTTTGTATTTTGATGACTTATCGAAATAAGTATGTATTGATATAAAAATGGCCACATTAAAAACTAGATATTTAGTTATTGGTGGAGGCATAGCTGGAGTTACATGTGTTGAGACATTAGCAATTTTACATCCCGAAGAAACACTTGTAATAATTACTGCATCTTCACTAGTTAAAAATGTAAGCAATGTTAGTTTTTATGCTAAAACGGTGGTAAAGTTTGATGTTAAAGATACAGAAGCTAGTTCATTGTTAAAGATACATCCAAATTTAAAAATAGTGTATGACTCAATTAAATACCTTGATACAAAAAATAAAACAGCTGTTACTGATGACAATGTTTCTATCCAATATGATGTGGTATGCATTTGTACTGGTGGAATACCAAGATTAATATCAGACTCAAATAAATGCAACAGGATACTTGGAATAAGAGATACAGATTCAGTAAAAGATTTTCAGGAAAAACTTAAAGATGGTCGTCGCATGGTCATTGTCGGTAATGGTGGTATTGCATCAGAAATTGTTCATGCTACCAGAGGTATTCAGAAGGTATGGGTGGTCAGGGATGATTATATATCAGCTACATTTGTTGATCCTGGAGCGGCTGAATTCTTTCAAGATTCATTCCGAAATAAATCTGAAGAAAACAAAGATACCACTATTACAAGAAGGCACATTTTTTCTGAAGAGGATACAGTGGTATCTATTAATAAGAATTTGAAATCTGCAGCTTTAGGTCCTGATTGGTATAGAAAACTTGAAAATGTTAAAAATGGAAGTGGTGAACAAGAACTTGAAATAATTTATAAAGTTGAAGTTGAATCAGTAGAAGAAGTTAATGAACAAGAATTTGCTTTAAATATAAAGTTGACTAATGGAAGAACTATACAATGTGATTTTGTTATATCTGCTACTGGTGTTGAACCTGCTGTAAATTTTTCTTGTGATGAATTACTAAAAAGGGGTCCAGATGGTGGTTTGGCTGTAGATGAATTTCAAGAAACTTCAATCAAAGATGTTTTTGCTGCAGGCGATGTAGCAAGCGCTACTTGGCAACATGCTCCACACTGGTTTCAGTTAAGACTATGGACCCAAGCTCGACAGATGGCTGGAATGGCAGCTAAGGCAATGCATGCTAGAATAACAAATGAAACAGTCTTACAAGACTTTTGCTTTGAACTATTCACACACTGTACAACTCTTTTTGGATACAGAGTTGTATTATTAGGTAAATACAATGGTCAAGGATTAGGTAATGATTATGAAATACTATTAAGGACAACTCCTCGCCATGAATACATAAAATTTGTGCTGCAAAATGGAAAGTTGCAAGGTGCAATACTAATCGGTGAAACTGATCTAGAAGAAATGTGTGAAAATTTAATACTTGATCAAATAGATCTTACACCTTTTGGTGATGATATATTAAATCCAGATATAGACATTGATGATTATTTTGATTAAATCAAAATGTAACTACGAAACTTCTATTTAGTGTATCAAAGTATAAGCTGTTATTAAAATAATGAATTATTGATAGTAATAAACATACTCGTGTTAATAAATTTTAAATTTATATTATAATTTTAATTTCATTAATAATTTTTTAAATTAAAATATAATTTTATATGTTAAACATATTTATTTATTTTATTTATTCTTTATTGCACATAATTTACAATAATATAATAAGTACATTTAGTATGCAAAGGTGGCCATCATTACATCACATTATCACTTACATTAATCTCTTCCAGGCAACCTGTAGAGAGATATTTATGTTTTTTTTGCCAGGATCATTAATCGGGCAGTGTGCGAACAACTTAAAATTAAAATTTGTTGAAAGCTTATGAACTTAATACAAATATGTAATATACTAACATACATACTCATATATATACTTATACATACATACATATAAACGTATATAAGAAATAAATAATCATATACATATAATAATACAACATGCTATAGTTATATTGATAAATAATAATTATCCAAACGACTTTTAAAGATATGTACGGATTCACCTCGACGAATTTCTCGAGGCAGGGAATTCCCTAGTTTGACTGCTTTCACCGTAAAGGAATTGCTGTATATTTTAATACAACTCAGAAACTGTACTGTGAATGTCCCACTGCTGGGCTAAAGGCCTCCTCTCCTCTTTTTTTTGAAGAGAAGGTTTGGAGCTTATTCCACCACGCTGCTCCAATGCGGGTTGGTGGAATACACATGTGGCAGAATTTCAGTGAAATTAGACACATGCAGGTTTCCTCACGATGTTTTCCTTCACCGTAAAGCACGAGATGAATTGTAATCACAAATTAAGCACATGAAAATTCAGTGGTGCTTGCCCGGGTTTGAACCCACGATCATCGGTTAAGATTCACATGTTCTTACCACTGGGCCATCTCGGCTCTACTCTACAATCTACTCTACAACTCAGAGGGATCAGTAATTTATTGTCTTGCTAAGAATGCAAATTAATTGGTGTATGAGAGCTAAAGAAGGTAAACTTATTTATGGTCTATCTGTAAACTTATAATACTTATGTTTTTTGTCTTAATATATGGGTGAGTTATAATAAAAAATAGTGTCAAATTCAAGTGGATGGGTAAGGTAGGCTAACCCCCCACTAACATTATTAATTGACATTGCCGTACCGAATCAGCCCATATTCACTAATCTAAGGCAGAGTAGGTATGAATGTCAATTAATAACGGGGGGGTTAGCCCCCCTTACCCTTCCCCCTTAATTCGACACGATTTAAGTCTAAAATGATAGTTGCAGATGACTAAAGCCCCTTACTCCTCGACCCCACTTCCCACCCAAAATCGAGATGCGAATTTCTAAAGTGTTCCCAAAAAATAATAAAATATCTGTAATAACATTGACAATTTGAGTAATATTATTTGCAAAATTACAATACGAACGAATACTTCGAAAAACATAAAAACAACTACAAAAAGTATCAAATTGGAAAGATAAAAATCTAAAGCAATAATGTAGCAATTGAATACTTTGTCACCGTTTATGACGTTAGATATTGACAGTGTTTCCGTCATTTAAAACAAGCTTACATTCCGTAATTATCCCAGCATATCATCTTTATGCTAATATTTATTCATTGTTCTTTCAATACAATTTGTTGGATAAATCATTCAAAGGTTATATAAAAATAATAATAAATTGAAGATTTCTTTTTTAATATATGAATAAAAAAATAATATATTAATTTATCTTAATTCCAACTATATACTAAAGACTTTGCTTAGTATATAGTTGGCGTAATCAACTACTGTTGTAATAAATAATCACGGGTAATTGAAATCTGTGATTTCAAGTAATCAAAACTACATGTAAATTTTTATTAACAATAATCAATTATCAAGATTACAAATTTGAAGTATGATTTTGACGTAATGTATGAATTTAGCTTTTCTTAACATTTTAATATTTTCGATATTGCGTCTAATTGCATCGATTCAATCGATTGCATCTAAATATTATATATATAAATAATTGTACCAGAAGTTGCAAATGGCAACATTTTTTTGTGTCACTGTCATTGTTAATTATACATACCCACCCGTACATTACACTTTATACTACTGTCGCTATAATTTATTAATTATTCGCATTTGTTGAACTTATTGTAAAAAGAGAAGATATCCATAGTTTGATAAATAATTACCTTAAGCTGAAATTTAAATAGTGACGTGGATTAATATTGTTAATTCTCTAATTAGTTTGAAGTCTGTAGGTGTCTAATGTAATTTGTCATTGTTTTCTCCATTGTGTTTTCATTGAAAACCATTATTGACGCAAGTTATCGAAAATGCCTATCCTATTTAGTGTTGTTGCGCGCGGTACTATTGTTTTAGCGAAATATGCGACATGTGCTGGTAATTTTACCGAAGTTACAGAACAAATTTTGTCAAAGATACCACCTCATGATGACAAACTTACCTACTCCCATGGAAATTATCTATTTCATTACATTGCGGAAAATAAATTGGTTTATTTTTGCATTACTGACGACGTAAGTTTAATTGTATAAATCCAATTGAAATTGTTATAAAGCCTCATTTTTATATTTACATTTATTCTTATTTCGTTTTAGAAATTTCAACGTTCGAGAGCATTCCTCTTTTTAAATGAAATTAAAAGGAGGTTCACATCGTTATTTGGTGATACTGCCCAAACTGCCATACCATATGCCATGAACAGTGAATTTGCAAGAGTCCTTGCTACTGAAATGAAACACTATAGTGAGTCAAAGGATCTGGAAACTATTTCCAGGGTCCACGGAGAATTGGATGAACTTAAAAATATCATGGTGAAAAACATAGGTAAGTAGCTCTCAATCAGATTCTCATATTGAAAAAAAAGTGATTCATTCATTCTTATTCAGTTTATAATTGTGTAAGGTAGTAAACATGTTTTTTATTTTCTTATAGTAGATTTTTCTTATTGAAAGAAATTTTACAGCCCAAAATATAAATTAAAATTATAATTATAGCATTAATCTAAATTATCGTATATTACAGTAATTAGAATGTACTGATAAGATCAATTATGTTTCTCAAAATATCCTAGAAAAAACATATATATATATATATATATATATATATATATATATATATATATATATAAAGGTCACTTAACACTCATAAAAATATATTCTCTCTGCATTTCAAGTGTCTGACCTATTGAGGAAGAACACAGCATTTACATTTAATATTCCCTTACTTCTAGATAAGAAAAATATAGTAAACAAGTCATTATCACTTTCACATTATTCCTCTCAGTGCAAAGAATGTTTTGTATAAATATTTTGAAATATAATCATTTGAACTATAACTTTTAAATGCTTTTGTTCTTTTTTTGTTATAGATATACAATTGTTATGAATTTTTTATTGAAAATTTATCATAATTTTCCAAATAAAATTGAATTTCTATATTTTTTTTTGTTCTCATGGATTTTATTATTGGTTGTTAATAGATAAGTGGATGAGTACTTGGAATGATGTACATCACCAAAGCTGTCTAAACTCAATATACATAAATAGCTTAAATATTAATTAGCAAAGAAAAATATTACAATGCAACATGCATTAAGTCCCATTATACAAAATATAGCAATTGATTTTATATTCCATGTAAGGAATAGATTAAATGAAAATAATAGTTATCGATAAAATAGGCAATTATATGTTATCAAATACACAATTATGTTGCAAAAAGTTGAGCCGGCACGTACTGTAAACCTTGAATTCAAGGCCTTGTTATATTATGAACACATATAGAAATGTGAAAAGTATTTAAATGGATTAAACCAATTAGTGTTTTTAATTAAATCAAAATTAAAAACTGTATTATTTGTAGTCATTTTAGTGTTTCCTATCATATAACTATTTTTCTGTTGGTAGGGCTTTGTGTTGGCCCGTCTACTTAACATCTCAGGAATTGGCATTGGCAATATAAGGAATGGTTATTATTACAAACATCGCCAATATCTATGGGCGGTGGTGACCACATACTATCAGGTGTCCCATTTGCTCGTCCGCATACCTGGAACATCAAAAAATAAATAATAATAATATATATGTGTATAAAATCGATTTACAACAAAATTGTATGCTTTTGCGAATTGGGATTTTAATTATTATACATACATTTTTTCATATATGTCAGTTTTTAATGTCAAATCTTCTTAATCTGTTCTTCAAATCCATTATAGCCCTTTTATGAAGTCCTGTTAAAAACTTTTTACGAATATAAAGGTTTTATTATAACTTTTTTGTTACACTATATCACATAAATTCCCTAGCTAATCCAATCTTGAAACGTAGATAAATAGCAATTTATCAATGTTATAAATACCACTTTATTTTTTCATACATTTTTGGTACTGACAATACAGTCTAGCTTACTATATTTTATTTGTTTTCGCATATGATGGACTTTATGACTTAAACAGCATAACTTATTAAAATTAACCAAGTAAAATTATATGTATACCTATTTTAAAACACCATCTTAATATTTTTTATAATCATTTTATAATGTATATTTTTATGTTACTTAATGTAAATATTTCTTCTTTATCTTATCATATTTATTTATTTATAATCTCTATCTAACATACAATATTATTTAATACTTTGTTATTAAAATGTGTGTGCTATTATAGATAATATGGCAATGCGGGGAGAAAAATTGGAGCTGCTTGTAAATAAGGCAGACAATCTGGCCACAAGTGTAAGTACTCATTTTGTTAACATTGTTATTATTAATATTATTGATGATGATCTCTTTTTGACTAGTTACGGCCTCTATTCTTACGGGATATCTAACTGCAGAGGAAATGTTATGTAATAGATGTGAGTGTCTAAATACAGATGCCCCCTCATAATCTGATGAAGTGACTTATTCTGTTTGTGCGGAAACTCCAATATCACCGTTGATACAATCAATGCAGCATACATGGGATTGAAACATAAAACTTATTAAATGTTTGAAAGTTTTTCTTAAATCGGAGATTTTAGTGGTCATTTCACATTTAAATATATGTATTTATAAACATTTTACTGTATAAAATATGTTATATACTAAAATTATAACATAACCTTAGGCATAAATTAATATATAAAACTAGGGATAAGAACAATTTGAGAGAAATAATTCTACCGTAATTTCAAATAACTTTATATTTACATTGCGCACGCCATAGTGGCGCCATCTAGCGGCACGATTATTTCCGACTTAATCGATAAATATCCGTATTTTTCTTATTGAACACATCGCGTGGAATCAACTAGAATTTAAATGAAACTCGAAATGGTAATGGACATTATAATAGGCTGGCTTGTTCTATATGTAGTCAAATATATAAATCTATATTTATCGTCTGAGACTTAAAAACAGGCAAATCAGGTTATTTAAAATATATCTCTTAAATATAATATTAAATAAGCAATTCTTGTATATGTGTATATATTTTAATATATTGTGTATCTAACGATGACGAAACGGCTCTAATGATTTTCAAATTTTGTATTTAGATAAAGTTTGGCTTTTAGAGTTTATCAATATTTTTAATTTTCTTTGAAACTAATTAGTTATTAGAGCCTAGTGAAATTCCTAGGTATTGTAAATTTTTATAGCCTCATATTTTTTCAGTCAGTTTCATACCGGACTTCGGCAAGGACTCTGCAACGTTCGCTGTTTTGGAAAAATATAAAAATGTATGTCATTCTGACTCTAATAGCTGCATTAGCAATTTATCTGATCGGGGCGATGGCATGTGGCGGTCTCGCTTGGAGATCCTGTGTTGGCTAAACTGATATTGTTCCTATATCATATTTCATAGTATACAACATCATATTATTATATCAGATAATTAATTCAGTTAATTAGTAAATAAACGTATCCAAATATTTATCATATAATTTTGAAAAATATTAAAAATAAATACATAATTTAAAAATTTGTTGTAGACGTAGTGATCGTTAGTATTATTTTATTAATAGCATGAAAATAAACAAAAAAATATCTTTATGTATGAGACAAGTATTTCGTCTCGCTTTCACTAGTTCATTTTCATTCTGTTAGAATAGAATAATCGTTACTATATTATATGATAATAATAAATGTAATCACTTCTATTTACAAATATCTTCTTAGAATAGAAATTCTCAGCCCATCACATTCCAATCGCAAACCCAAATATCTAATTATTAGCATTATTTTTTGTACGAAATCTGTTTTATTTTAATTAGCAACACTGATAAATATAAACTTGCCTTAACATAATAATATTATTATAATATAGTCACTTATGTTTTGATCCTCTCTTGTTCACAATCTAAGCTCAATTTAATTGACTCAATTGAAAAAATCCCGTATATGGAATTAAAAATAGGTAGCAGATATTAGATATTTGATTGTTTTGTCAAACCTGTTAACGGATGGTGTGTAACCGAATTGTATGATTTGTTGGTATTCGATGTCGGATAAAATATAAATGTTAAAATAACAAGAATCCAAGCATAAATCTTCTAAAAACATTGATTTAAAATCTGGAAAAATCTCAATTTAACATCACTATTATACAAAATTATGATTTAATATCGTTTTTCTTAATGAAATGTTTCTTATCCACATACGATATCTTAATAAAATAAATTCCAAATTTTCACAAGTGCAGTGTTTACTTTGTTACATTATACCGAAAATTTATTGTGAACAATAGCGGTCTTACTTATTAACGTTGCTTAGCGCCTTAGCGCCTTTAGTTAAACACTGACTTCGTTCTTACTGTCATTATTCATTTGACATTCGAAAGAAGAAGACAGCATTGTTAAACTTTACCCGCTAAACAACGTATATAAGTAAGGTAAGTATATTGTTTATCAATTTAAAAAGGAAATATGCAGATATGTATCGGGTTGTTTATAAAGCAATTTTTTATTTAATTTTAAAAGTAATGATGAAATTAAAAACTTTAATAACTATGTAATAAAAAAAATTGTCACTTTAAATCTCGTATCTTATAAAATCTATTGTATAAATTTAATAATCAGGTATATTGACCAGTTAGTAAAGAATTACATGTGTTACCGAAAGGTAATCAAAATAAATGAATTCAAGATAATTGTTTACTGTGAATTAAAATATCATAAAATTGGTTATGTCTTCGAGACTTTTGAGGAATAGTTAAGGATGATTTTTATTTCGTCAAATTATAATGTTTAAGTACTTTATATTTTTTGTGCTTTATTATTCGACATAATTTCTTTGTAATATTATTATGGAAATTAATTCAAGTATAAACTACTACCTACCTATATCTATATATATACCTACTTCTGAACACCATAAGCCCAGAGTATTTTTTTAAAATATTATTATTAGCCAGAAATAGAAGGAAACTGTGTGTTGTTCAATCTTTATTTTCTTTACAATAAATTAATATTCTTAAATTTTGTTCCATAATAATAATGACATTTATTAAAGAAAATGTATGTATTGTGTGATAATCTGTTTTATTTTATCATTGAATTGTTTTATGCATTATAAAGACTTTAAAAGTATTGTGATATCTTTATATTGTAAGTATAATACGAATTTGTTTAATAACCATGTGGAACCATGTTATAAATTTGTAGATTATTATAAACTTGTTTCATTTCTCCTTCACGAACAATCCAAACAACCGCCTCCTGAATTAGTCGAATAAAAACAATGATAATAAAAGTTAGGAGCTTATATTCATTGGAGTGAAGGAAGTAATACCGATTCACAAGTTCCTCGCTACCCTCACAAATGTGAGGTCGTTCCAAATTCGGGAGCGGCAGATTGATCCCGCGCCATCGAGGGTGAGTCCCCCTCCATACCTCGCCGCGTAGTCCCGCTTCGCGGCAATCGCGCGCTATCCTTTGCCGCGGGAGGGCGCCTAAGTCGCGCCGTGCTCTACCACGTGCTAGTATTACAGGTCTACGATATTGGTGTGTGAGTGAGTTCCGTGTTTTTCGACGTACGGAGCGATGCGTGATCAGAATAGGAATCCGCTGGCGTGTATGTAAACGCGGGTATTATTGTTCGGTTGGGATCGTATTCGTATATTGTTTACGAATGTTCGATTAATTAAACGTTTCTGTATAATTAGGCATTAATTATTCATGATTCATATTCGTAGAATTTCATAAAAAACGTAAAATTTAATCATTTATGTTTAATGGTCAGATATGGCAAACAGCGTCAGCGGACAATTTGAATATTGAATTATTAATAAAATAAACGAATCCTCAGGATGGATTCACCATAACAATGAGTGAGAGATTATATGCTATAAATATTTATTAGTGGTAGCATTTAACAGAACCGCTGTGATTTATGGCACTGCATATTATTTTGGCAGTCGCAAATGGGTTTCGAGTGCTCATTTATGTCAAAAAGCTCTTAAACTTTATAAAACATTATTTTAAATTTGTAATCAATGTAAACTTAAATATTTATTTAATTAAAGTAAAATTTCAATATAGGCATGTGCATGTTCCACGACTTGATGGCTATTAGAGCGACAGGAAGCGGTGTCGATTTTAGGGAATGTTACACTAGGAATGGTTCTCGGGTCATTGTTCTTTTTTACTTAGAAATGTTTTTTTCGTATCACGAAGATAAATTGCTATTGTCTTCCATTAATTGTTGAGGCACATGTTTAGTTTTATACGTTTTGAACGTTGGATAGTAAGATGTATTTTTTTTAAAACCTATTACAGTTAAATCGAGATTTTTCTAAGAGTATAAATAAAACGAAAATAATCCGAAACGATTTTTGACAAAGCTTTAAAGATGGGTTAGTCGTAACTGCTTAACAAAGACTGGTCACGCCGAAAATGGGTTACAAAGAAGTGAGGAAATGGGACTTTATAATTAAAGAATAGCGTATCGAATGGAGGTAAAATAAAGAGTGTCAGAAAGATGGATGACAGCTCACCAGATCTGTCGCTGAAGCTGCGACGAGGCTCCAGCGATTCGAGGGAGTCATTTTATATGGACTTCGCTCAAGGCATCGACTCTGATATAGAAGAAGTGACGACGATTGAACGGATAATACCTGAGCATCCGGGCGGGAGGACGGAGGGAGATGCGGATACGCTCGCAACGCCTTCCGGACTAGATGACAAGGATCTATCACAATGGTAAGAGTTTTTAAATTAATATTAAACTCGACATGATAATTCAAATATAATCCCTGGAGCTTAAATAGAATATTAAATGATGATCATCATTGTATATCTGTTATATATCATTTATTATCATTTATTATCATTTATTATCATTTATTATCATTTAATTTAATTATCATTCAAAGTATTTCTATTAGATCTAAATATTTTTCTAATATTTTAAACAACATTGCGATCTTCTCCATAATGTTTACAAAATATTTAAATTAAAAACTGTAATATATACTTGACCGTCATACCTGTATTTACAAACAATAATAATTGGAGAATTCGTAAAGTAACATTATCAACGTGGAAGTACATAGGCATAGGTACATATTTAATAATCAGACGGGTGTTAGGTGTGCTTGAAGGCTTACTTTTATTGTCACTTAAAACTTTATTTTTCTTCATGTACTTTGCGATTCTATTAAATAAATCAAAATGCTAAAGAAGAAATACTATTATTAATTGAATATAAACGATTGTATTAATCAGTCACGGTAACGGCAAAATATTTCATCGGACGTAGCCAACCGGCTACTATCCAATACGAAAATATTCCGCTGTACGATTCGAAAAAAAAACCTTATCTTTTAATTTTAATATCTATAAAACTAGTGTTAGGTGATCATTTGATGTTTAAGCGGGTATAAAACATAGCGGTTAAATTCTCTCGTATTATTCAAATTCAATTCATTGATAATTTGCATCTTCAATTTGGAGGCCAGGTGTGGTATAACTGGTGAATGTAAGGCTATCAAGGTAACGCCACGCTTAAAATCTAGTGTGTTAAAACCAACCAAATTTTTTTAATGAGAGTGAAGTCGCGTCGCTTATTATGATTGACATAATATGTCAATGCTAAAAATTGCAAAATAACGCTTTAAGCAAAAAAAAAAAACAATTCTTAATTCATTCGATCATAGGTACGTCTAATTTCAATAAATTATTTATATTTTTTAAAATATAAATCATTTCGCACTCTCTTTTCTTATTATTCTCATCGGTGCACAAGCTTTCTTTGTGCTCTAAGCACAACTTCTGGAAAGACTGACGTCAGTACAACGTACAATGGTCGTGTAGTATCCGTCAATCCATTAATCTGCTGTTATTACATCTACAGTTGAAAAGGTTGATTGACTGGTCACCATCCATATTATCTCTTGATTAAAAAAAAACCAATTCCTTCAGCTATTATAATAAATAGTATTATTAATAATAAGTAATATAAGTTTAAAGACGTCTATAGAACAGTCAAATTGACTAATAAACAAATATAAGGTTTTTCTTGCTATACAACATATAAATTGATAATTTATTACATTTACATGTATAATTTTGTAATCCATTATATTCTAGAATATTATAATAGATTAGTTTATGTTCATAGATTTTCAATGAATTAATTAATTTTATTTGAGGTATTTTCTAAAAATACCAAGAAACTTTTTACTTCTTGCATTAGTTAGTTCACAAATTGACACTGCTATTACTTCAGCCTCATGCTTAAACTTAAGATTAATGTTATACGAAATTGGGTTAGCTCGATCCCTTGTCGCCAAGCGGTTAACTCCATTTTGACGTATAAGGTATCTCCAGCACGTGGAGTGTAAAATCTCGTTCCATATAAATAGAGCGGCGACTCAGGACATATGTATGCCAGCGGCACCCGTTTGACGGGTCGTGTTGATCTGGGCTTTCTCTCGGGTCAAATAAACCACCAACGGTCACTATACGGGTCGCTTAAGTTTATAATATACTTTGAATGACATAGATTTAAATTCAAAGATATATTTATAGTTTGAAGTGGTTATGATGAAAAGGGGAAAATGATTTTGTTTATTATATTATTAGGTCGATACTTAAATATCAGGCTCTATTACTATTAAAATATTACTATTGACTATTTTAAGGATGTACGTAGGTCATAAATAAACTAAATACCTATTATTCTGTAGATATATATAATTATTAAGCAACCAGGAGTGAAACTGATTTTATAAATTTTGTGATTGTATACAAAACACTTCTTGCAGCAACTATGTTCTAGTAACCTCAGAACCTTTTTTTGCCAGTAATTACTGGTACCATTCAAACTGGCACACAGCAATAAGCAATGCTGTCGCTGTATGGCGGTAGAATGAATGGTGAATGGATGGGTGGTCCCATTTAGACGTGCATGTACAAAGCCTCACTAAACTAATTATGATATTATAAATCTAACTTCATATTTAAATCTGTATAAGAGATTATCCCATACAGGACTATTAGAAGCTTAACCCAGATTTTTACCATTTATATTTTTCTCCAACAAGAGTATTAGGTTGGACTACTTATTTAAAATTTATACTTGGGATATAATTAGATATTCCACATAACGAGCGTTGAAATTTCGAATAAACGAATATGTGAATTTCGAAAGTTATGATAAATCTTTTAAGCTTATAACGCTTAGATTAACAGTTTGAACGTTATTTATATTATAGGATAGCTAAGATCCGTCATGTATTGCAGTGCCTATTTTGTTTTTTTTTCAAAAATTGCTAAATATATTACTTTCATCGAGCTATATCAGAAACCTTTAGCGAAGTGTCAAAATCATTTGTTAGAGTTAAAAATCAATCAGTTAAAATATCCGTAAACGCAGAGACTACGAGCAAAACAAGCATGAATCTATACTTATGAAAAGCTTTTCCTGATTAATTATCAAAGCACAGCCAAAACTATTGAGTCTAGAAAATTGAAATTTGGAACATTGATTTATTTTATTACGCAAACATCCGACCAAGAAAGGTTTTTTTGGAAGTTTCAACTTTAAGGAGGATAATGGGAGGAATAACTTTGTCCTTGTTACTTACAGATAGGCCTTCGATCAAAAATACCACTACTACTGTATAAAGACTGTTTTACTGGTGGTAGAGCTTTGTGTAAGCTCGTCTGGGTAGGAACTACCCACTCATCAGATATTCTACCGCAAAACTGCAGTACTTGGTATTGTCGTGTTCCAGTTTGAAGGATGAGTGAGCCAGTGTAATTACAGACACAAGTTACATAACATCTTAGTTCCCAAGGTTGGTGGCGATGTAAGCGATGGTTAACATTTCTTACATGCAAATGTCTATGGGCGTTGGTGACCACTTACCATCAGGTGGCCCATATGCTCGTCCTTCTTCCTATTCTATAAAAAAAAAGATACTAGTAATAGTAGTATAGTATTAATCGAAGATTTAGACACATAATAATGTATCCTTATTCGTCGAAGTCGGGCAGCTACTATTATATATTTATTTATATAAAATTATTCTATGGCTAATGTCATATAACTAGCCCATTCAATCTTTAAGAAACATATGGATGATAAGCGACCGAATCACAGCTGAAACAAATGATTCATTCGACCGGAAAGGGACTAAATATTTCTTGTGTATAAAAAACCTTATGAGTGTAACGAACGCTTAAGTTAACTGTTGTACACGTATTATGTAAAGATTTCGATGTTTAAAACGATGTATTATTAAAACCGTATTCGGGATAATTGCGGCTTCAGGTACAAATTAATAATATTTATTTTTCGTAAAATTTATGTCAATGATCCTCAGATCTTTTTCATACTTTTATAGTAGTAAATAATATAATTTTTGAGTTAATAAAATTAAATAATTTTGTTTTAAAACCATTAGTTACGGAATTCAATAGCAGCTTTAGTTTCATATTTAAAAAAGTAAGAAGCGTCGTTTTAATACTTGGTTTATTTATATGGAACGTAATATAACTCAAGTTTTCAGAATTAAAAAGAGTGAATAAGATTTACGGGTTGAAATTTAATGTCCTTTTAACGGCTGCACCATTCAGCTGAATAATTCTGTCATTATATAGGAATGATACGGAACGGTTTTTATTACGGTTCATTTTATTTTTGTTCACGCCTTAACGATTGGTCCAAATTATATGCAGTAAAAATGTAGTCTTTGGTTCTAAACACTTGAGGCGATAAGTTTACTTATTTTGGTAAGAAATCATAATTGTTGATATTATGACCAATATACATGACCTAACGATTTAAATTATTTTTTTTAATATAAAAAACTACTTTTTGTGACTTAAATATAAAAGTTAGACATATGCTGTCGCTGACTTTTTTGTAGGCATTATCAACCTCTACAACTTTCCTCTAAAACTCAATCATATATTTCTCATCGTTAAGTCAGCTTTCGTAAGAAACGTTTTCAGTCGGCCGTTTTTTCTCTGACTAACTGCAAATCCCACTACCACGAAAAAGTCTTTTCATTTTTTGGGGTTAATATATAACCTATGACACACAAATGATGTGGCTTTCTATTGGTAAAAAAATTGTCAAAATCGGTTTGGTAGATACAGAGATTACCCCCTACAACCTCACTAACTTTACCTCTTTATAATATTAGTATAGATAGTGTCTTACTTCGTAATTTTTATGTTTATTTGTAAATTTCATGAGATAAATTTCATTACACTGTATTACTAGTATACAATTGTAGTCGATCAGTATTTTTCGACAATAGTAAAACACATAATTAATAAATTTTGTTATGTAAATTATGAACAATACATATCTCGCTCTTGCAGGCAATGCTATTTGTTCCGAAGTCGTGTGAACAGATAAAGTACTAGTTCCTTGAAGCTACTTAGTATTCCTTTTTCATTTTTGTAGTTGAGCCGCGCACGTTTCCTTCGGAAATCTTGCTATTTGTTTACCGTCAAGCGTAATGCCGCGTCGCACCTGATCAGACATGATGTGATTAGACGTATGATGTGAGGAATAATAATATAATATGTTAGTATTATCTGATACCGGAAGGTTCGCTTCCTGACAGTTTTCCGATAGAAAAACTCAATCTCCGGCCAAGATAATACGGCGTAGATTAAGAATCTTTGTAAAAATTACTTCGATCTATTGCTGCATTGTTGTGTAACAACAAACATATTGTTGCATTTATAATATTATTATTATTAGTAGTATTTTATAAAATATCAATTTAATGTTATACTGAAAACATGTTTTAAGAAATGTAAAATATTCGTTCATTTCAGCTGAATTGGGTAAGTTGAACATAATTTGGAAGTAACATTTAGTTACAACATTTATACGTTATATAAAAGCTTTTGAAATATGAATTTTAGTCTATCAATTTAAAACAACATAAACAACATCAATTTTAAATCTAGATTATAACTCATTCACAAAGTAATCACGGACCCTGAATCGGTGGCAGCTTCGTGGAGAACTTAAGATTTCTATTGAAATGAAAACTACTATTTCAGTATTAATTTCGAATGAATATGTAAGTAAATAATGAAATATTTTATTTAAGCGTATATTGTTTTTGTTTATTGTATCAGAACCTGCAACAATTTATTGTATATTACTTGTTACCTCCATGGCATATTTCGTTTACAGATGTTAAACTGAGATATAGGCTTTTTTTAATCTAGAGTCAAAATTAACATTCAAGCAGATTAGAAATTAAAATATTTATTTGAATTAATAAGCTATATCCTTCTTTTGAGGAGAGGAGGCCTTTGTCCAGGTGCTCAGGCATGGGACTATTATTCACTGTCCGCCTATTCAATAAATTAATTACCTAAAGTTATTTTAGACACTTATTACATAATTTTAGTAATTTTTAGGTTGATCGTATCGGTGCCGTTAATTACTGTTTGATGTATTTAACCTGTTACTATTGTACGACTGTGGTAGCTTTAAAGAGTTGTAAATATTTATTACAAGATAATTCATGAAACGTGAAAACAAATGAATAACTGAAATATGTATGAAATAGAAATATAATTCTAAATTGTCAATTTTAATTCTCATAAAATATTTGTATAATATTTTAAACATGTTAAGTAAAGGATACAATGACATAACTTGATCTTATATTATACATATACAGAAAATAAATATACTTTTTAATTGTAAAATTCCAAGAAAGCTTTCAATTTTTTTAAGAATAGATTTTCATTCCATTATTCTCTGGTACACTATTCCATTTTCATATAAATTATTACAAGTACTTCGTTTCACTGAACCCGAATATAATATCGGTACAGGTCAACGAACATCAATACTAACCGTAAGCGAACGTCACTATAAAACATTTTCATATTTATCATATGAATTTTCAGCGTCGTACTTACAATTTTAACTGTATTCAGTAAGCATTAAATGGAGTTACGTGTAAAATATTTTTACCACGAAACATTTTAAATATCATTAATTTACCTTACATAACGAAGCATATGGAATGCAGCTCATTTCGCCACACTCCGCCATTGCGGGTTTGTATATACTCATACGCGTGGAAATATTTATTTGGACACTTCTTTGATTTTTTTTGCATGAAAAGCTCAAAGGTGTTAGAGCTGAATAGATTTGAGTTTGCGATCTCCGTTGTTCACTTCACTTGTTCAATCGAAAGGGCAATAAATAAATAGTAATAATAATGTGTTAATTGGTGTTTAGCTATTGCTTTATTAAATTCATCCAGTTTTTTTATTATAGGTCCAAGAAAATAGTTTAGAAAAATGCTTATAACTTAAAAACATAAGATATAAAAAAGATATGCTATCGAAAATAGTGATTCGCTGATAAGATTATTAAAATCCCTTGAGAATATTATGGTTTTATGAATTGTAGAATGTAAAATTTAAATCCTTTTCAAACGTAATAATAAAAATGCAAATGCCGTGTAATAAATATAATTCAGCTTATTATCAGGATGGTACTATCGGGTTTAACGAGTGTTATCATTCGCTGGACGAACTGCAATCACGAATAAACATGTCCATGAAACTTAATTAGATGTGAAGCTAACCGAAATAACACCAAGCACGATATTTTAATTACATTCATAATATGATCACTACTTTATAACACTGTATTAACAACTGCTGTATGAGTATTATCACTGCTAAAATAAAGAGTACGTACATACATACATATTATACAACATTATATGTTGAGAAAGAACGAAATACTTATATTAATAAATTTTTGAGATTACTTTTTAATCAACAAATGAAAGATTTTGCGATACTCTCGGTCTAATCTATTACTATATATGCTGCACGGGGCCAAAGAAGCGTCTAGGGAGAAAATAGATAAAAAAAACCGTTGGTTAATGTTTCAATACGATGTTATTATATAAATTATTATGTTCTATTCAATTCTATTATAATTAAGTATTAATAACGCAATGATTTAAGGTGGCCCTAGCAATGTAAAAGTCGCAGGTTCGATCCTGAGTCCTTGGACTATTGTCGTCTCCACTCCTAGCACAAACTGTACGCTAAAATAAAGGGGTAAATGGAAATATTAGTAAGTTCTTAAAAAAAGAGCATTGCAAGTATTCTTTTTTTGAAAAAAATATTAAATCATGTACAATAATTAAAAAAAAAAACAAAAAAAATACACTTAAAAGTAAGATTTATTATGTTAATAGTTAGACCTCACATGTAGCATCCGCTCGACATTATGACACGTGTTGATTGATGATACCATGCGAAAGATCTAAAGCCGCGTTTTCATAGAGTTTTACAGTACAGAGTTACCAGACACATGGCAAACAAAGGTTCACGCAACGGATAGAAACGGCTTTTCATTTGAAGTTTTTTTTTTTAATGAAAACCTCATTATTATTATGGCGACAAAATACTATGAAAATATCATACGTTCTTCGCACATTTTTAATTCAAATCTTATAGAATAAAGTCGTTCTACCTACGCTTTTTGACTTATTTAATTTTATAATTATAAATATACATCTTAGCTTGAATACATATTTTTTAATGATTTAAGCCATTAAGTTATATCTAGAAGATATTAAGACAATTTTAAATAAACTACGATATTAAGATAAGCTTACGATATAAAACATACTAGTATTTCGTTTTAGACTACAGAATCGTATAGTGCTTTTTCGTCATAAGTATTTCGTTATCAAAACAAAGAATAACACAATAATAAATTTTACTACTAAAACATCGCGCTCCATAACATCTCATTGGGCGGGCTTTTGCTGGCTTTAGAGGGGTCACAATTAAAGCGTTATGGTTTGTCTACAACAACAGGGAAATTGTTAATGAGGTTATTTGAAAATATATTTACCTTCTCTCTGTAAATATTTTTTTCAATAAAATTGGTACAAATAAATATTTTTTTAATAGTATATATGTTGGATAACCAATATAGTAGTTATTGTAGTTTACATTATATTAAATTATAAAATATGTTTGTATTTTGGAAGACGATATGATTGAGTTGTGTTAGCAGCCACACGATAGCAGGTATCCTGAAAAAAATCACGCGTTTCATATAAATAGTGTATGATATTCGAAGCGTCCTCTCAACTTCCATGTTGAGATAATTGCGATTAGCCGGCGCCGTTTCAATGCAAATTAAAAAGGTACACTAATTGTTTCTTACTCGAAAAGTTTGTTGTTTGTTGTTGCACGGTTGTTTGAACTTTACTTGATGCCGATTTATTTAACACGAAGCGAATTTATAAATGATCTTTTATATATATGTAACCTTTTCTCAGTGTACGAAATGGCGTTTGTATCCAAATCTAGTAGGTGCAATAAAATTATTCAACGCACACCTTTAGACGCTACCATCTTGCATGCTTTGAAATAAGGTAATTTGACCTTCGTGAAAATATAACAGTTAAATGGTTTCTTAATAAAGCTAATGTAAAATATATTAATTTTAATTCACTTACTATTGTCTACAATATTTATATCTAATCTCGAATTTATAAATAGTTTTATCCAAAGATATTCAGATGTGATCTTCGTCATCCAAAAGGACAAGCCGGAATTATATTGGATTAGAATAATTTAACTTACAGTACACGATAGTTAGTAGATGTCTTTAGTAACAGTTAAGACCAACAGCTTAACGTATTGTCTAGAGAAAGGGGAGACTTACGACCCACACGCAGTTGAACCGATCATTAGTACAGCCAATACGTAGTATGCAAAGATAAAGTCATGACAGTACCTGACCTCTCGTTAATTGATCTTAGATAAAGTATGAATTAACATAAAATTTTTAATATAACTGTATGTATTTTTGATCGAATTTTGAAATGATTATTTGATGTCGAATTCCATATGCAAGTTATTACAAAATCGCATGGAATATGTAAATCTGAGCTTTGTTTATTTTTAATCCTTCTGCCTTTGGATGGATATTCTTTTACATGTATATAAAATATAACTTATTACTTTAGTATTTGAAGAAGGTATATGTATTATGTATTGTTTTTCGTCAATTAGAGATTTTTTTATTTTTTTAATGTTAAGTTAGCCTATAATTGATATATATTTTGTTACAATATTTTATACGTGCAAAAAGACATTGTGTTTCTTAATATATAACGTTGGCTTTCTATTTGATAAGCTAAAATAAAATAAAATGTATGTTCATACTCTAATGTAGTTTTATAAGATACGATTTATTATAATCGCTTCTCCGCCTTTTAGCTAAGATTAATGCGGACGATTTATCATGCGTATGTATTTATTTAATAGAAACAATTTACTCTTATTATATCGATATTTACCCGTGTTTTAGTATAATATTACTTATAAACATACATTTTAAATGTAGGTATAGAGGTTGTTGTAGTTTTTATATTGTATTTCTGTTAGGCAATGTAAGCTTTCCAGGGAAGATACTTAGTGATCAGTTAATCTACAAATTGTAATTCTCTTTAGCTGTTTCCTAATCAGTAGTTACCTATGATTTGGAGCATATTGCCGTGTAAAAAATGCTTTAAATGTTTTACTGTTTCAATGTCAATGGGCAATAGTGATCAAATTAAAACCACTTAGAATAGTACGTAGACACGTAGACTAGCCATCTTTGACTGAACTCTATTTCTTTACTCTCATTCCGACTAATGGCTATAAAAGTCTTTCGAAGAACGGGAATGAAAGTAAGAATTTCTGTTCAGAAAAACCCACTTAATTTTTAATGAACCAAGGATTTCGGGATACCTCGGAAAACTTATAAAGTAGCTATAAGCGTAGATCTCGCGACCAACGAGGCATTCAGTACGAAATATACGATAAATAAGTAAGCTCACATTTTAAGAGAATAATAAAGCTTAGGTATATGCTCCAATACGCATCCCATTGACCTCGGTATAGTTGGAGCACCTACAATTTCAGTTGGAGTTTGTCGGTTATTACAACTCTGCACACAACAGGTCAGAGAACATTTAGTACTGAACTACTTCTCGAGAAGTTGCGGTCAGCATGAAGGGTTTCAAGTGCTGCCTGGAGTGTTAAGTTAGTTTGATGTAAATGAAAATTGTTACTTAAATTAAAAATAATGATGATAAAATGAATACGTGTATATATTATGTTTGTAATGATAATATCAATAATAATCGACAAGAAAAATCAATCTTTTAAGCCATTCGGTATTACAGTTTAATAATTCAAACTTCTTAGCTTAGACATGTGATGTAAGCTTATAATTAATAAGGACTACTTGATTCATGTATAAATAAGATGAATCTTAAAATAATAAAACTCAAATGAGCCCTAAACAAACACCTGTCTCAAGATTCCCACAACAATTCTTCTTACACATATATAATTATCAACATTCATTTGTATAGCCACTTGGAAACTTCCCGCGATCCTTTAGAAGTCTATCCACTATTGCAGTGTTTATGGCGTAATCGGTAACATGAACATATGAGTGGTTGGCACTTGAACCGACATGTGACGCTAATTTCACGCCAGACAGCTCAGCAAGAGTGATCCCTAAATTGCACCGAAACAGTCTGTCGCGTTGCGGAGTGACGAAACCGGTGCATGATTAAAGGGGAAACGTTCACATAACATTGACATTTGATAGTCAGCCGTATTTGCCGAATCGCGTGCGTCGCGTCAGTCAATAGAAGTCGGGTTTTTATTCGCGTAAACAAAAGCGTAGCTTCTCTTCGGAATACATAGCTTACGTAACTTCTACTCAGTCACTATTAAGAAATATTTTCAAACATCTTAGTAGTAGCCTTTCATATAATATGAATCGATTTTAATAAAATAGTGTTTCTTGTTTACATTAACTACGTACAGGAAATAAGTTTATGTGTGTAAGTAAAACAATATTGAGTAGGAACGCTGTATAATACACTTAATTAGTACACCTCGAGTTCTGAATTCGCTGTCACTACGATAATTGACTTGTATAGCTGCTCGTGAACTTTGCATACATGTGAGTGAAAATTTAAGCAATATAGGTAAATTTGAAAACATATGTAATGTTATATGACTGTATATAATAACTTTAATATTATGTTAATAATATTACAACAAAATGTGACGCTGTTAAAAAAAGATGAACGTCCACTATATATTGTAACAAATAAAAATGCAATTAATGTTATACAAGCAATTATAAACAAAGCTAAAGCATAAAGGAGTTTTCAACATGAATATTATTTTTATATTAAAAAGTAACAACAACACTACTATTAATATTTAATTTCCACAAGCAAGATATTTTTCTTAACGTCACACTCAGAGCAGACGCGGTAGACGTTTAGAAAAATATGAAGCACACCTACCAAGTTTTTGATGCTCGAGACTATAAAACACTCATGGCGTTTAAGTACCAGAATTTATATGAAATCTTAAAACAAAGATGTTTTTCATGATGAGCAAAGCTTCATGTCGTCATATCGCATAAATTTAAAAAAAAAAACATTACTTTTACGTAATAACATTCACTCAGAAAAATAAATAATGTTAAAAAAAAATTAAGTCATAACCGGACATTGAACGTTTATTAACGCGGAATGATAAGACATACTGTTTTATTTTGGAAATTCTTATTAGTCCGATCCATATCATATCTTGAGAACGAATTATGTCTTTGACTTAATCGATAGCTGGAATTTTCATCAAAATAAAACCAGTGGGTATTTATCATAATAATAAAATACATAAAGGTATGTATATCAGCAGATATATTTGGCGAAATAGAACCAAACACTCTTAAATAAAATCTCAAAATTTTCTTTAAGCGTCTATAATAATAATTAGTGATTGTTCAAAACAAACGTATGCTATCATCATTTACTTAAAACAATTTAATCATATTTATCAGGATCAATATATTTATATGATAAATTCATACATATGTTTATAAATAAGTTTTTGTTAAACAGTATTAAATGGCTCAATCAATCAATGTTGTTATCTCTACTTATCCATATAAACTAAATATATTTTAAATTGTTTTTATGAGTATTCATGTTTCAATAATCAAACAAATAGCTTTGTTTAGTTATATAAAAATAAAATAGCTGAAAACGAACCATTTTACACAAAAACATCTGAATTATTTGTGGTTATAATAAAGATTACTTGGATAAATATCTGCTTAAAAAACAAGACCGACTTCAAATTAAATTTACCCTGGGGATATTTTTTCACCCTAAGGAGGGAATTTTTCTTCAAATTTAAATAGGGCTAAATGGGAAGTATACCTCCAAAAAAAAAAAACATTTTCTATATCGGTTTATAAATGATGGAGTTCTGAGGTAACAAATATTAAAAAAAATACAATTCAAAAATAGAAGCCTATAAAGCGTGTACTTGGCGTTGTCTATGGTTGGTAATATACTTAATCACTTTAATGACTATACCAGAATATTCATCCACTATGAACGAACTTCCGCTTCTAAAATTGAAAACCTTAATGCAAGTTAAAATTGCGCTAACAATCCTAGCCACCATATTATTAATTTTAAATTAGCTTCCATGTCATCTTTCGTGTCGAGAGTAGAAAATATTGAGTAGGGTTTATATTAATAATGTTTTTAGTTACAGTACCCAACTTTAGTTTGCCTTCATTATTTTAAAGGAATTCATTAAAGAAAATTATATAACCTTAATAACTGACAATTTAAATATTAAGACTCATTAAGATAAAATTTTATATAATTAATATTTATATACTAGCGTCTAATTTGAATAGTGGCTCGAAAATCAGGCGCTCCATAAACTGGCTCTGAACTAAAACAAACTGTCAGCTCCTCATGTATTGGGAATTGTAAGATAAATTCTGTTTTTTCTCACGATTATTATTCAAATAACACGAAGCTAATAAAATTAATTAGCTGCTCAATCTCAATAATGATTTCTGTTGCTTCAACTACGCTTTTATTTATAAGCATTTGTTTTATTGTGATCTAATATTGAACGGGTTTAAATAAAATGCATTTCTACTAATGAAACACGAATATTACAATTCAAATAAAATGGAAAAGCATAGAGGAAGGTTTGAAAGAGAAAGAGTAAAGGTAATACATATATAATATATTATATAGAGAGTATTACACTATACATACATTGATTAGAAATGAACGAATATTAGCTCAAACGTCTTTTACCCATCTAGACCATTTTGGTCAGTGATTTCGGCTGCTGGAATTACAGAAGGTTTGTGTACGGAGAAGTTACAAGTTCATCAGGACCCACCCACTTATTATCTATTATATCGCCAATCAATTCTTTTATATGGATGTAGTCCAATTTAAAGGATGAGTAGCTCAATGTAATTTTAGGCACAAATAAAATAATTTATCTCATGGCTTTTGATGTAATGCTTTAAGGAATTTCTTACAGTGCAAGAAACTCTAGGAGAAGGTGAATTTTAATCATCAGATTCAGAAAACATTCGCTTGTTTGCGTCATTGAAATTGTAATAAAAATACAGTCATTTTCGTCATCTTCACTTGTATCTAGTCAGACTATTAAGTATCAATTACCTTAAGCAGACGAGCCGGTTGGCGTGGTTGGTAGATACTTGCCTTTCACGCCGAAGATTGTGGGTTCGATTCCCACCCAGGACAGACATTTGTGTGCATGAACATGTATATTTGTCCTGAGTCTGGATGTAATTATCTATATAAGTATGTATTTACAAAAGAAAAATAGTATATGTAGTATATCAGTTGTCTGGTTTCCATAGCACAAGCTTTGTACAAGCTTAATTTGGGATCAGATGGCCGTGTGTGAAAAATGTCCCAGGATATTATTATTAAGCACGCCCTTCGTATTTTTATCGAAACTACAAAACATTGATATTAAAATCAAGATACATGAATGAATTATTATCCACGCAACGCTTCGAAATCCACAAGCTAAAACTACCATTTTCGTTTTAATACAAAATCAATATATCCGAAACAATGCAAATATCGTTAGCGTTATGCCTCCATCTATGCTAGCATAATGGTTATTCACGCCCATTATACATCGGGGCGTTGAGGCTCATATCTCAGCCATGCAAGGTAACAGATGCCGTTATGCCGGAATAAGTAAAAGGCATTATAAGATAGCCTGAACATAATTGAAGTTCCAGAGGAACATTAACTTAATCGATAATACAAAGCAGTTTCTATACTTTATGTTCTCTGGTTGTTAATTAACTGAGCGATTTTATAATCTTTTGATTAAGCGAGTTAGATTTAAATTTTGAATTAAATTTATACATTATATTAGAGCAGTCCGTAAAGTCCGTAGGCGTTGAAAGCTTTACCCTTTTAAATACCTAATTTTATCTTAAATCAGTTAAAGTGACATCGAATACTACACATATATACACCATAATTTTTCCATGCCATAGCTATAACCATAGGTTTTCTCATGGTGTTTTTCTCGATTACACGATGAGTAAAAATCATAAGTTAAGCTCCTATATCAGAGATTTTAACTCCCGATTCCGAACTCCCTGTTCTTCTAAAAACTTACGTGTTCTGTCGATTAGAATGTCTTGGATCGCATTTGTTGTGTCACAAATGTTACACTTAATATTTGTGTGTTAAAGTAAGTTTAAATAAGAATTAAATATACTTATAAAGTCAATAAAATAACAATTTGATTTATTTAAATATCTATACAATAAGTGACGTTTAAATAAAAGTCATATCTGAGTCGTATCCTTCTAAAAAGAAGCCTCGCATCTCCCCCATTCTTGACGCCCTCGCGGGTAATATTTTACTCAACGACCTATCACGCGTCATAAATCAAACATTGTTATTCTAGGTCCAGTATTTAAAGTGGGGGAACCATCAATTTGTATGGTGGTAACATTGCAGGAATCATCGCTGAGATTTTTTGTTCAAGTCACGTCTGATCTTTGATAATAATGTTCGAGTTGCTTGCTTTGAAAAATGCTGGGATGACGACGTGATGATAAATTACTATAATAGATTGATATCACGGAGGAATTCGAAATTGAGATCTTGAAAAGCGTAAGAATGCGTTAAATAAGTATCTCATTTAAATAAAATAATCATAAAATTATTTCTACAATCACATGTATTTTGTTTTAATACGAATTTACGCATGTCGGCTACATATTTCACATATTGTACATCATTATAGAAAAAAGGAGACCCTGTAATATTTAATATAATAAACGTGATGATTAAAATGTATTAAATTTAATTTTAAGTAGTTTTAAAAATAAATATTTTCTTTCCCTTTTTTAATAGTAAATAAAATATTTTAAAGTATTTACATCGTAACTAAAACGAATTATGTTTCTTAAACCTCTAAGAGCTAATTTTATTTAACTATTATCTGCGTTTATAGTTGTCTACTTTCCTTAATAGCGGCTAGGTAAGCCTTAGTCCGTACGTATTTACGTATAGATCTCGTAAGCTCTCGGAGAATTAATCGAACTGCATTTACGATAATGCTTTGTTTATTTAGTCCCGTTGTTAATTTAAATTCTCTCGATTAATGTTTATTGTTGTTCTAAGATTTAGTAATTAAGATTGTGTATAGGTAGGTGTTTGTTACATCAGTGCCAGAAAAAAAACTTCTGGTAAACTTCCCAGTGTAATGGAATATTGTGCTACCTATACACTTTACTTTTGAACGTTTCGTAATAAGGGCTTTATGAATTCGATGGTCAATTGTCTAAATTACCAACATTGTGATAAATAATTTGTTTTAGAGTGATTGAAAAAGCTTGGCTTTATTGTCAAATGTTTAGGCAAATGGTAAACGAAATGGCAAATACTTTTGCTGTAGCTGTTATATTGTAGTAGAACTAATTTTACATATACAGGTTGGCCCTAATGTTTCTATATCGCTTTTGGTTCACCTTTTTACCGGAGCACAATTAATTGAAGTCCCAGTCTAAGCTGGCAACATTTATGTTTAATTGTCCCTTTGTTCGCTTTATATATTCTTATGTAAAAAAAATAAAAATACTGTTGAAAGTGTTCATTCATATTTTATACATATATACACATGTATAGATACAATCTATAAAGTGGATCTATGATCTCCCTCTCTGACATTAGGTGCCGGAAGTTGGGGCTCCCCATGGGCTGCATTGTTTTTATACGGAAACGCTTTCATGTTTTTTCTTTGTTATATTCTTCTATGCTCTTAAAACCCTTTATAATGAAAGAAGCCAATTTTCAATGCAACTGTACCGTTGTAACAACTAGGTTTTTATTGGTATAAAATCATACTAACTTTTCCGGACCCATTTTGTACCTTCGTCCTTGAAAAGTCAGTCTTAATTTACATTAATATATGTATAATGGACTTTACAGTTTATTATCAGTAATATTAAATAATTGTTTTTTTTTTTTTAAATAAACTCATAATCAATATTAAACAAAAAATAATGATATAAATACAAAATTAATAATACATGACAACATTGAGATGCAGGAGGAGTGTTAAAAATGCATTGATTTCGGGTTACAGTTTCGTTATAATCAAATGAATACTGATCGTACATTAACTGGCTTCAATTTCTTATCTTTTGAAGTAAATTTTTTATACGTTCTGTTGTGGACACCGAAATTGAAGGTTGGACTACTGGTATTGATTATTGAAGCCTTTTGATATTTTAATATTCAAGAGTGAATTTTATATTTTGAGTTAGTCTTGAGTTCTAAGAATTTCTTATTAGTGAATGGTCCCAAGCCTTATATTAATGTTTATAATAACTTGGTAACACTTCGTAAAAACACTCCAATAATTTCCAAGTGTTTGCAGTAAGTATGCCTGCTGGCTTAGCAGACTTCTGATAAAGTGGAAAATGTGGTTTATTTATCTCTGCTTGGAATTTGTATGAATAGAAAAAGTTTACCACAAAAAGGAATTATGACGTTAAAGGCTCGTAGTAGTCGTAATCCATCATTGTATTGTGTGGATGACGACGAAAATTTTTGGATATACGTTGGTTGGTGGTTAGTGGCTATTTAGAATTTTTCTTTTCCAGTCCTTGGAAATAGGATATAGTATCTTTGTTCTTTTTATCAGCATTTTATTTAAAGGTTTTAAAAGTTTAGTTTCATAGCTTCATTTGAAAAAAAAATGCGAATTAACCACATACTTACTCAATAGGAAAGTACGGAGAAACATTCAATTATTTCAAGTGCTCAATACTGCTGGCTCTAATATTTAGATGTAGTTCAGTTTTTTTTTAAATAAAAATTAACATCTCAACAACAGAGTAATAGATAACTAAAAAATAATGTTTAGAATTACTTAGAATTCGACTGTTTAATTTCAACAAAAATATATTTAATAATTCTATAGCTATTTTTACAGGTTTGATTATGTGCATATGCACACATTCACTAATTTGTTGGTGACGCATGCATTTGCGACAAGTGATTTCTGGCTGTTTCCATGTTCTTGTCGGAACATGTTAAATTGCTGTACGTTGTGTTTTCTTACCACCATTTAAGGAAATTTGTATTAATTTGTTATCTAAACTGAAAGCGTTTTAGGTTTTTAATTAGCATATTAATTATAAAATGTTTAATCAAGCGATAATATATATGTTTAAAAAGCCGAGATGGCCCAGTGGTAAGAACGCGTGAATCTTAACCGATGATCATGGGTTCAAACTCGGGCAGCACCACTGAATTTTCATGTGCTTAATTTGTGATTATAATTCATCTCGTGCTTTACGGTGAAGGAAAACATCGTGAGGAAACCTGCATGTGTCTAATTTCACTGAGATTCTGCCACATGTGTATTCCACCAACCCGCATTGGAGCAGCGTGGTGGAATAAGCTCCAAATCTTCACCTCAAAATGAGGAGAGGAGGCCTTTAGCCCAGCAGTGGGACATTCACAGGCTGTTTCGGTTTCGGAAGCGATAAAAATTGGATAATTTTCACAGCTACATGTATTTTGTTTATGAAAACAGGTATTTTGAACATATATATATATGATATAATAAATTTGTTTATTGGCTCCGCTATCGCCTTCCAGGAACGCTCCGGCACCCATCGAGGGCTGACATCGCCCCCGTTAGCTATCTATGACATAGACTATGCAAATTATATTTAAATCAACTGATAAAATAACCTATAATAGAAAAAAACTTTAAATATATTTTTTTATCATAAAAAACCTAAAATATAAATAATCCATCCAAATTCACAGCTTAGTGCTGAAATTACTAATATCTTAAATATACGCGCCCTGCAGGAATATTGTCCTAGAATTTGTGTCATCTTTCTCAATTAGTCATTTTACGAGTTACTTGAGCGAGAATATTATAAGACATCGAGGTCGATGATAGCCGGAATGTAATTAGCGAGAGAAGCCCTTACTAATACTTTACGGCATCTTACCGCTGATATTAAATTTCTTATAACTAGTATTACTTTATCTCTTAAAAATGAATTGAACGATATTTAATGATTGCATGCTGTAATGGAGAATATAAAGGCAGAAAAAGAAACTCCTCTAGAATATTCTATAGTTTATAAAAAGTTAGCAAGAAAGTGCTTTTCAGCACTTTATCTTTCGCACATTGTCCGCGAAGAAAATGCATATTGTAGTTCCTGCGCTTTTTTCATTGTTCGCTGTCGCTTCCACTTTGATCAAAACTTTTATACTACTCTAGTTTTCAAATGTACATTTTTGTGTGGTTAACGAACGCTGTTGGTGTGTGGTGGCTTTGAGTGGCGGTTACTGTGTTATTTCCTGCTCATACACGTTTTTGTAACTAAAACCTATATATGTAATATCCCATAAATTATTGATGTACTTGGTGGTCTGGTATTTTCGTTCAACTATACGTGTATTATGGACAACATTATATCATGTTTTGAAATAAGTTTTTATTTTTTAAGATTTAGAAGAACAATTAATTTAAATCCGTATAACTACAATCAGACAAAATTAAAAAAAAAACCTATGATAGAACGAGTCCCATTTCATTTGTTCTGTGATATATTATAATCAACAGATTATTTTGTATTTTTTTTTATAAATTTTAAAGCAGTAACGATTAAAAGTTTTGAAAACATTAATAAGTTTACAAGAAAATTGACGTAAATACGTTATTTTATATACGTTATATTATTCAGTAATTTATATAATCCAAGATGTCAATGTAATTTACGGCTTTTAATTTTCTTAATTGTACATAAGCCTTTTTTTATATTTGTACAATGTACTTTTTATAACTTATAAAGTTAAAGAAATATATTATGAAAAGCTTTAAACAGAAAAATAAAAGGACTAAATGACAAGTAAGAGATTTATATGGGTATACATTAAATTGAGATGAAATCTCAGACAATTATCTTTCCTTTTACATAATTGATGGCACATGTGTGCGTATGCTGGTTCTGTGATCGTGTGAAAATAGGCAATGGTGATTTGTAGGGAGATAACGTTAATAGACCGTGGTGTTGCCATGACGCTATATTTAGCTAGCTTCAGAACTATAAATATAACGCTGTAAAATTGCGTTTTTACCACGATGCTGTAGGGATTACAGTATCATGGTAAAAACGTAATTTTACATCGTAGATTACATGAAAATTGTGACTAGGAACCTAATGTAAAAATAAAAAATTATAATTTTGAAAATGTAGGTACATTCTTTGGCTTAAGATTCGTTCTTTATATAAATTTTGCATTTTTTAATTGGGGCTTATGCTTATATAGCATTAAAAATAACAATTATAACCTTTTCTATTTGACTTTAACATATATATTCTAATACTTTTATCCTTTGTAAAGGAAAATTAAAGGGCAGGTCATTAAATATAACTAAGTTATGCCATTTGAAGTTTTATGGAGCATTGTGTGAGATGCATCTACCGCCTAGCTTATAGCTATTGTGACTTGGAGGACCCTACAGATGTCTCCGCTGCCTCTCCGTCTCTCGACGTGTGTCGCCTACGCAGCTTATTGGGGGAATACATTCCTGTCTAGTAAAATGTCTAGGCGTTCATGGAACATGAATTGCAACGACTTGTTAGCAAAATAAAACAGTTTTTGATTATATTGATGTTTTATTTATTTATTTAATAAAAATTATGATTTGTCAGGGTGGAATGTTTTGTAAAGAAAATGTTTGACCGTTACTCATAATTTTGGTATGGTATGTTTTATTAATAAAATATCATTTTATATTTTATGAATTATATAGCACTTCAATATTACAAACATTTACATAAATACATATTATACAGAAGTTAGAACCGAGATGCTTGGAGCTTATCCCACTACCCTGCTGTAATGCAGACTGTCACTGATACTATTTATATAACAACGGATATTTTCATAATTGAATATATAGTGTAGTGCATTGTGAATTTTCCAAGTTGGATATTTAAAAGCGTAAAGCTTTTAACACCCATTTTATTTGTTTATAGTGCTCTTGTCTACCATCGTAAATCTTTTTATAAAAGATTTCAATGTAGTTAAGGTGGATACTAAGTGTTTTTCTGATGTACAACAAACGAACAAAAAAATTTTTCGTTTTTGTTCGTTATGTCAAGTATAACAAAGTTGCCGGATGGAAGAAAAACATTTGATCCCGTGATAAACTGTCACGTCGTCGCTGCCACCATTTTACAATTGGGGAAAAATACCAAGTTTCTTTAATGAGCAGTTCCTAACAGTTTCATTGGAAAAACAATTTCACATTAATTTCAAAGCTTGTTTATTTCTCTAGTACAAAATAAGGGTTATTCTTACAACCATTCGAAGCTCTAATCAATGGCTTTCTCATACTTCACACACCGGAATACAACAATACCAAGTACTGCTGTTTTGCGGTAGAATATCTGATGAGTGGGTCGTATCTACCCTGGCGAGATTGCACAAAGCCTTACCACTAGATTGAAAATGATTTGAAGGTTTCAATGCTTCATACATTAATACATAAATACACATTTCAAATAAAAAATAACATAAATATATAATATAGTATAGGATATTTATCTTTTCCTTGAAAGGAGAGGAGGCCTTAGCCCACTAGTGGGATATTTACACGGAGAACACGTCGCAAGCTGACACAGTCCTCGATAAGGAAACGTTAATAGATTGAATTATAAAATTACGTTATTGTCCGAATTAATCCGAAACATTCTCACTTAAGAGGAAGTTCTTGAATAGATTATTATGCAAATCGCCACCACTCCACGGATAATATTTCCGTCTATTCCAGTCTCTACTAAATGGTACAATTTATGTATGCAGAGCTAGACAAATTCATACCATATTCTATTACTGCAAAAAGAGATTTATCTAAACGGATTAAAGTTGAGAGTTGCTTTGAAATCGAATTCGTGTTCTTAGCGAGCGCGAGAGTGCTTCAAACGAGACTGCGCGTCGCCTTTTGACCACCGACTAAGTAATAAAAATATATGAGTAAATAATAATTACGTGTAAGATTTTTTATGAACCCTTATTTAACTAATAACGTCAATAATTAATGTTGTATTTATATGCAAAATGAAAAGAAAGTTTCGGTAAAGTATTTAAAAATATTATAAACAATTTTTATGTCATATTATTTTAAGTTTGGTTGTAATCATTTGTATAATTAAAATAGTTCGCAAGCATTACAACGTAATAGTATAAAACTTAATTTAGTTCAAATAGTGATAAAAAATGTGGTATTTTTGTGTAACATATTATGTTGATGATGACGAGACATACTCGTACCTATAAGAAGCTTTTTACACTCAACTATTTTTGCATGGATGCTTTGTCGGGGACTTGAAAATTCATACAACACAAATATGATCGCTCAGATATGTATGTTACGTACGTAATGTTCATGTAAATATTTGTGGTTAAAGATAAGTGATAATATTACTTTAGATAAAAATGTAAGAGAAATTCCCACTTTTTGTTTGCCTCGAATTTTAATGTTTTTACAATCTCGACAAAACCGATCAATCCTTCTTTTCCCCTCCATCTTACGTAATTGGCGAAATATATTTTACTCTCTCGCAATGAAAAGACATACAATAAAAAACTAAATTTTATTGAAAAACTTTAAGCTCTCTTTATTTGTAAAATCAATATCTTTGAATTGATACTCGGTATTAGTTGTTTTATAAATAAATGCAAGAAATAAAACGAAAACATTTCAACTAATTACATGTAAACACCGTTTTAAGCATTTTCATAAAACTAGACTTCATATTGTAGAACATCTTCGGTCATGGTACAGTTTATTTTTGTGGCGGGAACTAAAGTAATTTTTGATGATAGTACAAAAGCTGTTATTCAAGCCACGATAATGAAGTTACTTGTATTTATATATATATTGACATATTTCTAAATGATTCAAAAATAAAATGGTAGTGTAATCGACCTGTTGCAAATAAATACTAGCGGCCCCACGTGACCTGCGAATCTGCGATATGTGATCATAAATTTAAATTGACAACAAATTCCAACAAAAACAAATTCCGTGACCGGTTGTTGTGCATTTTGCTAGATTCACAGAGATGGTCATAGAGTAGGATAAAAACAGAAAACTATTTTTATAACCATATTATGAATCGACTGCATCGTTGGTTTAGTGGCATGATGTAAGGCCGCAGACCCGGAGGTCCTGGGTTCATTTCCTAGGTCGGGTCGATTAAAAGTTATTGAGTTTTTCTATCAGAAAATTCTCAGAAGCAGCCCGTTTATTAGAAGTCTGGAAGTTGGAAGTGTGTACACCCCCTTGCCGCGGAAAGCACGTAAAGCCGTCTGTCCTGCGCCTGAAATCTTTCCGGTCGTGTCGGATTGCCGTCCCATCGGATTATGAGAGTTAGGGAATAGAGAGTGCACCTGTGTTTGCGCACACGCTTGTGCACTATAATATCCCCTGCGTAGTTGGCTAATCTCTCTTGAGATTGGCCGCCGTGGCTGAAATCGGTGTGGAGGACATTATTATTATTATGAATCTGGGCTTAATATTAATTGTGGTAAATTTACATTTTTTGATAAAAGAAAAGTTCAACTTAACACCATATTATATTTATTTATGTTTTGGTCACTTAATTTGACTTTAAAAATATATTTTGCTTACAGTAAATAGTTGTAAAATGAGTCATTTAGTATGAGATATAGATTAAAAAAATATTAATTATGATTTATCTTAAAGGATATATGCTTTTAGTATAATACCATTTATTACACAGACGTATACAAGTACACATATTTGAACAGTATGTTTTATAATGTTTCTTTGATAATCGTAAATAATATAAGGGAATCTTTAGTTGTTTTTAATTAGTGATAAAGAAAATATATCTAAACAAAAATTGTATTGATATATTCTGGTGGTGAGCGAATTTGGTCAAGTGATGGCAGCACATGGAAATTGTTACTTCTGTAATGACAGTGGCCAGAGTGGTCAAACGTGGATCATTGCCTTCCTAAAATAAATTTGAAAAAGGCAAACACTATTTCCATTTAGAATCATGGTCACAGACTGTCTCCGCAGCGAAATCGACAATATCCGCTTCCGTAACCATCCGACCCCTGCGTCCCTCAATTACAGCTCTTGCGCAAAATACCTTTTATAATAATAGCTGAATAATATACATCATCCAACCAGAATGTAAACTTAAACGTTTACTATAATCATTTGTTTTTAAGCGTAACTAAGTCAATTGGTTTTTATAAAATAATAATCATGTTTTTCATATGAAACCTTTTAAACCGAATTTGTACCTCAATTCGTCGGAATATTTTCGGAATCAACTATCATTTATGTTCTTTTTCTGATTTAAATAATTCTTGCTTCATCTCAGACGGTCCCATATAAATTTGATCAAAATTTGACAATGAGAAAAATAAAGGGCATCTGCAAAAGAAATTATAATTATATCATAATAAAAAAAAATCATCAATTTACTTACACTAAATACTTCTAATGATTCTTTGATAATAAGGAATCGAGATAGGTTTTCTGTGTCTTATCTTGAAGTGAACTACAATATGTCCCTGACATTCCCACGTCCCTAAGTCCACTCACATTTGATGCCATTAATAATCTATTTGTACAACAATTTCGCTCGAGAGCTTATGTCCTGTCCCGCCCTCGTGCTTGCAATAATAGCAGGACAAAATTGCTGCAATCGAGCTGGGTATCAACGAATTAGATCCCCCGCGACGCTCTCATCTAATTCAGTGTGGTGAGTGCGTTCGCGGCGACCTGCGTGTTGCTATTGAAAGTTAAAATGATTTGACACTAGCATTTTCATATGGATCATTAGTAATTCGTAGAAATCCGAAGTAACGATGAAGATAACAGAAACTTTGGTTAATGGAACCGAAATCGACGTTGATGCCATCGAAAGGTAGTCATTGATATTAATGATAGTTAAAATGTGTATTTAAGGAATTTCATCGTGGTCTGAAGGAATTACGACGGTCATAAGGGTTTAATCCGTCTTAAGGGACAGGCAAACAAGTATATCCCGAGTCCCTTGATGAATAATTTAGCTTGAGAAGTTGTCAAAGTTTGAAGTCAGGATAGGAAACCATTGACGCTTCGAACCCCTCGCCCTACTTCCTGGCGTATTTGTTTCAATATTATAAGCCCGGTTCGTCCTAAATACTTGGGGTCATTGACCGGTTACCCTGCGAACGTCCATTGACAAGGGTGGTCGGCTATTAATTTTAAAATGCAAGAGAATGTGGATATCTCACGCGACCCTCCGTTAATGAAAATGCGACTGGAGCGTTTGTTCACTTGACATATGTTAAAGAGCAAATGATGAAGCAATTTGTTCCAAATTTGTATTTAATTAATACATTTTAATTATTTTTTTGCATGAATACTTTTTATAAGGGCTTACTATCTTTTGTGCATTTACAATAGAATGAAAAGTAACAACATACTTCTCGTAAGAAGTTATTTCTTACTCCTTCTTACGACCATTTCGTCGAGCGTCTTGACAAAAAAAAACTCACGAAACAAAACGGGAAACTGCAAAGAGGGAGTGAATATTCACGCGGTACTAAGACACTTCTATTTTCGTCCTTTTTTACATAGATATAGCTTCTATTCTTTTCTTTTAAAAGAAATCAAATTACGTTAAACTTACTAAAAGTATTCAACTTTTTAAGTTAATTTTGTATTTTGTTTTTGTTTTATAAAATACCGGACCTGATGATAAGTGCCACCACCGCCCACATACATGGGCGCTGTATGAAATATTAACCATTCCTTACATTGCCAATGTGCCATCAACCTTGGTAACTAAGATGTTATGTTCCTTGCACCTGCTGATACATTGGCTCACTTACCCTTTAAACCGGAACACAACAATACTAGGTATTACTGTTTAGGGGTTGAATATATATTAAGTGGGTGTATATAAAAAAAAAAAATTGTAAAAATATGAAAGATACCTGTCAAACGTATTTTTAACTACTTTGAAGAACTTTAAACAAGCACTACTTTACACTTTAGTCGTAGGGCTTTAAACTTATATATGTTATACTATGAAAGAGGAAGTTATGTTTTATTTAGGTAGTTAGTTTACATAACTCGGTTAGAACATCATCTGGTGTTTGTGTTTTGATAACCCATTACTCTTTTTTTATTTGCCGCGTCAGGTGAAGAGTAAAGTGTAAAGGAGAATATTTAAAGGGCTCACTCAATAACGTTCGTGTAACCACATGTACGGTAACTTACATTGTAAACAAATGCGGCTCCTGCGGTACCGACCACATGTCATGTAACTAAATATTCTGCCACCATTAATACAGACCAAGGCTCTACTCATTTGTATATATATTATTAATTTCTACACCGCGAAAATATTTAAACGAATGATTGTTTTACATAAATAGCAAAAATGGTTTGATTACACATTATCTAATTTGTTTTTGTTAAAATTTAATTCACAATAATAATCGATTTTTAAAGAACAGTCACAAAAACTAAAGATTTTTATTTATTTTTTGATATAAGCACCGTCGACACATTTACAAAAATAACAAAAAAATACGATAATTGTTGACTAGTATAGTGTGATAAACCATTAAGGCATTTTCAGCATTAGAATAGGATGACACTATATGCTAACATTATACTGAACTTAAATAAACGAAGGTAGAAACAAATAACAAAAAGAGAAAACAACACAAATAAAAAAAAAATTTGATGCTGCTGCTAATACAGTTTTTATATTAAAAGTTTTACCAAAAGTGTGCGACTATATCCTACTCGTATTTAGTCGGGGTCCGTGGTGTGTGTAAGGAAAACTTTTTAATGTTGGCCACCTGTTTCAAGCCAAACCTCATTGGTAATACCTTAGCTGGTAGATTAATATATTGTCGTTAGATGGTCTTATCAAAAATGTCTATAATCGTTTCTAACAACACCAATATGTTTTATATTATATAGGAAACACACGGTAATGTGGCACGGCAGAAGCATGGGACAGTAAACAATTGAGGATTATGTAGCGTCGAACATATTCAATCAATTGGTAATTGCGTCACAGACAGTTGAATAATTGATTCGTTCGCATAATCCAATAATATCGAACTACACAGGAATTGGACGTAATATATACCAATTGAGTAAATTATTTAAATCCTTTTTAAGCCATGCATTAATTATTATTAATTTAATCATATGTCAGACGATTAATCTGCTTAAATAATTTATTTGTTTGATTCAAGTTCATTTCTAAATACTCTTTATTGGACACTAATTACGTAGACATAAATTAAATACATAGAAAAATGGACAAGAGGTGATAGCAATTTCTTCCATGCAACTTTAAGGTAAAGGAAAAAAAGGTTTGATTATTTATTATTATTAATTTAAACTTATTAATAACATGACTAAATCTTCTTTTATCTTTTAGCCTTGAATAACTTTTGCCTTTCAAACTCAACCCAACAAAAACAGCTCGTAACTGGTTCCTTTATCATTTCCCTTTGCATAAAAGTACAAAAACTACGTTCAGCGTAAAAAGTCAGTTACTACAGACGCTCATTGATCACTGGGCGGGCGGCCAACAGGCTCCAACGAAAGCGAACGCTACGAAACCGTCTACAATATACTATTAAACGTATTTACTTTATGCTTGTCAACCAAAAGCAGCTCTATTTTCAATGCGTTTAAGACGAGTTTCTTTCGATCAAAATTATATACTTACGATCATTTGGTTATTGATTTGCAAAGCATAGTACGCTACAAACATACAGTGTATACGACTGATAATATTTATACTGGCGCTCAAAGAATAGTGAGATTATAGATAGTGAAAGTGATTTTTATGAATGAGTTTGTATTACGAGTATATTTGGGTTAAATACCCATAATTATGTATGTTCAATGTTTTTTTAATAACTCCAAATTATTTTTTATTAGCGGATTTGTATTATTTATGTATTGTATTAATATTTTCCTTATGATACCATATTATTCAGCTTTGACCAACGTTCCAACCTCATAGTTTTTTAATTTATAAATACGTGGACGGGTAAATGGGACACTTGATGGTAATGGTCACCACCTCATAGACATAGTGCTGTAAGAAATATGTATTTACATATTATATTAGTATAGTATCACCTGTATAATATTAACGGTAATGATTGTTATACCTATCAATATTTGTTGGTAATAAATACATCAATTAAAAAAAAATTAAATCTTTTTACAAATATATGACAAAATTAATTAATAATATTTCTCTGCTACAAATTACTAACATACATACACATTAAAATGTACATTGTAATTGTTTCTTATATGTATAATAATATAAGACCGTGTAAATGTTTTAGTCTTTGTCGCCTAAACCTCGTTATTTGGGTTCCGTAGCTGTTACCGTTACAGCTAGAAAGACTTTGTTTTGTCGCTTGAAAATAAAAGTAAAACGTTAGTCAAGCGATCACACATACAATGTAGACTTGATTCGATGCATGGCTTGCAAATACTTGTATATTTTGGGCTTTACATAAATTTTGTTATGAATATGAATTGTAACTACATCAAGAACTGGACTAAATTAAAAGATGTTTCATTTAATATTTTTTAAGTAAATGTTATACAAAATGTTTATTATTCGTAAAACAATTGGCATCTTTAACGAAGTAAGTTAACAAAATAATTGTTTAATAAAATATATTTTACACTAATATTTATTATTTTATAAATATTTTATAGTATTTGTACGAGTTGTTGGCAAATAGAGCGTCGATACCGAAAACATAAATTATATAAAAAACAAGTAAGCTCAAATTTAATTACCTGCGTGATAAGACTATCGATTTCAAAATTGCGTGGACATTTATTTTACTAAATCAAACAATTTGTGAAGGGTAAAATGTAATAACCATCCATTTTCTAATAGGCGCTCAAAACTCGTGACCAGACCTAGTTAATAGAATTGGTAGTTGCAACCCAACCGTAGACGGCTCGTATTTTAGGCCGCTTTAGTAACTATTGTTTCGTTTGAAGTTGAAGGTCTTCCTTTGTTCTAGATAAACGATATAATATTGCGTTCGGAATACGTGGATTGAATTAAACATTTTATTTTGACTAACTTAAAACTATTTCAAAACTGTCATAATAAAAGTGTGTGATGCTTGTAATTTCTAACTAAATTTGAGATATAAATAAATATTGTTATACAGTCAATACCAAGGTAAATAATCAATCCATATTGTGCTAAAACACCTTACCCTACGTATGTACTACTGTACCGTATGCATTTGTTAAAATATCTTAATAGGGCTCGAACAAACCATCTCTTCGATACATTGACGAACAAAATTATTAACAAAAATATAGACTAAATAGTGACTTCACGAAAACGCATTGAAAATTATAAAAAAGTTTAAGTAAATTTAATTAAATCTGCCTATTTTTCTTAATAAAAAATTGATTTAACATTATTATCTAAGCTAGACTACATGGATTATGTGACTTTATTAGGGATAAATACTATAACACTGAAAAACCAGTTGTTGTTAAGCGCGGCGCAGCGGAGCTTGATTAAAATAAACGTACATCGTAATCTCACGTAAAACGTTTACGCGGGAAACGGTACAGGAAATCAAAAGCTGCCATATTGGATGCGGAAATGGCGCGCTCGTCGCTCAACGTTATTCGATTATACGTAGAAACGAATTATATTTTGAAGCGAAGTATCATTTAATTAAAATTTCATTTAATCGTCTGTGGCCTAGTTGAGGCCAACGATTTTATAATAAGTGCTTTCTGTGAATAATAAACCTATAGCAGATAATTAGGAATATTTTATTTACTGTGTTGTTATTTTTTATTTTATAAAAGTACCTTGTAGAAATTTTACTTGGAAAACACTCCAATCTGCATTTAGTAACATTATTTGTTTATCTAGTGTAACCTTTAATGTAAAATGTTTTAGTATATATTAACAAATAAATAAAATTAAATTGTCTGCCTGTTATTTCAAAAAAACTAACTTTTCTAAGCTTGGCTATTTGCAAGTTACCAAAAACAAAACACCCATTAATTTTATTTTTTGATCGGTTTTATCATTGATTGAAATGATGATGATAAGATTGAGATATGTTTAAAAGCGTTCTTCTACTTCCTATTTTATATTTAAGACTTTTTTATTATTCCGTTATGTAATATAAATTTAACGCGAATAATACCGGTCGCAAAGACATAAAGGATTAACAAGATTACTAATTTGTAGAAATACTAATTTATTAAATAATCGCATTCTTAAAAGCACAATTTCTATTACTGATAGATATATCTACTATTCACGAGCAAAATATACCAGTTCAAATATCAGCAAGAGAAATGTTCACAAATGCCTCCTTTGTTCGTTGTTAAACAGAGATTAAACGAACAAAAGGGGTCATTGGTATTGTCTTCTGAAATAATCTATGAAGGAACTCTCATCACTAATTGTGTTACTCAGTGAAGAGGATAATTAAAAATAAATTATTATGTTCTTGTTATTATTATATTACAATTTAATTATCGTTATTTAATAATAATTTATAAATGATTATTGGAGAGTATTCATTTCAGCTAGTTAACAAAAATCGACCAAAATTTTTTATAAATATGTAGAGGGCCTGGTAAATGGGCCATATGATGGTAAGAGACCACAACCGCCCATAAAAATGAACCTTGTAAGAAACATTAATCATCCCTTAAGTCCTCGCTCAGTTTGAGATAAACTTTGAATAAGTTTCATCTGAATTATTAAAATACATACGTTTCATATTAGTGGAATGAATGACCGAATGTTTTAAGAACTAAAATTCTAAAGACATCCATCGATTTATCACATGTAGATAGTAACAATACTCAGAGATCTGGCGTTAGAATAGTAAATAGATAGACGTTCAGCAACTGAAAGCAAAGTTTGTCAAACGGTATTTCATTTGGAGCGGATGTCGGCATTTTCGTCACGTTCTTCGATATCTAGCGGCGCCAATAAATCGGCTTATTATTTGTATTATACCAATTGAACGGTGACAGAAAGAGCGAACGTGATTCCTGCAACATTCTAGAATTATTAATCTTTGAAAAATAAAACGTAATTTATAGAAATTGCAAAACGATTAATAGAAATACAGGAGAATGCGAAATTTAAATATAAAATTGGTTCTGAGTGCTTCGATTTATTCAAAGCTTGGATTTCATTTAATTCAAAAAATGAAATGGAGTTTTCAAATCTTGGCTGAACAAAATTTGTTAAGCTTTAGACAGCTCTATTAAAATCGAGCAGTGAGCGTATTACATCTTCGATTGAAATACTCGAAATCTTGAGCCATCAATTTCTTCCCCATCTTACCCGTAACCTCTTATTTGGAGTTTGTCGAGTTTTATTGAGCTGTACTTCTGATAAGATTGATAAGATTTTACGAGTTAGCCCTCGGAATAGAAGCTAAAATTAAAGTATACGTCAAATGAAGTATAGACGCGACTTGATATTTCTAGTCAATAATAAGTCGAGATAATCTCAGACATTGAACTAAGCAAACTAAAATCTTAGTCTTTATAACTTATCTAATAAAGGTCTTTACTTTGAATCTCACGTGTTGGATTAATTCAATATCAAGTTACTTTAAATGAAGGATGAGAAGTTTAAGTTTAATGGGCAAGAAACTTTTAACAACGTTTAAACTTGTATTGGAAACTTTAGACTTTATTTAAGAAAAGCGATATTTCTTTAAGAGAAACGTTATTTAGTTTTTTATACATACAGTAAAAACACTGATGGCAAGATAGAAAGTTTTTTTTTTAAATCGGTTTTCATTTAAATACTGTATATTTTGTACCTATTCGAAAACTTTATTATTTTTGAGTATTTTTTTTCACTGATGATGATAAGCTTATAGTTATAGTAACTAATTCTAATTTTTATATTGTTTTAGCTGTTACTCGATACCCGCAAACAACATGTCGGGTGGGTCCCATGTGTCGAGGGGCACTTTCGGTGCGGATTCCGAGATGTCTGGGAGCAGCGCTCCACCTCTGCCGAGTCCAGCGTCACCGGGAGCTGCACTAGTGTCACCAGAGACATTAAGCAGGCATAGCAGCCCTCCACCAATCCCGGCTCACCCGTCACATCAACCGGCGCCATCTTGTTCTTCTCACCGAGTGCATTTGGAATCACCTATGAGGTAATATATAATATTACCTCGCACGAACTCTGCTTTGTTCAAGCAGAGTTTACAAGTAAAATCCAAAATACGGTTTAGTTGCATCTCAAAATTGGAATAACAATAATTGCCACTACTACTGTGCATATATCTTTTATTCGGTACAGATTTATAGACTACAAGCTTCCAGTGCTAGGTAGCCTATATATTAAATCAAGTCAGGTCAGTCAGTCAGGTTAACTACTTCTATTCTAAATTTCATCCAAAACCGTCCAGCAGTGTTTTGACTAATTAAAAAATATAAACGTTCACATTAATAATACTAGTAGGATATGCGACGATGCTAATATACAGTAACTAAAATCTATTTATAGCTCACATTTACGAATAATGCCGAAAGTTATTGCTCTGCGTTTGAAATTTGTAAATTTGGTTTCAAAAACTTAACTGTAAAGCGAAGGGTATTTAAACAATTGATTGATCGATTGAAATATTGAATGTAAAAGCTTACATTAACGCTTTGGAAGTTTGGCTTCTAATGAAAGAGACTTTTGATAAACAGCTTATCGTTTTATAAAAGACGTTATATTATTTCTATTTCTCGTACTATATAACTTAGGAACTAACAATATGACTATTTTTTTTCGTAATTTAGTTACTAAAACAAACTCTGTTTTTTAATGAATAATACTTTGGATTAACGGCCAATCGTTTTACAAAAGAGGTTAAATAAAATAATTTATCATTTAATTTATATTTCTAGGAGCAGATATGTCGATAACTTTTCTCGTATATTCGTCACCAGCATAAACCATAAACTTTATCCTCTTTACGTTTATTCCCTTTTCGAAATATAATATCCAACGGGAATTACGATTGGAGTGTATCAGATTCCCATAATGTCCAGACAGACGGAAACGGCAACCAGTAAATTGTAGAGGCGGTCTAGGTTTCACTAAACTGTTTTGCCATTCTAATGGGTTCATAAATCAATAGTGTTTGTACCATGATATTATTTTCTTAACATTGCATGAATTATGTCGTTCCGAAATTTATATTTTATTATAAACGATTATTGAAGGTTTCGGCGCATATATACATATTTAGTCTTAGATATTATTAATACAACTTTGCTCGAGTTGATCCTACTCATAAATTTTATAATCTTGTGAAAAATACTTATTAGTAATTAACCATAACCATATTTACGTTAAAATTTTACTTTGTCATAAATAGTTATATTTTATGTAACATCAAAATTAGTCCACTTCCCTGTTAAAACAGTAGTGGAAACTTAACTGGCATAAGTGTTAAAATATGATTATTATATTAAGTTGTAATATACGATATGCTGTATGTTTCCCTAATAAAAAAAAAATAAAAAAAATAAAAAAAAATAGACTTTATTTCTATATAAAAAGTGTCGAAATTATGAATTTAATCTCGACTATATTTTTCATTAAATAAGTACAGACAATAGAGCTATTATTAAAATATCTGAAAGTGATAACGATATTGGCTATATAATAATTATAATATTAAAAAAATACACGCATCATTAAAACGTATCGTCTTAAATCACTTTTCAAAATTTTACATTTTTTTTTAAATTTTTATGTCAATGTCATATTTTTTTTAAAATTGTAAATTATTCTTAATCAGTAACAAAGAAGCGGGTAAACCACTTAATTATATATTTTATAAATATGTTCTGAAATAATAAGTTCGTTAAGCTTTTTATTAGAAATGAAATTACTGTTTAATTTGTGGTAAAACATTAAAAGTGGCGAGGCTCTTTGAAACTACAATTTTATAGAAATTAATTGAGCCGTAACTATATTTTGTTTAGCGACAGGCCATTAACTATTGTGGCTCGCGCCGATGTAATTCCTATTTCAATGATAACATTTTAACGATAACGGCTCAATAAATACGATATTTATATACGAGCTGAACTCACGATTATAATCGTTTAGAGTTATTATTACCTACTATAAAATATATCCGATCCAGGGTATCAGTCCAAAATACTGGATATATTTTAATGAATCGGGCTAGTCGCGATATCTTAATGTATTGAACCTTTTTAATAATAATTATTAACCTCTCTTTTTTGTTTCAATTTTATTTTCGCATGACGATTATTAATAGTAAAACAAAAATAATAACAAGCGAGAACAATTAATAAAAATATTGTCAATTTACTAAACAAAATATTAAGTATTTTTTTCTCATACCATTACAGTCGAATGGAGTGTAGTTTTGTGTAGTGATTTAGGGAGATGTCGTAACTTACGTCGGATTTGCCGACTGGTTCGGCCGATCATTTTTGTTTTGACATCAGCCTGACATTGGGTACTTTTTCATTTGTTTATTTTGATTCCACGTAACGTAGAAAATTATTTTTATTGTGTGTTTATATGATTTTTATCTATGACAAAAGAATAACCAATGAACTGTATCTTAAAGACTTCTGTTTGTTATTTATACGCTGATTTATTTTGTGTAGATTATCCAGTCCGCCATCAATGACGCTGGGTGCGTCGCTGTCATTGCAACCGATGCTGTACGGATCTGGCAGCGGTTCAGTTCAACCACCGCTACCTCCGAGCAGACATCCTACACGAACATCTGCATCAATTCAAAACATGCATGTAATTAGCGCGTAAGTAATATTAGCTGTATTGATTAATTCAAAATAGTTTTTATTTATTTATAATAGGTAGGTGGACAGGCAAATAGGCTATCTGACGGTACGTGATCACCGCCGCCCAAAGGCGTTGTCGCTGTAAAATATATTAACGATTTCTTATATCGACAATGCGTTATCAACCTTGGAATCTAAGAAGTTGTGTATCTTAACTAATGTAAATTATATTGGCTCGCTCACCCTTTAAACCAGTACATAGCAGCGTTACTGAGTAGTGCTGTTTTTAACTTTTTGACCATAAATATATCTGGTCGTTATCTTCATAGGATAGATATAGAGACTAACAACCACCTCGCTTACTGTCATTTAATATGTTATTGGACTTTTGGTACAATTCAGTTCTTTTTTTGTTACTAGCATTCCGTTGCAATCGTAATAACGATTATACATACAAATATAAACAAATATAACAATATTTGAATATATGGTACAAATAAAATAAAATAGCTACTGTACAAATCACGTCCGTGTGAAATAGTGGCGAGAAAGCTGGCAGCATTTAATATCATATAAATGTAATTGTAAATATATAAAACGAGTTACATAAGCGTGATGACTATAAACACGAGTAGCGTTGTCAAATGAAAACAAGCCATGCGTATTGTAGCGTCAGTTTGTGTCAAGACGAATCATCCCCGTGGTTGAGTGCATGTATTATAGGGCTGTGTCGTATTTTGTTATTTTTAATATAATTTTATGCATTTTAAGAAATACATTATAAATTATACAAACGATAAAGGCTAAAATAATTCAGTGGTGGCAAAACGTGTGATCTCATCAGTTATTGTACCACCAAATGGCAGTACTTTTAGTTCACTTACCTTCTTACATCTTGGAGGCAGTGAGCTCGTGTTATTATGCATCATATAATCATAGTGTACAGTTTCCGGTTAGCGTCGCATTGACGTTGTTAAATGCTAAAAGCAAATATTTCTCACAGTATAGGATAGTTATCTTGTATCTGCCTTACATAACAACTGTCCCACTACTGGTCAATGAGAGGAAAGTTTGGAGCTTATTCCACCATGCTGCTTGGATACACATGTTGTCGCATGTATTGACAAGAATTGCGTCTGATTCGTGCAGATTTATTTATTAATTAAGAACAACGAACACCATTTGTACTTGCTCGAGTTTGAACCCAACATCTTTGGTTAAGATTAACGCATTCTAGCCACTGGACCATCTCTTTTAAGAATAAAAAAAGTCGATAATAGTACTTTCATAATATATGTATATAGTAACGTGGTTATGTATTTTCAAAATGAGTTCTCGCTTAATATACGGACCTTAAGCTTACGGACCTTAGGGAAAGTAATTTATTAGAACTATGCGCATAATTTCTTACTCCGCTCCCAACAGTATATGTAATAAATGAAATATTTCCGACGGTCAAATGTTGCCCTCGTAAAAGGTTATATTATTGAAACTCCTATTCCTACATTTATGTAAGGGGTCTTACTTTGCACAATTTTGGTAATGCTATTTGGTAGCAGTAATAAGTATGATGACTGGAGCCTTTTTACGACGCACTTTAGTATAAAATATTATTACAGAACATTATTAAATTTTAAAGAATAACTTTATGATAGTGAAGCAAATTTTATCTTTTTAACGGTTTGGTCAAGTTTATGTGTAACTTATGTATATGGATGTCTGACAAAAAAAGGTCATATAATATTTGATTCTCGTCTCATTGATGCATTTTGTTCGATATGCAAACGATAGGTAATGTAATTTATTACTGGCTTTTATAATACCTTTGTTCCAAATTTTTACAATATGAAAATATTTCTTTGATATTATAAAATTTTACTTCGTATTAAAAATGCTTTATTGGCTTTTTATATTAATTGTATTTATAAATAGATGCTACTTGACTCGGCTTCATTGCGTTAGATGTTAAACTCTAGCTTTATATAGGATTATCAATTAAATATTATCTTGAAAAGATAAATCAATAAAACTGAAATGTAAAATATTGAAAACACAATTAATTTTCAATCCTTTACATGAAATGCAACCATCGACAAGCATATATTCATCTCTAGCAGATCTGTTCGCACGAGGAAGGGAAATTGAGTTTAGCCACTGAATGCTCACTCTACCGAGTGCCTTGGACTTGTCACAAAATGTACTGGAGTGCTCATAAATTAACAGCTATGACGTCACTAAGTCTTGAGCGTATTCCGGGCTAACAATAAAACATTGCAAACTTTAACGAAAAAACGAGCTATCTTTAAAAGGCAACGAGGATTTTTTTGCCTCCATGATAAAAACGGTTTAATGGAAATTCTTTGTTTACATAGGACGTGTAATCACGAGGTCTGATTAAACTTTGAGCTTGAATAAAGAAATTCTAGGGTGGTTGAAGGACCCAGTAAATATAAAAATAATCGGCTCATTTATATATGGCGTTTTTCGATAAGCATTTTAGTAATTTACTTGCTAAGAAGAATAATAATTAGTAATATTATTAAAAAATGAGCTTACATATTTATAACAGCCTGTAAATGAGGAGTACATACATTTAGTGCTTATTTTATCACGCTGTTTCAGTGCGGGTGACAGAATATCATGCAGTAATAGCCCGAAAATAGCTCACTTGTGGGCTATTGTGGGTTAAGAGCTTTCACTTTTATTTATTTAAAACGATTATACCAACAAATTGATTATCTGTGTTGGATTAATCCACTACCCATATCTAAATAATTCACGAATATTTACCGGATAAATATACAGCAAAATTAAACATTATTGATGGTCGTTGCATTACTGATGAGGTGATGTTACTTTTATTCAGATATATCATAAATTACAATAAAATTTTGTATATTATTGTCCAAATTAGTACTCAGACAACGGAAGAGCGCCTTAAGTCGGCAAAATTTTAGTTTTTATTTACGCGTCCCTTACACTCTCTTCTCGCGATCGCGATCTTAGACATACTTACTAGACTGGATAGTTTTTAATAATAAACATCATAATAAAAATCATTTTTTATATCTGAGTCAAGGAGACACATTGACCTATTTAAACATAACATATTTAATTACATAGTAATACACTGATGAAAATTAAATCTGTATCAACATCGTAAACAGCTAAATAATTTAAAAGGTAAATTAATTAATTTTAAAGTTGAATTATTTCATTGCTCTCGATTGCTTATTAAGTTATTGTTGCGATGTTATTAATGAAACAGGTAAATCTTGAGAAGAAGAGGGTTTTAATCTTAATAAAAATAATTTATATTAAATGAAAAACAGTTGAATTAAGTGATAAAGCTATGAAAGGCAAAGTATAAAATTTATATATATTTACATATGGCTTAATGTTTAGATGATGGTATTTATTTACTAAACGGATGGAAATGAAATGTTTTATTTATTAGGGAGCCTAGGTTATATACTAAGAATATATTTGCAAATATGTATATATAAATTACGTTACAAAGTATATACCAATTACAGGTTAAATTAGAATGCAAACTTAGGTTTACACTTACTAAAAAAATGAAATGAAGTCTTTGACTTAAATGACAATATCAGAAAAAACGGTAACAAAATCTCATTTAAAAACTACATAAAATTTATTTTATGTAGTATATTTCTACATAAAATAAATAAGCAATTATTAGTACACATAAAAAGAACAAAATAAATCAAAATTGTTTAAAAAATATACATATGTTGTAGACACATATGTACTTGTATAAGTTGTACGCCGAAAGCTGATTCAGCGTGTAGAATACAAATTTTACCACGGAGTTATTAAAGAACAATATATATTTACCCTCTACAGCGAACAAATCATAGAAACACAAATATCTCAAAAGCCAACTCAAAACCCTCGCACACTCAAATCTAAAAAATATATCAAGTGCGTACATTCAAATGGGAAGTAGGGCGTGTATGAATTTGGGGCTATGTCATCTCGGACAGAGTGGCATGCTATATGTATTCCTATAGATATCTTTGGAAGCTACAATAGCTGTGGGGAGCCAATAACACACCGTTGCCATGACAACAAGGCACGCACGAGAGGGGCCCCTTTTCCCAGAGGGAGCGTTAAGGGTTTCCAGAAACCAGGCGAAAAGATACCTCAAGTTTGAAATGTTTTGAATAATACTTTTACAAGGAGATTGTGAAAGATAATGCCGAGGGGTCCTTGCTTCCTGGTCTTATATTATTTAGTGCCACTCGGTACATAATTCTTAGTAGCACGACGTAGCGCGTCTCACGTCGAGCTAGACGACAAATTTGAAACCTTATTTGCATAATATCCTAATTGAATGTAGAATCATGTGTATACATTTAATTAACTACAATATCAAATCAAATTAAAATATACATTTAAATTGGCTTTATAAAGGTGTAAAGAATCGAAAGTTATTTTACAGGACAATAAGTAAGTAATGTAATGGTACCATCGATTCGGAATATAAATTCTACTGGAAATTATATTGTAGGTGAATCTTAATCGCGGGTTCAAACCCAGGCAGGCACAGATTAGAGTTTAAAATTTATCTCGTGCTCTGCGGTCAAGGAAAACATCGTGAAGATACCTGAATGTGTCTAATTTCACTGAAATTATATACATATATATATATTATATAAACCGCGAAAGCATATGACTCCACTCCACCTGATGGTAAGTGGTAGTGGAGTCCAAACGGCTAGAACAGTCGGGAAGAAATACATAATATAGTCGGATAATACAGTTGGGTCTGCACTAGCCGCTCCCGCCTTGCCGGCCCGCAAGATGCCTCTTCACGCCTCGATATGTGTATAGACCAACCCGCATTAGAACAACGTTTTAGAATGAGCTCCAAGTCTTCTTCTTACAGGGAGAGGAGGCCTCAGACCATAATTAGGAAATTCACAGGCTGTTACTTTACTTTTACTTTATGACTGAAATTGTACTTTTTTTAAATACTGCGTAGAGGATTTAATGATTCATGTAAACATCAATTACAGCTAACTATTATGTTATAGTATATTGTAGCATGTTGAATAGTTTATATTTTGAACTACAAAAACCATGTTTCCGATCGCGGCTCAACCGGGGGTGATGTTGGACCCGATATTCTTTTCTGTCCATGGAATCTGTGCATGGAAAATTTCATGTTGATCGGTTGAATATTTAAGCCGTGAAAGCGTTATAAACAAACTCACTCATCAACATTTTCATGATATTAATAAGGATAATTGATTGCGGCGAACGCCGAATTATTATTGGGGTATCACTGGCGAATGAAATTAAGGGATTGCTTTCCACGATTCATGTATTAAGTATTATTTATTCGATCCGTTTTAGAATAGTTGTTAGAAGGGGGTGTGGTCAGACAAAAAAAGCTTACTTCATGCCAAATTTCATCAAAATAAGTTTAGTGGTTTAGTGGTGAAAGTGTAACAGATAGACAGAGCTACTTTCGCTTTTATAATAACAGTATATATATATATGTATATATATATATATAGCTCCCAACCAAATAGCAAATAACTAGCTTTATATAATAATATAATAATGTGATATTGAGTTGTCATTTTTAGATACCGTGTAGATTGCTTTTGTATTTAAACAAACGAAATTTTTTATGAACTCTTATTGTAACATACACCGTTTTATTTCGCTGAATATTGTGAACAACATATGTATTGTTCGCTATATTTCCACATTTCGAGACACCCTTAGTTTTCTTTAAAAAAAGTCAATGTTTTATATTCGCTAGGATAGAAGCGAGTATCATTGTTAGTCCCGTAATTGTTATGAAGAAAGTGCTTAGTGAAAAGGTCCCTATTTTTCGGAGCGTGAAATTTGCATATGTATGTTGATTTGTAATTGAAACATTTATAAAAACTTCTAGAAAAAAATATTTTATATTGTGTGCGTAATTGTAGAGGTATGTGTGTGGATAATATAGTTTCTTATTTAAATTAATATTCATAACAAAGCAAAAACATAATATTATAAAAAAAAATATTTATTTTTTATCTATTCATACATTAAATTATATAGATTATTATATAGATTAGTATGTCAATAAGTATAGAGCGATTTTATTTTTTTATTAAGCCGACAACTGTTTCTTTTGGCCTTACAAAAAAACAAGTCCGTTCAATATGGAAGAAACAGGCATATATTATGTTTCTATGTCGCACTGTTTTGAGATATAGCGTATTATATAATGTAGTCGGAGCCAGTTTGCTGTCCAGGTCTATATAAAATATCTACAGAAAAAAAGTCAGTAATTAATTTTATGTTTAAATATTTAGATCTCGAATCGGGTCAGATGAAAAGAGTTTTTATACCAAGAATTCCGCTAAATTGGTAACCCGGCGATAGGAATTTGGTAGTTTCTGTGTTTCGGAAAGCCCGTCAAGACTCTAGGTCCGGCGACTGAGATCTCAAGATTGCGATCTCATTAAACTAGGGTTAAGGCAATAGTAGTGCATCAACTGGCAACGTATCAACTGTGCAGCTGGCTAGTTCCTGAGATTCAACCATAATCGGAAAGAACCATCATCGGAAAAACATCGTCAGAAAAACATCGTCATTACTTATACTAGTTGTGAATTAAGTTCTGTGTTCTTGTCATTAAAAATATTAAAAACACAATATTTTTAATATGAACTATTGTTGTTCATAATTAAAAACTAATATTTAGCATTTCAAAACGTTTAGTAATTCATAAACTCGTAGTTGACAAACGAAGTATTATCAGAAAGCAACATTCGATGCTAAATAATTAGAAAAATATAATTGCGCATTCGAATAAAAATAGAGATTACAAAAACCGGATGTAATAAAAAAAAACTTAATCTGATTGCTCATAGAATACGATATAGTAGATTTCAAAGAACTCGTGGTTACAGTTTATGCTTTAGTAAACATCAAAGAAACACCGCTCCACGGTTTCTTCAGATGAACGGAATTCACTTATTCAAAATAATTGGTGCCCGCGATTTCGTCCGCGGAAAAATCGGTATTACTACGATATATTAAAAAAAACGCATTTTCGTGTTCTGTCACTATTTTTTAATCTTATTTTACCTGTTTTTTATACATTTATTCAATGACAGGCACATGTTTACTAATGTTTTTTTATACATCTATATACATATAACTTCAAATAATAATTTTTGATACTTAATAAATTTCACTAGGTATAAGTTTTCCTAGTTGGGTTATCATTAACAAATTATTCTACCGCCAAACAGCAATACTTTGTTTTGCTATGTTCCAAGGGTGAGTGAGCTAGTGTAATGTACACTGCACGGATAATGTACCGCAGACAATATCCGTAGATTCATATATACATAAGATGAAGATTTATTTATTTTGTGGTTAACTTTTCGATACTAGTGGTTTATTTGATAAATGTAGTTGAAAAATATTGATTTTAAAAAAGTGCTTGTTAGAGACAAATTGAATAAAGATGTTTCTATAGTTATGTAATGGCGAAGAGAGTCGTCAACATAAAGAATATGAACAACACGATTAATAATTTCATGTCCTTAATCCTGTTCAATCAAAACGGAATTATATATCTGTAAGCAATAAAAATACGACACATATACTAATTTTATTAATATTCTAAATACGAAAGTAATTAAAATCGAATTGAGCGTATAGTAACTAAATAAATACAATTAAAACAATTTTTTCGCTTTTTTTTAGCTTTAGCAGCCATAAAAAAATGTAAAAACTCATAAATGCTTGTGAAAAATCGACTATTTTTAGTCTTTTTATGTACTTAATTTCGGTGTATAATTTTTTAACCTCATAATAATTAGGCATTTTCCTAAATGTTTTATCCAGAAACTAGAGCTGGGTATTTTTAACACGCTTTCTTCACGCGCTTTGTAAGCATTCGTATTCATTAGCTTGATACGAATCCCTTTTTTCTTAAACACATGCATTTAAACAGCGGAAATTACGATAAAAGCTTATTCTGGTAACCGGAAATTTGAAGGTTTCTCAGTAATTAATTTATTCATTCTGGGACGCTCTAATTGTTTTTGTTGTTAATAATGATTAAATTAATTACGAATTTGGAATGATTATTTTTTTTTGTTTATTTGGTTTTAACTTTCGGATAAATTTATACAAATATTATCAAGTTAAAGAATTTATTGGTCTGATAAAACGCTCTAGGATCAAGAGCGCACTGAATCGACATGTCAGATTTGAAAAAAAATTTTTTGCATTAGTCCGTTTACTAAAGCAACGTTAACAAGAGTGAAACCACGAGAAGCTAGTAGTAGTAATTTATGATACATATATTAATGTATTTTTTTCAAGTACTGCACAAATTTATAAGCAAACAAAATAAAAACATCAATATTTTTAGATATTAATTTATGTTAGTATTTTGTATATATATTGTAGTATTTGTAATTTGCTTAATATCAATTGTTAAGCGGCTCTTTGATCCTCAATAATAGGACGTATGATTTTCTAAAGCACGATCGTTTTCATTCAACATTTTATGCAAATGAATGTTGAGGGTCTGACGAAAATTCATAAAAATTTTATGTACTCTGTAAGCTGAAAGAGCTTGATCAATGGTAAGATTTTTTTTAAATAACTAGCTCGCCGTCCCGGCTTTGCACGGATTGAATAAAGATCTAAATAACACGTTTATATACAACACACATACAATAAAAAAAACTTGTTTTTAAGCTTAGAAACCTTCTCGGACGAACGCAGGAGAACTCACCAAAGTTTCATCACAATCGGTTGAATGGCTTAGGAACGCATATAGTACAAATATATCCTTTTTATTTGTATAGATTATATCATACATAATGGATGACAAATTACTCTACTCCACCTAATGGTAAGTGGTAGTAGAGTCCAAACGCCTCTTCACTTTTCTTTATTTAGCATAAAAACATGAATGAAGAAAAATAGTATAGAATAAATATAGATAAGTAGGTATTAATTGTTTTGATATCTTTTTTTGGAAATCTACATACATCTATATGGATGAGCGGATACGACTTTTTTCTTATACTTGCTAGAAGCATTGCATTTATATATATATTTTTTTCAAAAATTGTATTATATATATTTTTTGTTTCCTTGTATTTATATTAAAGATTCTAATTGTATATTTTATTTTGTTTTATAGGAAGTTAACACAATGTACAATGTTTATATATGTCTGTCCCAAAAAATAACAACTCCAAACAATGACACTTATTAACACTATACGCAATCATGGAATTTCACAAATTCAGCTTCGCTCACTCCGATTTAACATTTTTAAACATCGCATAAGCAAAACAATGTGTATACAAATAAATTAAAGAAGAAATATAAGAAAAAAAAATAAACTAACATATTATGGTAAAATATTATACACAAAAACGAAAAAAAAAAGAAAGAGGAAATTAAAGGGTGTATGAACCATTTGTGGCAGTACTTTAGCATTTAAATATGTAATCTGTCAAAGTATTTTTTACTTTAACCTTGTATGCTTCCATGCCATCACCAAATAAATCTAAATCCGCCTCTTTATAAATATTATTATACGTTTAAGGGCCCTATTCAAAGGCGCTGTTATACCTATATTTAACAATTAAAACACTTTTTTTATAATTATTATACTTAATGATTTTATAATTGTTATACTTGAAGAGCCGACAGTATTCGTATGTAAGTGTAACGTAACAAAAATTACATTAGTGATTAATTCAAGACGAACATTACAGTGCCACACTTATTAATTTTACAATATATGCCATAATTATTAATGTTACAACGCAGAACATTGCAATAGTGGATACAGAGAACGCTCATCACTTTTAATATAAAGATATACAATATCCGTTGATTGTCATAATAAGAATGTAATTATCTACTTTCAAAAACACAGAGTAACCGAATAAATCCATTCTAAAGGCAATTCGATTTTACAGATCAATCAGCTTGAAGACATATTTGGCATTTGTAGTAGTGTAATACATACAGTGAGTAAGCCCGAAATAAACCAGTTTGCGATAGTGCGAACTCTCGCATATGTAGCGTGGAAGTGTCATGCCATTTTGTTTTTTAAATTGTATGTCTAAATTGAAAACTTACGTCGCAAAAAATGATATAATGAATATGAATGCTACAATCAAATTAGCTGAGGAAAAATTAATTGCCATAACTGTAGAGGAATGGAGATATGTTTGTCTACATGCTGTTGAAGAGGAAAAGTAATTTCAGCTTAGAGAAGAGGCTTTAGATATAACAGCATCAGAATTATTCAGAACAACAATATCAGAATGAATTGTTATTAACATACATGATATATTGGATGATAGCGAGGATAACGACGAAATGTCTGGACTCGAAGAAATTCATTAATAAAAAATATGTTTAATATTATGTATAATATTATACCTATAAAAATAAAACATGTATATAAAAGTATTTGGTATAACAACTACAAACGCGAAAGTCTCCAAGCTAATTTGAATTTAGTTTCATAAGGATATCGTTAGAATATGTAGTATCACTTGTGTTAAGTGTACAATTACATTAATATTATATAATCAAATTGACGGCCTCGTTGGTTTAGTGGCTTGATGTAAGGCCGCAGACCCGGGGGTTCTGGGTTCAATTTCCAGGTTGACCCAATAAAAAGTTATTGGGTTTTTTTTGTCAGAAATTCTCACTAGCAGCCCGGAGTCTGGAAGTGTGTACACTCCCGTGCCTCCTGAACTCGCCTGCGCCTGAACTCTTTCCGGTCGTGTCGGATTGCCTTCCCATCGGATTATGAGAGAGGAATAGAGAGTACACCTGTGTTTGCGCACATACTTGTGCACTATAAATATAAATATAAAATTACATGCCATTTACATACTCTTGGTTACCTTTTTTAAAACATTACTATTAAATAATATTAAGATATATTATTTTTCATGTTTCTCTTGATAGAGGGGATGCACTCGCGACCACTCTCTCGGCGTTGTACGGGAAACTCTTGGTTGTGATGGGAGTTGCATTTCCAATGGCCGAAGTCATCTCAACATACATACCACCTTCATTTTATGAGGTAAGTTTTTATGGTAGTTCTAAATGTCATGGAAAATACATTGTTGTTATGTGGCAATGACCAAAAATTGGCGATGAAAAAATATTTTACTAATCGTGACTTAAAAATAACTGTTAAAAACTTAGCTTAATTATTTATTTTATTATATTAAAAATTGCCGCCAAATAAAGTTTGTTTTTAAATTACACGCTTACACAGCTACATGCTGTAGCTCTAATTTAGAAATTACTGACCAGCAATGATATATGTTATCTTTTCATTACTTTTAGGTTAAGTTATATATTGTATAGGATCTACTTTTTTCTTTTTTTGTATACAATTGATATAATTCTACACACATATAATTTATTTATTAAAACTATTATATAACTATTTGTTAAAACTTTTGATAGACCATATTTTACGATTCTATTTTTGTCTCTATCTTTTGTTAATAGCTGTTTTCCTTGTTTAATAAAACTTGATATGTATTCTGTGTTGTTTAGATGAAGATATAAATGTTTAATTTTATCGGCAGGGCTTCTATCTGTACCTGTATATCGGCAGTATGGTGTTCCTTTTGTACATGTACGCTGCACTGCTCCGAGACAGGTCTCGGTCCGCAGCTGACACCGCTGTCGTTGCTAGTGAGTTATTTTTTATTTCAAGTATGTCTCATTTTACTAGTACTCGCCCGCTGTTTCGCCTGCGTGTGAGAGGGGCGTATTAGGTATGCCTGTGCTTGGGGTTCAAGCTTGCTTCATTCTAAATTTTATCAAAATCGGTTCGGTGGTTTAGCCTTGAAAGCGTAACAGACAGGCAGAGTTACTTTTAATAATATTAATTCTTTCGTTGGATATCATAAGAAATACAAATCGTTTTTTATTATGTAGTAAAAAAAATGTATGTATTTATGCAAATGTATTTGTTGATAAATTATTTATTGTAAATATTTTTAATTACTGAACAATTAATAATAGACTAATTAATGGACGTTAAAATTTTTTGCAACGCCATGTTATCTGTTATGTTCTTGTTTTGGGCTTAACTGTTCAAATAATCTTACTCGAGTACTAATTTGAAATGCACTTCGTTAAGACGGCAAATATGTACAAAGAGCGTTTGACACGTTTTGCAGAGAGAACAATCCCAAGTTGTTTGTTTATCAAATTAAAGCGATAATATACGTTTCTGATTATTACTCTGATATAACAATTAGTTCACAAACTCATTTTAAGAAAGATTAATCGTGATGAAGTAATTTTTACAAATACTACTTTAAGGCAAAAGGAAATCCCTTTTTTTAAGCCCGTTCACTAATTACTCCTTACGTTCTCAGAGATTTAAGAAATGAGCGTTCCTTAATAAAACTGTAGTAAAGTTAATATCCTACTGTTGGGCTAAGGCCTCTTCTCACTTTGAGGAGAAGGTTTAAATTTTATTCCACGATGCTGCTCCAATGCGTGTCGGTGGATACACATGTGGCAGCATTTCAATGAAATAAGACACATGCAGATTTGTGCCCGCAATCATCGGGTAAGATTCAGGCATTCTAACCACTGGGCCATCTCAGCTCGTACTCAGTTCTATTGTAAGTTATAATCCTTCCCCTTTCTTCAAATCACATTCATGGTCATTATTTAACTGTTAATAGTCAGGGAATCTGTTAAAAAAGATATAGGATTGTACACATTGACTGTGGTTTTTCACTTATTATTAGCTATAAATGACTTATAACTAGCTTAAAAATATATTATTTTGTTATATAAATAGATTAGTAACACTCTGTAAATGTCCCAAATATGGCTAATTCCCTCTCTCTTTATATGATAAAGCTTTGTACCAAGCGATTCAAATGCGAGTTGGTGGATTATATATGCGTTGAGCTATTTTTATTTAAATTTGGACACTCAACGGAAAGACTATTGTATTAATAAGCTCAAGTAATTTCTTACATTTCTAAGTAATTATTTAGGCTTGTAGGTATAGTCGGTAAAGGATATAACACTTTTTTCGATTCGACAATTTAATCCTTCGTCTGAAGCTTAAGATACCTCTATTTCCAAATACTTTTCTGATCTTTAAGCCCGATTAATCGCTCTCCTTATGAATAAAACAAAGCGCTCGCGGACCGTTTTTCACCGAAGAAGCTAGTGACAATATAATACAATGTAGTTAATAATTGGTATGACAGACATTGAATAAAATCTCTGAAGAAATGTATGGAATTAAAATCGTATGTGAGTATTTGAATTGTTTAAGTAGAAACATTTTGCAGACGGAAAAAATTTCAATCCGCTTTACAGTAAGCTGTTTCTGGCAGAACAAAGCGTTGACATGAGACAAAAGATTATTATTTTCTTTTCTGAAGTTTTCGTCTACTTGTGTAAAAATATTTTAATATATTCATCTTTTCAAATCGTATTTGTGTCTAAATATTCTCATAAAGGAATTCAATAAAACAATTTGAAGCGAAATATGAAATTCTAAGTCCAAAATAATGAATGGCTCTTAAATGACAAGGAGATAAAATACGTGATCGAGTGGCGATGCGATTGTAATTTTATTTTATTTGATCTTGAGCTTGAATAAAAAAATATTATAAAAGTTATCTTGTATAAACTTATTAATTTGTTTTTGAGTACATACTTTAAAAAAAAGTTTATAATACGTAGACGCATTTTTCAATTGCGGAATGCAATGAAGCTATGAATTGTTTTTTAACGTTATTTGTATTGAATAAAAATACTGTAATATAATAGATGGGATAGACTAAATTTTTCTCTGGAACAATGGAATTTAAACCAAATACATTTGGGCAAAAACTTTCATTGAGAATGAAACTATTATACATGGCTATATTTTTATTCTTATTTCTTTTTACTGAAGATTTACTAGTATAGATCTTGAACTGAACATCACAATTACTCCCTAGCTTAATACGAGATGCGAACAATGTGATATTCTAACATACCGAAAATAGGAATTAATAACTAAAATATAAATATATAGCTTTTAAATTATTTAATTCAGAATCAGAATCGAGTTCTTCTCCGTCGGAATCAGAGTCGTGTTCATCTCGCACGGAACGTAGTAACACCACAGCCACGCATGTGCAGCCGCAGCTAGCCGCTAAGCGATTGTCGCTGGGATTCGCTCTCGCCACACGCACACATCACTATGGTAGTTTCTATTTGAGGATGGGTGCAGTTGGTAAGTAATAAAACATAACAGTAGAACATTAACTATACTATAAAAGTGCAAAGTGACATTTGGAAGGGAGTATAAAAATCCATCCGTATTTCTCAACCTTGAATTATTCTCATAATATTCCCCTTAAAATCCTGTTTTTATTTGGTACCCCAGTAACCTTGACAGCAACGGATCGTGCCTCATGTTTCTGCTATTTAAACCCGGTGTAGTTGTTAATAATATTCGCCACATATTTTTATATAAAATAATTGTAGTAAATGTGTTTTGCTAACTTGATCAGTAATTAGCATCTGCTTCGCCGAATGTGCGCCGGCAGCTTACGATTAACATTTTAAGTATACAGTCACACGCGTTTATATGTACAATTAAATAAGGAAAATAAATGTTAACATTAAATGCAAACATTTTGCCGTCTGAAAACATGAACTCCGAGAAAATAAATAAAGTAAAATAAATTAAATTGAATATGTTCTTTGGAAGTTAAGACACAAAGTTTCAAGTTAATTTTATTAAATGCCTTGATAACGAAAATGTAATCGTATTTATTACACTTTAAAGTAAATGAAACGCTTAAAATATATTTTAAAATAACACTAAATATGTGCATTTATTAAAGAATTATTTAAAATTATAGTAGTAATTATGTAGACCTGACCTTAAACTGAACAAATCGAAACAAAGCTATTTTTAAAAAAAGACGGCTTACTGCTGCTCCTGAAACAAATTTTGTTGATTTTTTTTTTAAATGTTCGATGCCGATTTTTGAACGACTATTTTAACTGCAACGTCATAAATATAATAATCATTTTGCTTATAAGTAAGGTCGTACATACCATTTAACCTTTAAATAGACGTATTTTGTCCTTTTATAATATTTTTACCAACTAAATACAGTTTTCAAGTCGACTGATTAAAGAATCCTTGATTCTTACGTGAATACAAAAGTTTACTTTTTTATCTTTAGCGTTGAATGGAAAATATCTGTGTTAGTTGTAGGAATAACAATTCGTATTGTGTACAATATTATTTTTCATTTTGTTGTTATGGTTCCCTACGTTTCATTATTATACGTTTACAAAGTAGGCTAAGTGGACGCTCAGAAAGGCCGTTTGCTTATTTTCTTTTTAACTCCGGCCACTGGAACTGTAAGAGAATTCTAAAAAAGATAAAACAACGTTTGCAATTCAACTTTTCATTCAGCTGTCTACGCTTAGAATAATAAATGTATTACAAACTGTTGAGGCACTGGTGTATGTGTGTTACGTTTAATATACTTAAGTATGAAGAGATTTCGTCTGTACGACTTGTCTTATACAGATTATTTAAATTTTTAAGGCTGTACAAATGTTTATATAGTAGTAACTGCCTGTAATATCTTACAGCTGAGCTTAGGCCTACTCTCCGTTTGAGACTTTCTCAGGTAGGAGCTTTTTCCACAACGCTGGTCCTAAGTTGATTGGTGAAACACAAATGTGGCAGAATTTCATCTGTCACATGTAGGTTTCCTCACATTTTCCTTCATCGCGGAGCACTATATGGTCTTTAACTCACAATTAAACCATCCAATTACTGAACTTTCATGGTCAAAGGATTTTAAAAGTTCGACGATAGTTTGAGCTTAGATAATTGTGACCAATGTTTATATTTTTAGTTTAGTTATTCCATATTATATAAAAAATCTAAAACAACTTTTTTGCACTTTTATTTAGAAAATAACTTTCGGGTATTTTTTTTTCAATTTACAAGTTGTGCTCTTTTTTGTATGTTTAACAGCATTCGGCATCGGTTCAATGATTTACTCGGGTCTGGAGTTTGGGCAATATTGGGAACTTGAGAGGAATACAAATTGCCACAATGTTCTGTTAGCTTTGACGCCCGCCACGCGAATGGCCTTCATCTTTATACAGATGTACTTCATCTTTCTCAACAATGAGGTTAGAAAAAAATATATTTTATATTAAAAACTCTTTTTAAAAACTAACTGGAGCAACGCTTTTAATCTTTCTACTAACAATACTATTGTTGTTTTTGTTCACCAGTTAACCATCTACTTTCTTTTATTATATTTTGTTCTCGAATTTTCCTATAAAATAATAAAAAGTAATCATGAATGAAATAAAAATCGTGACAAAGATAAAATGCCAAAAAACTGTCCTGCATTAGCAATCAACTAAATTTTTATTAAGCTACCCAACCGATTGAGTTGAAACTTTGCACTAAATTTGGCGCTGGCGTCGATATAGTCTAGTATCATACATTTTCCATACAGCAGACAAGAGCTGTTTATTAATTCATGCTTAATATCTTAAAATTTTGTACTTAATACATTTTCTTTCTTGTGTTTTTCAGATGAAAGTATACAAACATAAGATAGTGGCCAGGTTTGGACTCATGCATATGGTTGGCACCAACCTTAGCGTGTGGCTCAACGTATTAGTTCAAGAGACAAAACACGAAATACTTACATTCTACGACCCTGAGAACAAAACAATTGGAATCTCCCATCGTCTTGGTAAGTTTATTTTATTTGTCATTATGTTGGAAAACCTTAACAATTAATGTTGTAGGAATCTTGCTTTATATATAGAATGAAATGTTGACTTGGTAAGTTTTTGTTCTTTATTTGGTTTCAAGACACGCATATGATATTAATCACGCAACTTTAATATAAAGCACTTAATTATTACTATCTACTTACTCTTTTGGTTAATTACTTATTTGTTTTATTAATGTAAAAATAAATTTATCAAAATATAAATTGTTTCAAGATATAAAGCACTGATATCGTTGGCTATTTTAATAAAAAACAGAATTTCGTAACTGAGACTTTGTTGGGTATACAGTTCCAAGAAACATTTTGACAAGAGCGATTTAAAAACAGATATCTTACAATATAAACTGGCATCCGCTATCTTTGTCACGATCGATTTATACCTGTTTAATACTGCTGTTTCCTTTCCCATTGCCTTTAATTTCATTGGTATTATATGTTGTTCCTTATAACACATTCAAATTTTAGTATTCTTTTCCCAACAATAAATATTAAATAAACACTAAACAGTGTTTGCAATTAAAGTATTTTATTATTAATACAAATACTACTACTAGGTGATACCAATAATTAAATAAATATTGATAATCCCTTTGTTCGTGTCAACGGCACATTTGATATTTTCCATAAGAAAAGGTGACTTGGAAATAAATAGTGTTTGATGTTTCGAAATATATATAACGTAATGTAGTTATAGAGCGAGTATGGTTATAAAATCAAGTGCATCTCTTTAACTAAACATCTATCGCCTTGCTTATAAATTTTGCTAAGCGGGTGATCAGTTAAAAAATTATGTGTCTTTTTCTTCGAATGTCATATCAAAAATGACAGAAAGAGCGAAATCACGGCTTTACTAATAAGTTGCTTAACCGCGGATTAACAAAATAAAGTTCGGCTGATTGGTTAACATTTGTTAGTGTGAACAACTGTTACTGCTCCCGAATGTATAGAATATTATTATTAACGGGCTATCGAATACAAAAATAAACTTCCAACTTGTACTGTTAGACGACTAGGACAGACTTTAAAATATTAGTTTGCGTATAACGAAACTGCCACAAACAATGCACGACAATTGCTATCTAGGCTACTTGAACAATATAAATACTCAATCCGAACAATAACCCTGACGCTGGTAATGTAAATTAAAAAGCTCCTTCAATTAATTATTTTTTTCCTATAATATTACCAATTACTCTTAAAAATGGTAAAAAGGGTAAATTCGAGCCAGAGTACTAAATTACCACTGTCGAAACGACGAGTGTAAAATTGTAACAAGTAGAACGGACAGTTGTCACGCAAAAAAATATCCTGTGACAATATTATATATCTCACGCTTATTTCGTTTATTTCCTTTGTGTTCTGTTAATTGAATTAATTATGATTGAACGCTGTTGTATTGCTATCGCTATAGTGCTGTCGCAAAGTTCGCTTCGATGATTCAATTTGTTAGTTCCTGCAATTTATAATAACATTTTCTTATTATGAGCCTACAACCTCGAATAATATAAATACATTTTATTATTTTGCACAAACACGGTTTTTTTGTTATATAAAATATTTTGTTAAACATAAATTATACGTAATACGAAAGTGTTTATGCGCAAAAGCTATCATAAAAAAACTCTTTACGGGCTCTTTGTTATCAAAATCAAATCGGACCAATTACTGAGTTCCACTTGTGTAAACCCAGTTAACAATTTTAAGCCGCTAACACAGTACGTTTAACGTTTCCATAAACAGGCCAACCTCATTTTTTATGCACTACCCCGAGTAATTTTCTTTCACGCGAACCTTTGTTTCAATTTATTTCTGCTTGACCCAGCTTATTAACTATGTAGGTAGGTAGATACAACGCTTTAATGAATTTTGTTGTGAGTTTTCTTGTTTAAGAATGAAATAAAAGATTAATTTGAGAGTACCATTGTTGTGGGTAGGTATATTACCGAACAAAGTTGATAGCATTCTTGTCAATGTTGACCTCGAATGGAATTCTGGCCTGAATTCTTACGTACGGTTCAATATCGATAATAGATAATTCTAATTCCTAACGGGATCTTCTAATGTTATTGCTTGGAAAATATTTCTAATAGTTTAAGTGCTTTCGTTTATATCTAATAATACAAATGAAAAGTTCATATCAGCAACTTTCTAGTCACGGCGCGTAGATATTTAATGATTTCTTGGTGTTTCTGAATTGGGCTCTACTTTCTGTTAATTAGTTATTGAAAAATTCTGTCACTTTTCTCGCATTTCAAGAATAAATTATGAAAATAATGGTTTGCCTAATTTCTTTCATTAGATTATTCATTGGAATTTTAATATATTCTGTATAAACGATACTTTTTTATATTTTCAGCATTTCAAAAAGCCTTTGCGTCGCTAGCAACTGAAGTTCCACCTTCTCACCCAGCAGCGGCGCACTTGCGAGTTCCGCGAGGACTTAAAGGACCTCATCATATTTTTGAATGCCGTCGAACCAACATTATGGGTTCATTAGTACAAGATGCTTCTCCGTTCCTTTTTCCATGCACAATCGAATATTCTCTCATCTGTGCAGCCATATTGTACGTCATGTGGAAAAATATCTCCAAGTATCCATCGAAAGATGTTGCAGAAGCTATAGCCAAAGCTCGTCTATTAGAAGGATTGGCTTACAAGAAATCACCTCATTTATACAGCGTCGACTGTGCCAGAGCTCATAAAGGTTTATTTTTTGGAATTTTAGTTCTAGTTCTTACAATTATATCGCTAATTTTGTTCTTCGTTCTTATATCGAGAAAAGAATATGCTACATTAGCAGTGGTCGAAGTCAATGTTTGCGAGCTGGTGTTATACGCAATGACGACATTAGCCAGCTTAGCGGGAATGGTATGCGTTCGAAACCTAAAGTACGACGGAAACAGGAATTTGGAACTTGACAACATACTCCTCGTTGGAGCTCAAACTGGAATGTTCATCTATGGAACGTTCACAATAATTGGCGGACATTTTACAATAGAAAAAAATACAATTCTCATATTGATAACGGCTTTATCATCATTGGTTCAAACCACATGTCAGACGATGTTTATATTGGATGCCAGTCGGAGATCAGCAAAAACTCCGGAGCAATTACGCAAAAAACCTGGAAGGGAAATTGTTACGTTCCTACTCGTGACCAACTTGGCAATGTGGGCAATTAATACTTTGGAGAAATCTAGGGCAGAATCACATCCTGTTCAATTGCATTTCTACGGCCTCTGGGCATGGACGATCATAACGCACGTTTCGATGCCTCTGGCGATATTTTACCGATTCCACTCCACGGTGTGTTTGTGTGAAATATGGAAACGGGCGTACAAAATGAAACCCGCTTACATGTAGCGAACGGCGCCAAAGATTTGGATTGAATCATATTACTTTTGATCTGAACACTGAACGTAGAAAAGTGGCGTAGATAGATGTTAGTGCCATAAAGTTTATAGATATTTGTATAGGAATAAAGTCATGTAATAGTATTTAATATTAACAGCTACTTTGAGATGAAAATGTATGTACATCATTTGTTTATACATGGTGTGCACTTAAACTAGCGCTTGTATTTGTTCTGAAGTTGACTGCTATAATGTTAAGTTATTGTATTTAGATATTTTAATGTGTTATTTATTTGTAGCTCTATGAAACGCTTTAACTACCTTAGCGGACGTATGTTGATAATGGACGCAGTATTTCTCAATTAGACGGGTTGGATTATATTACTTTTAGCGCTTAATGGTTTTGATGTTGTTTTCTTCATTTTTATCGTTATTAGTAGAGGAGTAATTAAATCCTTGTGTTCATTTTGTCACACTATTTAGGTAAACTTAGATTAATTAGTGTAGCGACGTATGTTTAGATACCCTCACATTCCACATACATTACAGATTATCTGTATAACATTAATATTCATGCATTCACGTTTCAAATAAAAAGTCTTCCAATAGGTTATATTTTATAAATTACTTTCACATACTTTCACTGTCATATTTGCTTTACAATTTTTTTTGTCAAAGGTATTTAATATATTACGCTTGTGTCCTTATTTATAGTTTTTTTTTAATTAAAATCATTTTATACTTCAAAACACTGTATTAAGTATCACAAAAAATATAATGCCAAGTGTATTTATTGAAACTATAAGATATTTTAAAGGACACATGCAAATAATTCTTATTAGGTACAGTGGGAACAATAATATCGACCTAACAATATTTTTTTGAAGGCTTTTGACTAAAAGTAAATGTAGTAATTTTTGTAATCAATCGATTGGCGCGTCCAGTCTGATCAAATATTAAAGATTTTGTAGCGATATTTTTGCGATATAAATGTAGAATCAGTATTTTGGATAAATTTATAAAATCGTAGCAATACCTACTTGAATGGACCCAGTAGTTAGGCGGAAAGTGACACCAAGTTTTTTATAATCTGTAGGAAATATTGGAGCTTATGAAATAGTATGATTCTGTAACGTTTTTTGATAATGATAAAATTAAAAACACCAATTTTATAGCAAATAGTCTTAGTTATTTCGTCCAGTTTTACTTTTATATATTTTATATTCAATCGAAAAATTACTCAACGTTAATGGTTCTATCGGAATAATGTTAGATTCATAGACTTTGACGGTTCGTTCCATATATTTGATAATGTTAGCAATTATCTATTTTGAAAAATAGGATTTGTCTAATATAAATAAGTAAAAATAAATTTATGGCTCAGTTTTTCTTCTTGGTTCTTCAATTTTTTAAGCACAATTAAACATGTTTACTGTTTCTGTCATGTTTACTGCACGTTTACTTGTTAGCGGGATTTTTCGACTTGAAAAATAAAATGTGGTCGAATGATGGCTTGTGTAATTTAAAGCATTTTAAAAAAAATACATATATTTGGAAAATATAATCGTAATTATAACAAATATCAATGTTATTTTTATATGTGTATTCCTATAAATGAAGTTATGTTAATATATTTTAAGTTCGATATTGATTTTTATTGAAAAATTTTGAAGATGACGGAGGCCATGGATTTATTGACATACATATTTTAAAATTTTTTAGCATCTAAATAAATTTTAACTACAACAAAATATGTATTGCTCAATTTACTTATATAATATTTAACGTTCTGGCTTATAAGTATAAGACAAATAATAACTTTTACTCGCATTTCTTTTAACTTTTTATAATATTTGTATCATATATAAAACCGGTACAAAGGTATATTTAGTGGAAAAAGTTTTATTATTAATGTATTTGTAATTTCTTTGTAAGAATGTTTATAATTTTCAATTATAAAAAAAATGCTATAATGACATTAAGACATGTTCGTATAATATAATATGCTAAATAATATTAAGACATGTTCGTATAATATAATAAAACAGCTTTAAATGAATTTTTGATAATTATTTATTTGATGAGCATTAATTTGTAACGATCATTATTTTATTGCTTAAGATTGCGACTCATTGTTATGGCGTTTTATTTATTATAAGCATTTCCAATGATGTTTAACAGTTATATTTTAAGAAATAAACCAATAGCCAGATCTAGTATTTATTTATTTATAAAAATAATAAGATTTATTATTAAATGAAAGAAATATAAAAATTAGATGACAATGGAATGAATTATATTTGAGTATTTTTTTATTTATAAAACATTACTTTTATCAACACAAATATTACGCAGAAATAACTTTTACTGCATCACAAAAATAATCGCGCAGGTATTATATAAACTATATTTTAATATTAAATTAATACATTTTGCTAATTAATAATACATTGAGTAAATACTATGCGAGCTATATTATTATGTTTCTTATAATAAATGTTTCATATTTTTGTTATTATATAAAGTTAAAATTTTATTATTAATCTTTTTTTTTTTTGTTTTATGTATGCAAACTTTAAAATAATATGTCCTATGTTCTAATAAAAGCGGTTGGAGATTAAGAGCTGAAAATCGAGCTCAGTGGCGTGTCATTGGAGAGACCTATGTCCAGCAGTGGACACGAAAAGGGCGATGATGACGATGATGTTCTAATATAAATATCGCATATTATATATTATTATGGTACTACTAAAAGTAATTATAGACTTTTCAGTTTTATATATTTTTTTATTAAAATTTAATTTATTTTCCAAAATACACCAAATAACTATGCGTTATGCCTTTTATATTTAAGTCTAAAATTTGTATTATTAAATATTTTCAAACTATTTAGTTTAAAGTGATAGTGATACTAGAGTAAAGTTTTTCGATTATATATTTGTATACTATTTATTTGTTTAGGCGATATTGTGGATAGCTGTAAGAATATCTTCTTGGATGTTTAACGTTTACAAGCAAATAAACTTTCTTTGAAATTATCTCGAAATCGTGTTTTATATTTCGAATACAAATATAGTGTTACACAAACAGTAAAAAAAGACTAACCTCTATTTTCACAATAGCTGATCAAACATCAGATTAATCAATTTGATTTTTATCTTAATGGTCAACCAATCAGCTTAGTATTTAAACAGATTGGTCAATATATGTTTGCTAATCATTTCTGAAACTGTCGATGAGGAAGAGAATTGATAAATTATTCATGTTAACTATATCATGACTATTAACAAAGACATTATTTAGAGTAGTGAATACTACTCTAAACTTTTCTATTCATATATAGATATATAATTAGATAAATTAGTCATATCATACATGGAGATATCTAATTATATTTAGATATATATATATATTATTAGATAAAATGTTCTGATGAAACTTTCTGGATTTTGCAATTAATTAAAGCTGATTTTAAAATCATAGATTTATTTATTAAATAAATATATTTTTTCTATTTATAAATATATAAAATATAAATTCAAAGTCGCTCAGCGTGCTATGGAGCGAGCTAAGCTCGGAGTATCTTTGAAGGATAAGATCAGAAATGAGATTAGCCGGAAAAGAACCGGAGTCACCGATATAGCTTGCAAAATTAGCAGGCTGAAATAGCAGTGGGCTGGTCACGTATGTCATAGGACCGATGGCCGTTGGAGCAGACGAGTTCTAGAGTGGATACCGGTCTAACCCCCAAGTCAGGTGTGTCACATAAAAAATAAACATTATAAATTACTAAATATTCTTAAACATCATAGACGCCTACATTTTCATTTCGCGATGAAATATCAAAAGGGTTGACAGGAATAAATTGCTATTTTAGTGATAATAACGCCAATTTTTGTATCATTTTTTTCTGCATAGTTTATTGTTTCATTTGTCTCGAATTGTATTATATTTTAAATAACTTTTAATTAACTTTAAGATAAGCACTACATAAGAATGAACGAAATATATGTTACGGTTCTAGTCTAAGCTTAATAATGAAATTAGCTTTTGGCAGGCCATGTAGCCTTCATTTATTAATGAAAGAACATTGTCAACATGTTTAAATACACTGAAAACGCGATGGTTATTTCGAGTCTAATAACTAATCTCTCTCTATATCTCAAATATTTTTGAATTCAAATTGGCAGGTCGATCGAAAATGAAATGCATGAAATTATATATTCTAGCTTCTTGTTAAAAATAAATAAATATGTATTTCAGTTTCGAACGAAAAATAAAAGCATACGTATTTGTTCGTCGTACGGGAGATCTGATCTGCTTGAAATTTAATATTTGTGTTTCTTGATTGAACTCATAATCATGAATTTAAAGTTTTTTGAAATTCCACCCAATCAATCAATCAACAGCCAATCGTTGTCCATTGCAGAACATAGGCCTCTCCCAAGGTGCGCCAAAGCTCCCTGTCCTCCGCCTTCCGCATCCAGTTGGTGCCCGCCACCTTCTTAAGGTCATCGGTCCACCTGGCTGGAGGGCGCCCTACGCTGCGCTTGCCGATTCCCGGTCTCCACTCTAGGACTCGTCTGCTCCAACGGCCATCGGTCCTACGACATACGTGACCAGCCCACTGCCACTTCAGCCTGCTAATTTTGCAAGCTATGTCGGTGACTCCGGTTCTTTTCCGGATAATCTCATTTCTGATCTTATCCTTCAAAGATACTCCGAGCATAGCTCACTCCATAGCACGCTGAGCGACTTTGAATTTGTGGACTAGTCCCGCAGTTAGTGTCCACGTTTCGGCACCGTATGTCATGGCAGGTAAGACGCATTGGTTGAAGACTTTCGTCTTCAAACATTGCGGTATAGACGACTTGAGGACTTGACGAAGGTTGCCAAATGCTGCCCATCCCAAGCGAATTCTTCGATCGGCTTCCTTCTCGAAGTTATTCCTACCGACTTGTATTATCTGTCCTAGGTAGGTATATTCACTAACAACTTCGAGAGGTTTCCCCTCGACGTATATCGGTCCCGGCACGACATGCCTATTGAACATGACCTTGGTCTTGTCCAAGTTTATACCGAGACCGACACACCGGGAAGACTCGCCTAGGCTACGCAGCATTTCGGTGAGTTGTTCCAGCGACTCTGCTATGATGACGATATCGTCGGCAAATCGAAGGTGTGAGATGTACTCGCCGTTTACATTGACTCCATACCTAGTCCAATCCAGCGTCTTGAAAACGTCTTCCAACGCGTTGGTGAACAGTTTTGGGGATATTACATTCCCCTGTCTCACCCCTCTGCGCAGTTGGATCGCCTTCGTCTTACAGTCCTGGATGTGGACAGTCATTGTAGCGGCGTTGTACAGACATCTCAGTACCTCGATATATCTCCAATCGATATGACATCTCTGCAATGAGTCGAGCACTGCCCAGGTTTCGATGGAGTCGAAGGCTTTCTCGTAATCCACATATGCCATACACAGCGGCTGATTGTACTCTTCGGTCTTCTGCACAATCTGCCGAACAATATGGATGTGGTCCACGGTGCTGTAGCCTGATCGAAAGCCGGCTTGCTCTGGGGGCTGGAACTCGTCAAGTCGTCTGGCGAGATGGTTCGTGACGACTCTTGAGAACAGCTTATACACGTGACTCAGGAGGGAGATTGGTCTGTAGTTTTTCAAGAGGGTTTTATCACCTTTCTTGAAAAACAGTACCATCTCACTCCCGCTCCACGTTTCCGGGGTCTTGTCATGTTGGATGACGGAATTAAAGAGGCTTGCTAGCTCTTTCAGGACCGGAGTCCCGCCTGCCTTAAGCAACTCTGTTGTGATTCCGTCATCTCCCGGAGCTTTGTTGTTTTTAAGCTGTTCTAGAGCCGCCCTAATCTCTCCTTGGTCAACGACCGGGAGCTCCTCGGAGTAATGGCGCATAAGAGGGGCGCGCTGGTCATCAATACTGATTCCCACCGGTTTATCCGATCTTGATGAGAACAACTGCCCATAAAACCTCTCTACTTCTCCGACAATCTCAGGCCTAGAGGTAACGACCCCATTTTCAGTTTTAAGTTTTGTCAGACGCGGCCTCCCAAACTTGCGAGCGAACACTTTCGATCCCCGATTTTGCTCAATCGCAGCCTTGATTGTACGGGTATTGGAGCGTCGGAGATCGCGTCGCGTCAGCGTTTTTATTATTCGATTTAAGGCCTTATCTGACAAAAACGATGGTAGTTCTTGTCGTTTTCTCATGAGCTCGAGTGTCTCAGCAGAGAGTTTTGGTGCGTTGTCTCTTCTCTGTGGCGGAAAACACTTGCGGGATGTGTTTTGCAGTGTTTTGACCAGCGTGTCGGTTCTCTCATCAATGCTGCTTATGATTTCCAACGCGGTGAATTGATTTTGAAGTTCCATTTGGAACTTTTCGGAGCCTTGAGCAGCTTGGAGCATGGTAGGTCGGAGAGTAGACCTCATCATTCTCGATCTTTCGGCTTTTAAGTTGATATTTAGAGTGCCTCGAACCAAGCGGTGATCACTTCCGGTATTAAACTTGTTGATCACTGAAACATCTCTAAATATGTGCCTTTTATTCGAAATGATAAAGTCTATCACGTTATCGGGGCTTCGCCAGGTCCACCTCCTCTGAGGCTTCTTTTGAAAGAAAGAATTCATCAAAAAAAGCCCCTGCGCTTCGAGAAAGTTTACCAGCATTTGCCCCCTGTGATTTCTGCAGCCCAAGCCGTAAGGTCCGACTTTCGATTCACCGCTATTCTGTACTCCCACTTTAGCATTAAAGTCTCCCATAACAACATTGTAGTGGGCCTTCGAGGTGTCGTTGAGGGCCTTTGCGATGTCCTCGTACATCGCTTCGACCACATCATCAGAGTATGTCGAAGTTGGCGCATATACCTGTACGACCTTCAGGGAGTACCTGTCGGAAAGTTTTAGGACAAGGTACGCTACCCGGTTCGACACACTACTGATTTCCACAATGCTGCTAATGAGATCCTTTTTGACTAGAAAACCGACACCACCCTGGGAGAGGTTATCACCTTCGCGGAAGTAGAGTAAGTTACCGGACTCTAGAGTTATCGTGTCCTCCCCCTGTCTTCGGACTTCAGATAACCCCAGTATATGCCAGTTTATATGACTTAACTCTACTTCTAATTCGGCGAGGTGATGGTCCAGCCTCATCGAGCGTCCATTATACGTTGCCATGTGCAGTCGTTTTATACGGTAGCCTGCCGTGAACCGGTGATTCTTAGCACCCCCTGCCCTGCCGATACCGCGACCGCTACCTTGGTCGGGCCTAGCAGGCTTGCCGGTAACTGGGGGCCTTTTTTTGGGCGCATCTGCCATTAAGGGAGGGGTTTGCCCATACTCGCCGCGCTGGGCAGGCGTGTTGGCGAGCGCAGTATGATGGTAAGATGTTTATGGGAGGGGGACGCTGCTGCCCATCCCCCCTTTTCCCCGTCCCTCAGTCGCCTCTTACGACACCCACGGGATGAGATTGGGGGAGTACTATTCTAAGCCGGTTCTCCACGGCAATTCCACCCAAGCGAGTGCAATTGTTTTTTATTTTTGTTTTGAAGTTTTGAAACGTTTGTCGAATCGAAATCGACATATTCGCTAAGAAAACTGCTCCAATGCGAGTTGTTGGAATACACATGTGACAGAATACCAGTGAAACGGACACATGCAGATTTCCTCCCGATGTTTTCCTTCACCGTCACGAGATGAATTATAACACAATTTAAACACATGAAAATTCAGTGGTGCTTGCCCTGGCTTGAACCCACGATCGTAGGTTAAGATTCACGCTTTCTTACCACTGGGCCATCTCGGCTTATTTCATTAGATCAGAATATTCATTCGAATTTCAAAGAATATAGTTCCCTCTTAAAGTGTGCTTCTTCATGACAATCAATAAGTCTCAAGGCAGTCATTAAAAATGTCCGGCATTGATTTTAGTGGAGACTGTTCTCACATAGACAGTTTTTATATTCCAGGGTGAGCTTTGCGAGCTTTGAGACTTAGCAATTTCAGCCCCGAAAGAAAACACCGCAAACGTAATTTACAATGAGATGCTTCCGTTATTAATTATAAATGAAGTTTTCAGGGAGTTAAATAGGTTCGTAAAACGAACTAAGTATTTTTAAATAAAAAATATTTGCACGTTTGCTCATTTACAGCATTAACTATATTTAAGTGGCCCAACAAATGGCCGCAACATATTTATAACAACAAAAATATGTATGTTTTTATAACTTTTGATAGACTTAACCGACTTTGATAAAATAAAGACTAAACGGAACCTTGAAATACTTCTTATTACAATTCAGTTAATTCAATGTGTAATTTGTTGCCGTTTTAAAGATTAGTCCGGACAATTAGACAGACAAAAATAAAAATAAAGATTGTTTTCGTAACTCACAAATAGCCATATTAACTTTTGATACAACAGACAAACACTTCAATTTTATTTTTTTCTATGGAGTATGGATAATGTAATTTGTACCCACGTATACGCGATATTCGCAGTAATAGCGATCTCATCACGACAGTTAAAATACATGCTTTCAGCTTATAAAAATATCTAATCCTAAAATCTCAACCGTAAAATCCTTACATAATATTATAAGAAAAGGCTAATGGTGTTATTAGGATCTTATCTTACGGTTAATATGTAGTGTGGAGCGTAATATTCTTTTTGATAAGCTGAAGTTATTTTTTCTTGTACAAACACATTAAGATAAACCGGTAGGGTTTTTTTTTCTTTTTAATCTAAAAATAAGTCTAACTGCATAGTTTTACTTCAATATTTTATTGATATTTTTTTTTGATAATTTTAACTGACATGTGAGGTTGGTAATTTTTTTTTTATATACTTTTTTTACTTATATATTATTACTCTGTGTGAGCATTTTTTTCTTTGTAATTTCTTTTATAGAGATCTTTTATATATCAAATTATACAGATGTGTTAAGTTTAAAACAAACAAGAGAGCGTAGAATAGTAAATTTGACGTCAAATATTTAAATCAAGACAATGAATATCAGTTTGTAATGAGATTAATCGAGTTCTTGAGATGATAAATATGTCAATATATATAACTTTTCTATTAAATAAAACACACTGTTTTATTGCTTTTGACAGGAGATGTGGTTCATTATTCGCTCAGAGAATCGGAATTTCGATTCAACGGGACAATACTGCTAGCATTCTTTTATTTTCTTTTATTCATTCCACGCGGTCATGATTTGTTCGATAACTATTTTTAATATTGCTTTATATATGTATATTTATTTTAGTACTTTGTGTCATATAATTATTATGTAAATAAAATTGATAACCTTTCAACAAGAAAAGTGCTGATTAAATAATAATAAAAATTATAAATAATCAAGAGAGATTAGTCAACTGTTGATTTTATAGTGCACATGTGCACTCTATTCTCTAGCTCTCATAATCCGATGGGACGGCAATCCGACACGACCGGAAATAATTCAGGCACAGGACCGGCTTTACGTGCTTTCCAAGGCACGGGAGTGTACATACTTTCAAGACTCCAGGCTGCTACTGAGATTTTCTCTGGCAGAAAAACCCAATAACTTTTCATTGGTTCGACCTCGGAATTAAACCCAGGACCTCCGAGTCTGCAGCCTTACATCTAGCCACTAGACCAACGAGGCAGTCGCTGATTAAATATGACCTATTTGTACCCGTAAGTTATATTTGAATTGAATTTTATAGCTCATGTGCTAGAGCAATTTGATCTTTTTATAAGTTTAAATCATGAATTTCCATGAATGAATCGATACACACAAATTCGATTGAGATTAAGTGTATTCAAACATTGAAATCTTGAACGCGTAATCTGGTTCTATTGACCTTATTTCAAACGGTATTGAATGTCGATTTATTAGGGCTGTCTCATAGGTACTATGAGTGATTGAAGAAAAGAATGCATCTAAATTTTACTTTTTGTCATATATTAATGGCTGTTGTTATTATAAAAAATGTAGCTTCAAATAAAACGCTTTAACTTATATTAAACAGTATTTTTTTAAATAGTATACTTGAAACATAATTTTTGTTAATTGTTTTTTTGGTGTTCTTTTAGATCTCTCCATACTACAACGAGTAGCGAAATTATTTTTATGAATTTTACAAAATGTAATCACTATGCATACGACCACCACATACGGTTTCTTCACATATATTCTTATACGTATAATAATTAATTACTTTATTTTCTTTTCCATTAGTTAATACAAACACATAGAAACATTATTTTCTATAAAATTTCATAATTCATGCAGTAAGGTGTAAATTTAAAAATCCCAGTTTTTCACTTTGTTTTTCTATTTTCTGACAGATATGTAAAAAAAAAATTAACAACCTGTAAATGTCTCATTGTTGGGTAAAAGAAAGAAGAAGAAGGTTAGCGGATACACATGTATCGGAATTTTGTCAAACACAGAACTCTTCAATTTTTTTTCTTTTATCGCCAAGCAAGAGATGAATTATTAACACAAATTGACACATACAGATAATTATGTGTGTTTGCCTAATGATAATTTTCGTTTTTTCTTTTATGTATTTGTTTTGTCTTGATTTCATATAGTAAAATAATGTAAATAAAAACCCTAGATTTAGATAATACTGCAAACAAATTGTGTACATGATTCTCTTGGGTGTAAATAAAAAATATTATTTTTATATAAAATACTAATCTAATCTAATGGCTAATCTTTGCATGCCCATTTATATTATACTTTTGCATACTCAAGCGGCAGCAGTTCCTTCTACTTCCTCTTAAAGAGATAAAATTCAACTAGGAAAATATAAGTTGATTGAAGGTTAAATTCAATTGCAATATAAACGCTCAGCGTGTTGAAGACCCTGAAGGAATTCTTTGTAGACAGCACAAAGGCGTTACGTGAGCGTATGAATGCCTCTCCTACACATGGGAACCTACTCAGTATAATCATCATACGGGTCTTGATAGAGGATTAAGTTCTTGCAATGCTAATCTTAACTTGCCCATATTTTTAAATTTACGTTTTAAACACTGAATAAAAACATACCGCCTTGCATATTTTGTCACTCTTTCTGACATAATTGATTTAGAATTTGAAAAAAGAACACATAAAATTGTTTAAATAATCATCCATAAACAATATTTATAGGCAAAGTCAACATTGTCACGATATTTTCTTTAGGACCAGTTAAAAGGATTACAATTTACGTAATGTAATATAGCTGTATCGATTTAAACGGCGCACGCTATTGAGCCTCGGGGGTGGCACGACATTTTTTTCGACTTAAACTACAAATAACTAATAAAACGTTAGCGTATTTGAACAAAATATACATTAATTATATATCAAAATCCTTTCCTCGTAAATCGATCTTCTTTGGTGAAAACGGAATTAATATAAGCACAGTAACAGTAACAGCTTGTGAATGTTCCACTGCTGGGCTAAGACCTCCTCTCCTTTTTTTTTTTGAGAAGGTTTAGAGCTTATTCCACCACGCTGCCCCAACGCGGGGTGGTGGAATACACATGTGGCATAATTTCAGTGAAATTTGACTCATGCAGGTTTTCTCATGATGTTTTCCTTCACCGTCAAGCACGAGATGAATTATAAACACAATTTAGCACATGAAAATTCACTGGTGCCAGCCCGGGTTTGAACTCACGATTATCGGTTAAGATTCACGCGTTTTAACCACTGGGCCATCTCGGCTTTTTCTATAAGCACACAGGAATATTTACTATCGGTCCAAACATGAATACAGACAGACACGTGCCTTTTTGCGTATTTAATTAATGCAAATATCTAACTTCTTTAGCGGCGTGGAAATGCGGCTTGCGTTATGGGCAGCTTTGCGTCGGGTGGGGATCGGGACTTCACATCACTTTTTTTCATTTGAATTTTTAATTATAAGTTGTTTTTTTTCTGTATATTTAACAATAAATATCATAATATACAAAAAAAAATATTCTTTAGTCAAATAGTTTTTGATCCTGCGCTTGCACTCTCCGGTCGAGTGAGTGAGGTTAGGTTAGGTAACCTAACGATTCATCAGATACAGTGTACAGTGTTTTTTATATTTATCCGAGAAATCCGTAATATGACATATTTAATTTAAATCAAGCTAGCGGCCCGCCCTGATTTCGTCCGGGTTGAACAATTATATCTTGGTAGATATTTTATAGGAAAAAATTTATGCGTTACATTATCGTAAGGATCTCTATTTTTTTTTTTAAATAAGATACTGCCTATGCTACAAGCTGATAATGAAGCTTTCTGTAGATAAATAATTTTTAAAATCGATTTAGTAGTTTTTGGGTTTATCTATCTCAAGCAAACATACAAAAATCAAATCTTATCTCTTTATAACATTACTATAGAAGTATAGAATAAATCTTAAAATAATTATACAAGTGAATCCATATAGAGTCGGCATTAAGTTCAGATCGAGTAGGAAATAATGCTACCGATCTCCCGCCATATGATGTGCAATTGATTTGTCATAAATTATCTATCGCATTTAACTGTCATTCGACTAATTGAAGCACCAGATTTAACCGTAATAAATTGATATATTAATCAGACTGTGACGTAACACTATGTGATGCCAAATATTTGTAAATCATATTTATGAAATTAAATAATATGATGGGTTTAATTTAAAAGCATAAGTTAATTAAAATAAATATCCACAACAAAGAGGAATTATATAAAAGGCACTTATCATTTTAAAATAATTTATTTTATTAGTTCGATTGATTTTTAGCATTTGAAAAATATAACCCAATAATAACATAAAAAAAAACATTGAATGTCAATTTGGTTTTTAAATAGTCGGTCTTTACAATTAAATTACTAGTAGTCGTCGCAGCTTTGCGACATTAAATCCATAAAAACTACACTTTGAACGGATCGATCGGATGAAATTATAGATTGGGGTGTGCAGCGCCGCAATCTTCCTTAAACAGAATTTTACAAAATCTTCTCGTAGCATGTATCTGTTATATAGAACAGGAAGTTCTACTTATTTCACACCTCGACATTATAGCTTTGACTGTTCGTTCAGTTAGTTAGTCAGAGAATATATATATAAAATATATATTAATATAATATGAATCATTACGTACTGTAGTTTATCTGATAGACACTGCACTCGTCGAAATTTCAAGTAATGTACTAGTAGTCGTGTTCTTATATGTCCTGATATGTAATCAAACTAATACATTATTAAAAAAATGATCATTATAGTTTATAAATAAAAGATTACTAAACAAAATTCAAAAAAAGAGAAATATAATATTCCAACGTTATGACAGTATATGTGTCTGTGGGACCATGAATCTGTATTGATACTTTATAGTTTATTGTACACCACACCACAAAGAGAAAAATACAAAACATGTATACTGCCTAAATAAATGTACAATTATGGCGACCTTATCGCTACATAGCGATCTCTTCCAGGCATCCAACGGTGTAAATAATTACAGATTTATATAAGTAAAAACGGCTCAGTGTTTAATATGTTCATTGAATACCAAAATCAATGAAATAATTTGAATGCGAGTGGAATGGCGATCAATATGATGCGCGAGGAGAAGCAATGGCGGATGCGTTGACGCAAATCTACGAAAATAATGGAGGACTTCATCTTAAATTTTTAAAATAATTATAATCAATTATCAAACCTTCGTATTTTATTTGCACGTAACTTGTCAAATAGGTATTGTTATTGGATATCCTGATCAAATAAATTTAAGAAAATACATACTATACTTTATTATTTTTCATAAACCATGTTCAGGCTTTATATTTTCTTCTACATATATATCTTAACTTAAACCTAAGAAAACAACGACAAAACTTATTTTTATTTTTATTGAACAAAAAAAAACTAAGAATTCAAAGCAAACAGTTTTAACAACTAAATATAAAATATATTTTATGTTTTCTATATCAATTAGAAATAATTTTTAAAAATAATACCTTATCTAGATTAATTTAGTTCATTTCATTTATACAATGCATCTTCACTGCATCTAACCCACGTTTGATATTGCGCACCCTATATTATTACACTAATATTCCTGTGCAATTCACACATCGTCCACAAAGTTCAATTTCAAGTAAAAATATTTATAATTTGACGATTTCTTTAAAAAAATGTTCGCCTCAGAAATGGAAAAGATAATAATATATATTACTACACACAGATTGGGAAACTTTGCACAGACTACGGATAACTGATAAGAATACTCATATTAATAACACATAGATATGATGTATTCATGTTTAGATTATTAATATTATAAGATTTATATGTATATATTAATAATATAGGAATATGTGGTTATCCAATATATTTTTATTAATTTTAATTTAATATTGTTTATTAATTCATGTCTTTTTTTAATAGTCAAACAATCCTAAAGTGGATTGCTGAATAGGAATTAAACATATTTTTTAATTGGAATAAAAAAAACTAACAAACGGTTATTATTACCTATGTACCATATAATTACGTTAATAAAGGCGACACTGCTTTCATTTCGTGGTATTTAGACCACGTCTTCAGGTCTTTTCGATCTAGTTCATAATATCACAGAAAAAGTTACAATTTATAAGTGATTCTATGGTATTTATAATTGCAACTTTTTAGTCATTATAACATTAATTAAAAATTTCTTTTCTATTAAATTATAGTATTATAAGGTATCATATCTAATAATTATATTTACAATGTGTAGGCACTTAATTAAAAATTCTTATACTGTATCAATTGCTAGCTGTCACCCTTTCACTAAAAGCGGTCGTACATAACGGTACACCTGATATTGACAAACAAAGACTGCCCATAAATTACTACCTACAACATATTTTAATTAACTTCAAAAGTAGCTAGCTATGAATACCTTATACACCTATGTTTGCAAACAAATAGTAGTTTTAAATTTCGAATAGATATTTTATTGGACATAGACAATAGTTTAGCTTTTCTATCGACGTTTACTTTTTACAAAACTATACACAAATATACGGCCGGTTTCATTTTACTCATATCAAACTTGAATGGCCGAAAATCGATGGGAAATGGAGGGAAAGTATAGCTATAGATGAGTTTTAGATACGAGAGGAGGGTTCGCGTGTCTGGCTTCTATAGCACAAAGGACCCCATGTCGGTAGTTATAGGTCTGTAGTAACAAACAACGCGAATGAACAGCGAGTTGGCGCTGAGCTTTGGTCTTGATCGCGCGTTTGCGAACGAATTGGAGCGCGCATAAATAATACAGCGAATTTAAAAATAATTACAAATAGATGCGGCCATTAGTAGGCGTCTTTGACCTTTTAGAAAGTGTGTCATAGACAAGCGATTTTGGGTTTGAAACGGTTTTGTGTAGTGAGTGCGCGGCTTTATATCTTTGAATGGACAATGGGACTTTTCTGTTTGTGATTTTCGTGTCGGGAAAATGAAAACGTAAGCATTGTTTGTTATTTTTAATTTTAGAATAAAACATTACTTATACAAATATATGTCTGTTGCATTAATAATGTGAAAAAATGAAATTAATATCAATAATATTTTTTCTATGTATTTTTATTTTATAGCAATTCGCTCAAGTAGTACCATGTCAACGAATCATCTAGTTACTATTCTCGTGTAAGAATCAGCGCATCTAGCGGTCGCGATAACCGCAGGTTGATATAATTACACGTAATGATCATTACTACTGACCTGCGATTCTAATTAATATGCCAATATAATACAAGTTATATTACTTAATAATAGTTTGTAAATATACCAATGAATGCAGATTTTGTAAATATAATAATCAAACCAAGAAAACAATTCACAAGTAAATATATCGACAATGAAAACTACGTTATTGTGGATCGAGAATACAAAACATTCTATATTAGTTGTGGTTACATAAATATCTATACAGGTATAAATATACATACGGTGTTTCGTTTTATGTTGCCCTGGTAGTTCACTTTTATAGCATTATGATTTAAAATTATATATAAGCAGTATGTTTAACTAAAAACTTTTTCGTATTCATAAAATGACAGCCTTAATGTTGTTTAGCTGGTGGTTAGTTCAGCACTGATTTCTTTCTTTCTTTCATAATGGATTTGACATTCGAAAAAAGAAGACACAACATTGTTGAAATAATAACCCTCAAAACTATAGTACAGGTCTAAAATCGCTAACAACAAAATTAATGTTTAAATTTATATTAATTTCCAGATATAATTTACTTTTAAAATGACAAAATTTTATGATAAATGTAACGTTTATAACGCCGGCCTTTATTTTAAATTAAATAAAGAAAAAAAAAACACTTACAATTTTGTACATAAAATACGAACTCGTATATTATGTTATGTAAGGCCATTCAAATCCATGGTCATTGTTCCTCGGAAATTTGTAAGAAAAAATTATGAACATTTTGTTACCAACGCGTTCAACCCTCATTCTATTTGAAAAGTAATCGGTACTAATGCAAGTTTCGCTTCAGTTGAGATAAAAGCCTAACAAATAACGCCGTACTCAACATAAAAGGTTCGTTCGTTCAATCAATGCATGGAGACAGGTTTTAATTGACTCTTGACCGAATAGCACTTCACATTTTAAATTGCGTATTGTTGTCTCATTTTCAAGGTCTGAACAAATGGCGTTAATTGTCAACCGAGTTCTCACAACTTGTAAACGTAATTAATGTTTCTTAATTTACTTTTAAGCATGACATATTACAGCGTGTCGCATGACAATTCTATTTGTTCATTTTTTGTAATGACAAACCGAAAAAAATACTAAGTCAATGTATATAAAACTTAAGCGAAAGGGTATATAAGTTTTAGTATATAATATTATTATATAAGTAGCAGCGCTTCGCAGTTTCATCCACTTTTAACTTGGACTATTATGGTAAATTTAATGTTCTTGTATATAATAGAGAAAAAAAGAATGATAATACTCATAATATAGTAACATATTTATTATGTAGTAATTAATAAATTACAATTTGTATTATTTTTACATGATATTTTTATGTACATATGTTTATCTATACATATACATTATACGCGTAATGATTTCGTTTCCATTCAAATTATTGTATTTCCATGTAAAATATTAACTCTTACAACCTTCGTGACCATTCATTATTAATATTGATTGCTTTTATGGTTTAATAATCTGCAATAAATTATTAATAAACTAGCGACCGAAGCTGACTTCGTACGAGCAAAATATAGTTTTTACACTTTATTGATGTTGTATAATAATATGAGTTATAAGCAACTAATATAGCAATCTAATTGAAACACAATTGATACAAACGATCTATTTGTTTGTGCTTTGTTTATTGAAATATCTTGTACTATCTTGAAAAAAATTTCAACCAAATTTGAAAAAATGCTTCAAATGTGCTATGAAGCTGTATGACAGATTCTTTATATATACATAGGTATTTATCTTTTTTTTAAACAATAGTTACTATGACTTGCCTTTTTTTTTTTCTCGCTGGAATAACACATTTATGTGTTTCCCCCACATGAGGTGGGGGGTATGTGAGACTCGCCGGCGCTGAACGCGCCGGAATACCCACTAAAAAACCAGCGGTACCCACTCCATCTTGTCGGGGGACGTCACGGGATCGCTTGCGCATACTACCGTGCCGTCCCGACGGTTGGCCCGCTCCTGCGGGCCTCCAAATCCTAGGGGGTACTCGGGGTACAGAGACCCCCTGGCCCCGGCGATACTCACGGCGGGAGGAGAAGATGCGCATAGCGCCGGCGTCTTCTCCCCGGTCTTCTTCGGCGAAGCGGGTCAGCGGAGGCACTCTCCTAGCGCTCCCACTCCGCGGCCTCCTTCTGCGACACGACATTTTCGCAGAAAGAGACCATCTCCATCGAGCACCTTTCGCTACCAAGCATGGCATTTATCACGCTCGGCAGCGAAAGGTCTCCGCCGATTAAAGTCGCCAGGGAAAGGCGCTGAGGCCCCCAAGCGGCACACTCCATCAGAGTGTGGCATGCCGTGTCCGTAGGCGCACCACACTCGGGGCAGGAGGGCGTTACCTCCCGCCTGACTATTCCGTGCAGGTACTTACCGAAGCACCCATGTCCAGTAAGCACCTGAGTCAGTCTGAAGGTCAGTGTGCCGCCTTTTCTCGTTACCCAGCGACTCAAGTGGGGACGGATCGCCTCCACTGTCGCCAGGCCTGCTGATGGGGACTTCAGATCCTCCTCCCACCTGCGAATCGGGGCTTGCTGGGCGAGAGTCCTGATTCGCAGCACCTCCTCCAACCCTGGACGGTCGCCACGCGACCTCACTTCCGCCCGGAACCGGTACACTTCCGCGAGCACCTCCGCCTGGAGCTCCCAAGGCGGATCGCCCGCGAGAAGTGTTGCCTCCGTCCACGACACCGTACGATATCCGCGTATCACCCTCACCGCTATGATTCTCTGCGGCTACTATGACTTGCCTTTATAAGATATACAACTAATGAATAATTTTGTCGGTCCTTTTAAGATCTATGATTAAATAGTACATCAATTTGATATAGCTATTATAATTTAGTCAGCAAATCTCTGCGTGTCAAAACCACCTTTACTAACGTTTAACTTTTCATTAATTTAATTAAAGTTTATATGTTTTATATTAAGCAGCTCAAAATTACCTAAATTATTATTTAAATCCATTGTGTTGTAAGAAGTAAACCTACAAACGAGTCGAGAAAAGTGACTTTGATTTATATTATTTAATGATATGACATAATCATTTAAATATATAAATTATACACAGTTAACTAAGAAACATTTATATTGTATTTGGCATATAAGTTCAATATAAAAAGTATTATTGCATCCTTGGGCGCTCGTTATTGTAGTCGGATGTATTATGTGCGAAGTACGAGTATTTATCTTAATTGCTATTTAAATGAGCCTTATGTAACAGCTAGAATAACTTGTTTTGTTCTTATACAACGGCATATAATGAATACAATTTCATTGTTTACCAAATTTAGACAAAGGTAGTATCGAAAATGGAAATAATTTTAATTAAATAACATATATTAGTTATGTAGTCCAGATTGTTGTTGATCGTGTGTAAATGTAACCCCCCAAAGAATAGTATTGATTTCAAATAAAACTTTGCTAAATCATTGATTAAGTTAGGACAAGAAAAATATTTATTTTTTAACGTTGGCTTTCATTTAACAATTGGCATAATTATCTTTGGATATTTGTATAAATTTAATAGTACAATTGACTTGATATTTTAGAGATCATGGTTTTATAACTTTGGACATAGTCGTTCTTTACATTTGATCTGCAATCACTAGCTGACATATTCATCTACGCTTTATAGAGTTTTTGTTTAATTACAAAAAAAAACAACTAAATCGAACTAAGCGAAAATGTAGTTATATTCATGTTCATTTTAGCACGCGTCGAATTAAATTAGTTCGGAGTCAGTGGTGCTGTTTGTGTTGTGCTTAATTTCTAAACTAAGCTTATTTGACAAGATAACATTGTGGCTTTTTATTTTGTGTTCGTAGAAAAGGAAAGTAACTATTTCTTTAGTCTTATAAAATTTGTAATAGATTCAGCACCAGTATTATTAACTAAATATATTCAATATGTGTATTGTGAAACCCACAAATATATTTAATCACATGTTTCTTCTAATATATTTACAACGAATTCAATCTAAAATAGTAATTGAAATAGTGTCAAACTCCCAAAAATCTTCACATACATATAAATTATATAACACATATATATATTTATATAAATGTACATATAGTCTTCTAAAATATCTAAATTAACGAACCTGCGCCTCAAAAACTAAACTAACTAACTAAGTCGTAAATTAAAAATAGCGAAAAATATAACGATAAAACTTACATTGCCAATAATTGATTACTTAGGTTACTATATTATTTTTGTAATTAATTTATAATACGTCATTATCCTTTTTTGTCGAAATTTTATTTTTTTATAAATTTCATTAAAAAAAATGTCTGACAAAAAAAAGATTAAATCTATTATTAATTAATATTATATATTAATGTTACCAAATAATCAAAATTAACTTCTTCTTAAAGTAACCTTGGTTTTTTACAATTTAAGGTTACTCAGGTTCATGGGCCGCTGTAGGTTTACAGTGATATAAACACTTCATATTAAGTGTTTATTTTAACACTAGTACTAAACCCCGGGGCTTTGCCAGTGTGGAATTCAGTTTTAGAGAAAAGCCTTCTTAATCTGCCATTTTAACGTACATAAAGCCTTTTTGTATTAATATTAATAAAATTAAATATTTAAATTGTTAAACAGCAGCGACAGTCTAAAAAATGGCGGTTGTATTGGTTTTAGAAACTCGCAAATAGCCATATTAACTTCAAAAGAGGCAGTTATTTTGAAATAACAGACTTACACTTTATTTATTTGTATATATATACTTGAATAACTCAGACTTTGAATGTTTTACGTCAATAGTATTGACCTTGAACAAATTATATTTGAAGTCGAATTGAATCATGGATACTTGATTTTATCAAGGAAATATTGGTAAATGTTAATTATGTGCGCATTGTGGAACTTTATATTTTATTTTTATAATTATTTCCATATCAAAATATAGGATAGATAGATTTTCGTGGGCATGCGTTTTTGAGTTTTTTTTTGTAACAATGCCCCTTTGGCTCCCACTAAAGTTAAAGGTTTTTTGTACAACGTGTTTTTGATGGTTGAATAATAAAATGACGTAAGCACTTAAATTAAATAAAAAAGTTTGTTCTATGGTCCTTACATATAATATATATATATATTAACTATTTTGTAAGTTTGAACGGTTTTGTTCTAACATGGCATAAAAAACGTAGGTAAGCCAGTGTTATTATTGGTTCACTGGACCCAACTTGTCTATTAGTTGACATGTTTTTTACTTGACAAAAAGAGTCACTAGTCAGTATCTTGCCGGTTTTTCTCTGTAGAATCAAAATTCCGAATAACATTTTTACATTGTTATTAAGAATAATGCTCAATTATAATTTATAAAATTAAGTAGTAATTGTAAAGTGATATTTCCTATTTATAATAAGATTTTTATAATTTTGTATAAAAGTGTTCATTACGCAAAGCGAGTAAAAAGCACTCCTTGAATGGAATCGACAAATAATGTAATTGCAGCTTCGTAGACGGTATTCGCAGGTTTTGATACGGGTTAAGGAAAAATAATACATATCGTATAAGATAAAAGAGTCATTTTGCAATGTGTAAATATAATATGAGGATCCCCTCGTTTGGTGCAAGTGCAGAGTCGCACTGTAACTATCAGGCGTCTAATTAATCTGGCTTACACGAATCGGAGGGTTCTCTAGGGACGATGTTTTGTTCTCTCTATTTGGACTGCTCTTGTGTTTATAAATGAGTGACGAACACGTGGGGGTCGACTTTTGAAAATTATATGCCTAAAACAAAAGAACGAACAGCGAACGATATCGACTTATTAAATCAATAGTATTTTATTATACGAGGGATGTTGAATCACATACTTCAATCAGTAATGTATATAATTTGGTACCTCATATCACAATAAAGTTTTACAATATATAGTACAAAATATATTATTCGCTTTTTAAAAAGTCCGTTTTAAGAATTAATATAATTCGACACGATACAATTTAAATGGTAAGGTGAGTAGCGTTCATAATATTGTTTTAAAATATCGTTAGTTACCGATGTATGATAAAGGCACCAACGAAAAGCAGAGTCGGGCTACAGGTGGTGCGCGGCTTTGTTTTCCTCCGGTCATCGACCTCAGAGGGCGGTCTGGCTCACCCTTGCACTTCCGAGTCGTTTGGTATGAAGATTTAAATGCTAGTGCGATTCTGTTGTTATTAAGTATTTTATTGGAAGCAATAATTAACCTAACCCTACATCACGTGCGGGTGAAGCCGCAGCGGAAATTGGTATAGATATAAATGACATTAGCAAGCCCCTCCCTTAAATGAAACATATCAGCAAAAACCAGCGGTGAAGCATTGGTAGAACCTACCGGATCATGCTTAGTAGAATATATAAGTGGACAACTTTATGAGTATTTATTCGTGTTTTTAAGATGTTTCTCGAAATAAAGCATAAATCATAATAAAGCATATCTTGCATAATACTTCTGCGAGAATGTTTATTCGACATACGTCATACGTAATTCGTTGTCAATATTACTCAGCTGTAATTTAAGATCATGAGAGCGTAATAAAAGTTCAATTGAACGTGTTTTATTTAAGAAATTTTGTTTTTTGAATGCAGCGTTTTGATAGATCAAGGCTAATAAAAAAAGATTAGTTTTAAATAAAGATATATTATTATAAAACATTTTTATGTCATTGTACCGTAAAAAATAGATTCATTATATTCGGCTATACATACGAGCTGATTTCCATAATATGCAAAGCAGAATGTCTAATCTACTTAACGCTAACGTACGCTGTGAAGAGTAATAGTATTCTCCCATTACAACCTTCTATGACTCTCTAGAGAGAAGTCGAGAGAGACAGGTACATCGTTTAGTTCCAAGTTGCTGTGAACAAAGAGAACAATTTGTTGACAAAACAGGGAAAATTCATACCTAAAACCTATTCGTCGAGTCGAGTTTTAATGTCGCATTCTTAACTAAACCTCAAATAGCACAAAAAAGTTTTTAATTAGTGTGTTAGTAATAGGGCGTTTCATGGCCCTTGAGGGTGACTCCAGAAAAACACGATTACAGAAAGTTTCAAAACGTGCTCAGGAAAGGGCTATATTTGAATTGTATTTTTGTTCAATAAAACTAAAATAAATGTCAGTCAGTTCTTAAAAGCAGGCTAACGATGCAATATACTGAACACAATCAAAGTAAAACCGTTGAAGCAGAAAAGATGGCGACCGCGTCTAGACAAACTTACTTATGACAAGAAGGTGATGCGATAAGCTAATGAAAAGAAAGAAATAATTATTTAATATTATTAATAAAAGAAATACGGTTTCACGGCGGAAACTTTTCCCTTTATCTTAATATCCTATACATCCTTCATATCCTATTCCGGCATGTGGGATATGGCAATGTTCATGTGTGCACAGGTGTGATTATGTTCTGTACACGTTACGCCGTTGCTAGCAATATCCGGTGAGGCGTGCCGTCGTTGCATATTGATGGCCCTTTGACAGCTTAGAGACTGTGGATGGAAATAAAAGCATTCCTATAAAATGGTACTATACAAGGAAAAAATTAAATAAGGAGAAAAATGATACAAAAACACTTATTTCCAGAGCTGAATTAACAAATATCTACAATGTGTATTATCTTTTTAACTTTGAGTTTCAAGTCTTTAAATTAACTCAGAATACCTTTTTTATGTATTTTGGTTTGAATGCGATTATAACTAATCGTATTGTAAATTTATATATAAGTTAAATTATAATTTGTCTTTTGAGTTTTTATAAACAAAAACGAGAAAAATAATGCACACATATTCTGTATATACTCATTTTTATTACCTTTATTACAAGCTTAATGTTAGTATGTGTGGGCCAAATCTTGCAGGTGAATTTTAAACCGGTTCCATCCAGTGCTGGTACCAATACAATCTAGTACTGTATTGTTTTATTTTTATTATTTTTGTTTATCCAGTTATTCTGCCCAATTCATTAATGTTTTAATTTGCAATATAATAATATTTTTTAGTGACGCCAATACTTAATAAATATATTATGACGACAAATAAATGTATTATTACGTTAATAAATTTGAATTTAATTAAAGTAATATAAGCGATATAAATCGAGCCTATTTGAATAAAAATATATTGCGATTTGACTTATGATGGAATGTGATTGCGGTCTACATACGACGGACTGTCGCACATAATCCTGGTCATGTCCAGCCATATGTGACGGCATTGCATAATGATGTGGCGTTCCCTGATGTAGTTCATGAAAGAGATTGGCAATTTGAAGAAATAAAATGATATAAAGTTCATATTTTTATATAATGTTATCATGTTAAAGATTATTCTCATTATAATTTCAACGCAAATGTATGTAAAGAAAAATGCCATTGCTAAAAATGAATGTGTACAAAGGCGGAATTATACGTAGTTATTCACATATAAAGTCGTGTGTGACGTAACACGATAGCTTTCATAGGCTTAAAAGTACAGTTTTTGCAATTTTTGACTGGCTGAAGATTAAACTGCTTTTCAACAGTTTTGGTGGAAGTTCATTCAAATCGCGGCTACTGAAATTTCTATATATGAGATAATATTGTATTGTATATTATGTTTTATTTAATAGTATACTTAATACTATATAATAACAACAACGGTATTAAGATTTATAAAATATAATAAATTGTAGTTATAATTGACCAATAATATTTGTATGCCATGTAATGGGCAAAACATGCAGGGTCTTATTACTGTAATATGACCATAATTATTATCTACACCCATGTTTGTGACAAATAAAGATTATTATTATTATTATTAAAATCCTATATACTGAAGTTGTACGGCATTGGTTGTTGCTTTTTCAAAACAAGTAAAAAGGGCCCTAAAGTAAAAAAGGCATGCTCCTTGAGCTCTTAGAGTTTATTCCACCACGCTGCTCCAAAGTGGGTTGGTGGATACACATGTGGTTGAATATCAGTGAAATTAGACGCATGCAACTTTCTTCACAATGTTTTTCATCACCACCTAACAAGAGATGAATGGTTATGGTGTTTGTCTGGGTTTTAACCCGCAGTCATCGGATAAGATTCACGCTCTCTAACCACTGGACTATCTCGGTTCAGTGACTCATCACGACTAATAAAACTTTAAATTATTTATACACTATAAATTTTTTTACGCTACATTATCGAAGTACTTAAAACGACAGCTGTCAAAATACAATGAAGTTCACACAAATTTGGTTTGCACGAGGTTACTTGTACAGGCCACCGTTCCCTCTTTTGTTTTGTTAAAATTTTTACTCTGCAATTTTAACTGTTCACTGAACTGAACTGTATTTTTAAAGTTCTATTTAATTAATATAACACACCTAAATATTTGTGTTTTTTTTTTTCAAATAAGTAAGCAGATCGGCAAATGTGCCAACTACACACGGTAAATGGTCAACATCCTTTCGTCAATGCGCCATCAACCTTGGGAACCAAGATGGTACATCCCTTGTACCTGTTACACTGGCTCACTCACCCTTCAAACCGGAACACAACAATAAGTATTTCGGCGATAGAATAAAATACATTAATAAAAAATATAACATTTAATTAATTTACACCCTATCCCAACTGAATAAGAAAATTATTTTTCAAATATAATTAAACGAGTACGAGTTATTCCTACATAACACGAATATTATAACGTTTCGACGATGTCCAAATTACATGTCAAAATGCAAGTGAAATTCTGTTAGTTAATTAAAGATGTTATCATTTACGGTTATTATACTAACTAAAGGAGGACATTGAACCCATTTCCGGTGTCAATTAATGTTATACCTTTAAAATTATAAAGTAAATTTTAAAACTAAATAAATTTAAATTGTTATTATTTAAACATAAATATTAATACTGGGTGGTACCTATTTATAACGGCTTGTACGAAGCCGTATAACCTAATGGTACCTTACGTGGTGAAAATCGTGACTTTAAATCTGGGCAAGAACTACTGAATTTTCAAATGCTTAAATTTAAGAAGGCTTCTTCACAATCACAGAGTTTGTTCTTACTTAGCTATCTAATACTAATATTATAAATGCGAAAGTAAATTTAACTCTATATGTCTGTCTGTTATGATTTCACGACTTAACCATTGAACCAAATTTGATTAATTTTTGTATGAATCAAGAATTATCATTAAACATCAAGGGCGGAAATAGGCTTTTTTTTAATACCATACATGCGAACCTACTAACACGCGGCGGAAGCCCCGAAAACTAGTATTATATAAAATTTAAATTTGGAACAAATATCCCAACAATTATTCGTATTTACCAAAAGAGCTTACCCTGGTATACAATAAATTTATATATTTAAAAAGATTATGGTCATTATGTATAGCGTATGTGTGCTATTAGCATATTAATGCCTGAAAGCGATAAAACTGTTTTACGTAGGGTTTTATTCAACATTATCACTAAACAAGGAAAAAAGTACAAAATACGTAGTTCATTTAAATTATCTTTTAATTTGTCTTTAATATTCAGGACAAATGTGTAATCAAACGATACTTTACAACGTAATAAGGTATTTCATTTAAAATTCGTTTCTATATATTTGCACATTTAATACTTTATATTAAACTATTTTTCACCCGCGGCTTCGCCCATGTGGGGGGGCCCACATGGGCGAAGCCGGGCAGGAGTTAGGTATTAAAAAGTATCTTGTATCCTTCCTTAGGGTTCAAGCTTGCTTCATACCAAATTTGATCAAAATTAGTATAGTGATTTAGCCGTGAAAGCGTAACAAACAGACAGAGTTACTTTCGCGTTTATAATATTAGTATAGGATTTTTAATATCGCCCATATAATATTTCGTAATAATTGTCAAATTTAAAAAAATATATAAAACAAAATTAAACTTTTACAAAAGCGTAAAGAAATTGTAATGTCGGTGCAAGATATACTTCTAACTTTTTTTTGTTTTAATGGCGCCATAGACTTTATCTGGTAAAACATCTATAAATAAATGGCTTTAGTATTTGTTGATCCATTGTTATATTTCTCACGTATAACTAGACTACTTCATTACTAATGCATGATGCATTTTATTTTATATAATATATTTATATAATTTACAGTTTAGTCAAACCTTTTCACAATACGGTAAAATCTAAATAAAAATAATCCGTAACCGTAACAGCCTGTGAATGTCCCACTGCTGGGCTAAAGGCCTCCTCTCCTCTTTTTGAGGAGAAGGTAGAAGAAGAATAAAAATAATGAAATAATTAAATAAAACAGATTAAAAAAATAACGTTCTAATAGAGTATACGTTTGTGTGAATTTTTAAATTTGTAATTATTTGTCGCGTGTTCAATATAATAGTTATAGATAAAAAAAATTAAAATAATTTATATGGACAACTTATATAGCTACTGTTATGACAGCCGCTCACGTAAACATTAGGAGACGTGCACGCACGTTCAGATTGTATTTGTTTGTCTATCTGCCGACATCGGTCAATGGAACTGGAAAATGGCCTTAAAACACAGATCTAAGATCTAGATAATGCACCACACACAACAGCAAACGGCCATCATTCCGATAGTCGTCTTATCGCTTGAATTATAATATTTTAAATGTAATCTATATTAATGTTATAAATGTAAAACTTACTCTGTATGTCTGGTAGGCTTTCACTGCTAAAGCACTGGACCGATTTTGATGAAATTTGGTATGAAGTAAGCTTGAACCGCAATAAAGGACATAGGCTACTTTTTATATTTTAAGCCCTCAAAACGCGGACGAAACCACGGGCGGAAACTATTATAAAATAAAGTCAACTAAATATATAAAAAATGCTTTCTTCATCGTTAATTTGATTTGTTGAAATGAAAAGAGAAGTCAAAATATTATGTATATATATTATTAGATTATGTAAGCATTTTGCATTTTTTTATATTTTCCGGGAAGGCAAATGACTACCTGATGGTAAGTGGTAGTAGAATTCCAACGCGACGACCGCCAGTACAGTCGGGAAGAATGTTCTGCACTAGCCGCCCCCACCTTGCCAGCCCACAAATGCAATTTCATAAAATCTGTAATTTAATTTTATTGTTTTTACATAATATACAGAGACGTATAATATATATTTTTTTTCACATTGCGTGCAATTATACGCTCCTGTAGTTATTTGGATGTTGTTTTAATGACACGTAATGTTGGGAAGAAATTAAGAAATTATTAGTACATCTGCGCCTTAATCTCACACACCTGTTAAAGGACAGGTGCAAGCGCAGGCATCGCTGGTTTTGTATTATTCTTATTAAATATATTTAAAAATATAATTTACGTTTCCGACATGATCACGGTGAGCCCGATTTATAATAATACTATTCTTAGTATAATAAACATGTCGAAAATTAAAAAAAAAACATTGAAACTGTGATAAAATGTGACTTTGTGCAGGCCTTTCTGGGTAGGTACGGGTGGTACTCAACTCATCAGATATTCTGCCGCTAAGCGCATATTGTAGTGTTCTGGTTTGAAGGGTAAGTGAGCGTGTGTAATTATAGGCACAAGAGACAACATCTATGTCCCATGATGGATAGCATATTGGCATTGTAAGGAATGATTTATATTTCTTACAATCCCAATGTCTATGGGCGGTGATGATCACTAAAAATCAGGCGGCCCATTTACCCGTCCGTCTACCTATTTCATGAAACAAAGAACAAACTCGAAATTCACCGCAGACATGCGATCGTAAAATGTTGAAAGTTATGCGACATTGACTATAATAATTGTAACATTTCAAGGATAGTGGCAACAAAATAGCATATCACCGTATTGGTATTCAACGCCACGAGTGAGATATGAAGAGAGTCCTTACAGAACAACATTGCTGCTTTGCTTTTTAAGTCAAAGTTTTAAACCAATTCTTATATTTAAAAGGATTGGAATCTTAATATTACGTTATAATGTTAATCTCTTAATATTATTTTTAGAAGACGAGTCGAAATAATATGATCAATAACACTTGAAAGGATCCCATACATTTGTGTTTCTACACGATTGAATTAATACTTTTTTTAGGATGTCATACTTCTTTGGTTCTTGTTTTATTTATGGGAGATTGTGACGTGCATTACGAAACTATGGGACATTCGGAACCCCACACTCGCCGCCCCCATCTGTTTCCTATGGTGCTATTACGTCTTACGATCGATAACACTAGTATGGATAATTTTGTATTATAAATTTTGATTTAGGAATATATTAATGAATAATAGTATTAAATAATAATAACAATATTAAATCCAATAATTATATGTATTTGGCCTCAAAATATAACATTAATAAAATATGTACATTATATTATTTCCAAATAAACATGAACTTAGTTTTAAGCATAATAAGTAATAACATATTTATTTATTTTAGACTATATATTTATTATATATGAATTATATTTAAATTTATCGTTTCTTTTTAAATATTTTAAAAATGTTGTTCTTATTTAATAGTAGATCCTGGGACATTAAAAAAACACGTTATGCCTATCCATGTGCTACTAGCGTCTAGACATAAAAGGCAACGCCACGCGGAAGAAGCCGAGTTTAGCCGAAAGTTAACGTTGTTTTTTATTCCGTCTCGCTCTCTCCAACAAAAACATGAGTAAGCTCAAAGTTAAATGCTCCGAAGCTCTCATAAACATGCTGCGTTGTAACACGACCGTGTTTCTAGTACGTGTTTGTTATTAAATAATATGAACATTGTAACGACTTATTTGTATATAAATAACATGCAGTTGTTGCTTTCAAATTAAGCGCGAAGTTTTGTGTTATTATTAGTAAAAAACATTTGTGTTTTTAATACGGATTGGAGTAACGAAGCGCTGACAAAATGTGAGTAGCTCTAGTACTAGTTTTACAGGTTTCATAAATGTTTACTAATCCTGACTTACTATTTATAGAAGCTTTGAATTATGAATTAAAATTTATAATAGAAGAAATTATAAAGTATGTTCTTTGGTAAACATTTATATTATATGTATAGAAGACACTGTAGAATTTTTTTTATTTAATTTTAATAAATAAAAGCAATTTTCTTACATTAAATTAAGTAAGTCATAAATACTGATTTTTTTTATAAACCCTTGGATGTAGATCCGCATTACCCAATAGTTTTGCATTATAGGTAAAACATTTAAGGAACATAGCATCTACCCAATAGTACCCAAGGTAGGTGGTGCATTGGCGATGTAAGCGATAGTTAACATTTCTTACAATGCTGATGTCTATGGGCCTTGCTGACCACTTACCATCACGTAGTTCATATGCTCGTCGTATAATATAAAAAAAAACAAAAGCTAAAATACCATAGTCAATTATACGCGTTACAATCATCAAAGTCAATATGACAAGACAATAATAATTGATGCACAAAATGCAATCGGCTCATTACTAAACACCAATCTATTTGTAAATGGTTAGGGAGCTAGCGAGCTTTGCGGCTTATGATTTGTTCGTGTTTCATAATGAAAGTGATTAAAGTTCGGATCAATTTGAATCAATTTTACAGAATTAATTACTAAGTTACAGCATTAATGTATTACGGTGCTTTAAATTTTAGAATAAAATGAGTGTACTTAAGCATTTAGTCATTTATGCCTATTGTCGCATGAATTTTAAAAACAAAAAGAACCACTAGGCTGAAATAAGGGAGTCTACATTATCACGCTTCTAATATGCTCATAGTTGTAACTGCATTTTGATTAATTATGGCTCTCTGAATATGTTTAACAACGACGGACATTAATTCACTCACTGATTTCGAGTTTTACTTATATTTTTATATCATGGAATTAACCAATGATTGCTTTTAATTATGTAATCGATCGATAATAAAGAACCCTTGTGTATTGTAATATATACTTATATTTTATTGATATTTTGACGGCGCATATAAGTATAAGAAGTATAAGTGTAAATTTTGTTGGTTTATGTTTCAGAAGTTATTGTTTAATTAATATATAAAGACAGGGTTTTCCCAAATAAAATAAGTAGATTTGTTTAGTTGATACATCGCACGAGCGTTAATTTTTTAAAATATGTTAAATATTTGATGTTTTCAATCGAAAAATGCTATCTCTTTATTCGATTAAAGACATCAAATATATTTGCGTATCATATACTTTTTCGTAGTGAAAATGTCTTCCATTATGTTTGTGATACCACAAATCGCGATACTTAGTCTGCTACATGAGCGAATAATATCAAAATTTTGCTCACCAGTCCCTAGCCTATCTTTTGTACTCGCCGATAATAATGGTTGTACATATACTCATATATTTGTGTCTTTGCCCAAAATCGATCAATGAATTCCTTTTTGAATAAAATTGTAAGAAATATGAACTTCATTATTCATTTTAGTTTACAGATAACTAATATGGGATTAGACATGTATAGTTTTTGGTAAGATTATAAATATATAGACCACATCTTGTCTATGAAAATAGAAATACCGTCAACATTATTTGGATTGTTATACTGCTATTTCCACATGTGTGAAAACTTAAGCAAAGGATGGAAGGTCAAATTCTAATAATTTTTTTTTAAATGATACTCTTAAATTAAAAATTATAAATCTATACACTCATGGTCACACTATGCATATGTCGAAAAAAATCAGACATTTGTTTCTGCAGTTTAAGAGAAAAAAATAAGTAACGCATTATTTGCAGTTTTTTTAATTACTGCTTGTAATTATAAGATTTATTTGATTTAAAAACCTTTTTAATGTTTTTCGTTTAACTTCTTATTGTCTAGTAAATGATTTAGATAATTGAAATGGTTCACAGAAAAATTTAATTAATATGACGACCTATTTCGAGATAAAGTTTTAATTAAAAGAGTTATCTGGGGCCAGCCACAGTATTGTTAGTGAGCCGCTATTTCTCTTTGAATCTATTTTATATTCACAATTTTTTAGTGAACGCTGTGCCTAAGTGATAAAAACTTTAATTTATTTTCATGTAATTACCGTGAATGTTTCTCTAACCTTTGATGTCATTGCTTTGTTTGTTAAATATTTAAAAAAAAACAAGTGTTCGATGTAATTCTTTATAATATTACATATTAACAAAATTTATGGGTAAATAAAAAGCACAATGCGATAAAAGTGTTTGATGATTAAATATAATATCCCTCAAGTACGAATTATGCCCGGATAGAAGATAAAATAAATGCCTCTTTTGTTTGTATCTGTGGTAAATTTTCGTAAAAATAGCTTGTTGACATAATTACGTATTGCGGGCGCGTATTGATATTTTATAGCAGATTAAGCACGAAATATTATTTAACAAATTTAGCCTCGAAATAAACAAAAAACACCTCTTCCACTGTTTCCAAGATTTCAATAAAATTTATTTCATACCAAAAATATTTATTAAGAATATTTAGTGTCAATAATTCTTCTTGCACAAAAAACACCACTTCGACTTAGATGTGTAATATTTTGGGTTGCAAACTTATAACTTATTGAATTGGTCCTCAGTTAATTATGAGCTAACAAGCTGTCTTCTAGGACTGAACTTGAAACTCGACTTTGAATTTGATCCATCTTAATGCTAACTCGACAAATAAGGCAAGAACGCATATACAACTTAGTGTAAAATTTCGAGAACAAGTATTTATTACAAAACTAGTTTTCCGTTCCGACTTTGTACCGTAAATTTGATGATAGTTTTATTTAAAGAAAATTAAGTAATGAGATAAAAGCATCAATCAGATATTACAGATTATAATAAATAAATATCAATCCGAGCGTATACCTGTTTTATCTCACACATTTTTTAAATTAAAAATGTATATTATTTATTCTGAGAATGATTAAGTCTATATGGTCAAAAGTTAAACTAAAGTTGTCATTTTTTTTTTGGCAACATGTAATTGTTTGTCTTTAAAATATATGATTACTTGTATGCTTTCACGTATTTTTCTATAGGCCTTTTTAAGATCTTTCTAGAATTATTAAGGTCGTTAAGCGGTAGAGAAACTTCGATATTACGTATTAAATTTGAATACTCTTGATAAAATATAATAATGTTTTCCTAAATTCTAATAAAAATTTAAAAATTCATTCGAGACGAAAACGTAATGTATACTATTTAAAGATGTAAAAGCAAATTTATATGTATTAATATATATAACGAAGTTCTAATGTTCGCCAACTTAACTTATCCTTTGTTTTAATTCCAGGATTTCAATGTTTTTGTCTTAATTGAGATCACTTCAGGCATTCTAGTTGGATTTACTCGATAAACTTTTTCACTAATAATAATCTGTATGATTTCCGGATTTGAGAACATCAGTATGTTTGAAACGAGGGCATGTACACATCAGCTCAGTACTCGGAAACGAATTGTTTATCGGCGATCGACATTTGTGATGTGGCCACTGTTGACTGTTTATACCGACTTTAATCTTTATGCGTTCTTGAAATAGCTGAACAATTTCTACTCGTAACAAACGTGTACTATGTCAGAGAAAGCCTAACTGGGTCATTGGTTTTATTATATATTACGACCTTTTTAATATATTTTTTAGTGTTATATTTTACAGTTCTTTTACAAGGTAAGTTACTATACCATATTAAAATAATCTTATAACAAAGTCTTCGATTAAAACAAATTATAAATATGAAATAATAATCTTAAGTAATCGGAGATATTTATTTGTTCTGAGTTCAGAGTTTAATTAATGATAAGGATTGAAAAAAAGTAAAAATATGTTTATACTGAGTTTAGCTTAATCTGTTAGGTATATTTAATTCTTATATACTGTTCACTGTGGAGTATAGTTATGAATTATAAATAAAAATTCCAGCCCTACTTCCCTTTTGCTTTTTGTCATACGCAAATAAGAGTATAAATAAAATAAAAAAAAAAAGGGATACATAAACTTAGTAATACTGTAAGTACTAAACAGGCTATCTTCGCACATTTAAAAGGCTACCTGCGGTTGTGTAACTAGTTGGTTAAATTACTGTTTCGACCAACAAAACGAAGTTGTCCGCGCACATCTTTAGTGCCGCGGCAACAGTTCAGTGTATCGCTGGCTTTGAAAGACGCACGGTTGAATAGCGGCCCAGCCCTCGCCGCTATTTGCAGAACAATGCAGGCTTGATGTGCGCATGCCAGTGGGAAAGCGCGGGAGGGAAAACGCGCGAACACGCCAGTCTCGGCCCGCGAGCGCGTCTGGCCGCGCGCCGAAGCAAGCCGACCACGCTTGCGCCCTGGCGGACGACGTACGCCGCGCTCGACGCGGCGTCACGTTTTCCGAATCGACCGTAGATAACACGGCCACCGTGACTGAATTTCAGTGTCAAAAGGTTGGTGACCTACTTAGTGCAGTCAAAAAACGACCCAAACTAAATGTGATAAAGCCCGTTTTCCCACCCGAAGCTTTGACATCCGCTAACACTTCCAGTGCTTAATTTTCTTGTTACCCTCAAATGTCAAAGTAATCTGGGAGTAGAAATCGTATAAGCTAAAAATAATTTTGACTATAATGACTATAATTTTATTTATAACAGAAGCTATAAAAACATTTTAAGCACATTCTAGTATGTACCTCAGTCATAAAAAGAAGATAGAAGGCGTTTTAGTTCTTCGTATACGTTTTTTTTCCTATTATTTATTTCTAATATTATATGTGTTCTCTTAGCTTTAAAATATTGCTGTTGCTTGTATTTACATAAATAATTTAAAAAAAGAATTACATTTGGTATAATGGGCCATCTTTTTACGATGACCTCATTTCAGAGGAGGCTTCTGGTGGTCCTTGTTAAATTTGAACGTAGTAGATATTTTAAGCCTTTAATTACGTCATCGATCTACAAGTATTAATATAATTTTAATTAAAAAAAACAGCTAAACATTAATCTCATTAAAGTAACTTCCAACATCATCGAATTATTTATCTAAATTCGCGACCTAAATATTGAGTCTCGAACTGAAATTAGATTGTGTTCACATGAAATTGAGTAACTGAATTACGCCAAGGGATATGTCATATCCGAGAATTGTAATAGCTTCGTTTGAATACGAACTACGAGTCGATGAGATCACCGCGTGTATCGGACGATGAAACTGTCGTTTATTTGTAGATGTCCTTAGATTTTTTTCTGGTAAAGATTCCTTTGTTATAGCTGATCGTTTAGAAACAATTAACGTTATTACTGGAGGGAATTATAAAAGCATTTTAATCACTATTTCGTTTCGCAAGTTTATTTGATTCTAAAATATTTTCAAATTTCTACGTTATAAAAATTGTCTTCAAAGATCTCGTAAAGTATTTATGAATTGGAATCTATACATATCATAAGACTGTATATTATATTTTTTTTAAATTTTCGGCGTGGTTCTTATTTTTTACGTACATAAAATAAATTTAATTCGTGGCCGTACAGTTAGGCGTTACTGGCTCATATAAAAGACTATATCATTGTGCACCCGATAGAAGTCGCGGCTCTTCAGGTCCTTTTAAACGAAATTGTTTCAGAGTCAAAAACGTTCTCAAGATTTTTTTTTCTAAACTAAGTTATCAAGTTATCGTATACTTATGAAATCGTAACTCGCTTCGTCATTATTTGCGTATCAAATAAAACTACAGAAGATGTCAAAATAAGAACTTTTAAATTTCATCATATTAAATCATGTATGGTACAAACGAATGACAATGTGAACACAGGAAGTTATTAAAGTACATACACACATATGCGCTATATTATTATCAATGTTATAGCAGGTGCCAATATGGAATAGTTGGAACACGTGATACCTGTGTAAGATCGGATCGGGACACCGCCCAAACAATGGAGGCATATTTCGCTTGGAACGCGGTTAGGCAGATTCTAGACCGCGAAGTCAGACAAGACCTTTTCCCTGAGAGATTCCCTGCGAGCAATCGTGTCGGTGATGCTCCACAGGGTACCGGCGTGGATGGCCATAGCTTCCTTCTGTAAGACTGTCATAGTCCAGATGGAGACGCGCAGTGGGAATGGGGCAGGGCCGATCCCGCTCGGTAGAGACGACGCTTCGTCGTCTTGGCCCTCCCACAGCCCCAAAGCCCGGGGCATAAAAGAAATGACGTAACCCTGGGGACGTGGACGCGTAAGGTGGGGGCCCCGCTTGTTCTATTTTAAACAGTGGTGGCTGGGATGGCAACGCGATATCGTACTAGCGAGGAGTGTGAGGGGGCGAGATTACCTTCACTCCGCGAGGATAGCTCCGACGAGCTATGAACAGAGCGCAGCACGGGAGGGTTCGCGGATGTGTTTAATCGAAACGATCCTGCAGCCTTTCTAATCTGTGCGGAGGAAGGCCATCGCAGTGGTTTTAGTGGGTAAGAGATCCACATAACCTGGTTCCTTCTACAAGAGCCCTTGAGAATGAGGGGGAGAGAACCTTACAAAAGGTTACAACTGCGTGAAAGATAGTTAAAACACGTGAATTTTAATCGAAAATTCAGATATTAAATCCGAGCAAACTGAATTTTCGTGTTTTAAACTAATTTCTTAATCGGGATTGAAGGAAGAAGAAAACATTGTGAGGAAACCCTTAGGAGAGGAGGCCTTAGTCTTAACCCCGCTCTTCAGTGGTACATTTTCAGAACAGGGCTTTACTTATTATCACTTTTTTTGGTTTGCAGCGCAAACGAAATCGAGGTTATTATACAGTTCCACAATTCACATCCGCAAGTAATTTAAATATTTTGTCAAAGCAACGATTTTAATTTTATAATGTCAAGTTCTTTTAAGTATCATTTTACATTTCTGTTTTAAGCATTAAATGAGCAGTTCATAATTCACAAAATAATGTATTCGTATTATAGTATTCTGGTCTTTCATTTTTTTATTTATTTAGTGCTAGGGTTTTTTGTAGAAGCATTTCTGGGTAAGTGCAACCCACTCATCCCTTATTTTTAGAAGTAGGCTAAATAGTACTTAGTATTATGTTTTCCGGTTGTACTGAGTGAGCCAGAGTAATTACAGGCACAAAGGACATTTTAGTTCCCAACGTTAGTGGCGCATTGGCGATGGCGATGGTAAATATTTCTTTTATATCACTTACCATCAGTTGACCCGTTTGCCAGTCTGCCTACCATTATATTTGCCTGCCAGTATATTAGGTTACTCGTGATTGTAGCAGTTAGCTATTAGCGCACATAAAGATTGGTAGATGAGAAAATTATAAAATGATACTTTTTTTTACACTAGCATTTTTATACTTAGCCGTTCTGAAATTTACTAAAAAAATAACTTCCGTTAAACATTCTAAGAATAATATATTTACCAATGTTTTTATAAGTTTTTTAGTGTGGTTAATAATAAACTAAATAACTACATTATAAAATTTACGTCGTAAAACTTGTTCTTAAAAAGCTTCATTAAAAATTACGTCATTTATTTATTCCAACAAAGCCTTATAAAAAATAAGTTATTATTTGCATTGAAGTTCAAGTCATTATGTTCATGCTAGTAATCACACTGGTTCACCAACCTTCGAAGTCATCCGCAGTTGACTGCGTAGGCGGGTAAGGTGGGTATAAGGATCCATTTATTTGTAAGTAATTAATAAATTTATCTATTATAATCCGTATAAAAGAGCAAATACTAAGTGGACCGTCGGTTCTTTTCAGTATTATGTGAATTGCGTAATGCTATTAGTTATTTTATCAATTTGTAGAATGACAATTAAAAAGCGCTTGTACCAGTCTAGTTTTAGTAAAATTTATATGAAGTTTGCTAATGTATAAAAACGGGCAAAATTACAAGATTAATATGTAAATTGAATTGAAATTATATACGGATATCGCTTTTAGGCATATTTTTTATTTTATTTTATTAATTAGGAAACCAACGTTATATGTTATTTTTTTCATTTTCATTTTCTTATTGCTTATGTAACAATATTTGTACCGATTATAGGTAACCTTATATTCAAATAAAAAATCTTTAACTAAAATAACAAAAACTTATATAACTGAATTTTGACATTAACATGAATCAGTCAAAAGCATTATGATCTAATTATGAATAATGGTGATTGATGAATAAATAATGGTTTCCTCCTCATTTTTTTATTGCAAAAAGTTACTGGTGGTAGAGCTTTGTGCACTGGTGGTAGAGATTTGTGCAAGCTCGTCTGGGTAGGTACCACCCACTCATCAGATATTCTACCGCAAAACAGCAGTACTTGGTATTGGTTGTGTTCCGGTTTGAAGGGTGAGTGAGCCAGTGTAATTACAGGCACAAGGGACATAACATCTTAGTTCCCAAGGTTGGTGGCGCATTGGTGATGTAAGCGATGGTTAACATTTCTTACAATGCCAATGTCTAAGGGCGTTTGGTGACCACTTACCATCTGAATACTTACCATCTAAAGTTATTATCTGATGGCAGTAACCACTACCCAAAGGCATTGGCTCTGTAAGAAATCTAGAAATATTAACCACCCCTGGTAACTGTGGTGTTCGGGGTATCGTTTTGTACAGTTACACTAGCTTAATTACCGAACACGAAATAATACTAAGTATTGCTGTTTAGCGGTAGAACGTTTAATGAGCGGCCGTTACCCTTTTTTTTTTTTCGCTGGAAAAACGCGTTTACGCGTTTCCCCCACTTGAAGTGGGGGTTATGTGGGACTCGCCGGCGCCGAGTATGTGGCGGAATACCCACTAAAAAATCAGCGGTACCCACACCGCCTTTTCGAGGTCACGGGATCGCTTGTGCATACTACCGTGACGCCCCGACGGTTGGCCCGCCTCTGCAGGCCTCTAAATCCTAGGGGGTTCTCAGGGTACAAAGACCCCCTAACCCCGCCAACACTTAGGGCGGGAGGAGAAGATGCGCATAGCGCCGACGCCTTCTCCCCGGTTTTCTTCGGCGAAGCGAGTCAGCGGATGCCCTCTCCTCACGCTCCCCGAGCGGCCGTTACCCTACCAAATAGTTATTTTTTTGGTAATCGAATAGAGACAGGTCAACTGTGCAGCAGATATAGTCCACGAGTGTGTGAAACACTGGTGTTCCCTCTATTCTCTTTACTCTAATGGGATAACGACCAGACTGTACCTGATCAGTGCGGTTTTCAATTTCCTAACTCTAAGCTGCTACTAATGATGTCTTAATAAAATAATTCAGTATTTTTTTATTTGCCTGATCCGGGGTTAGAACCTAGGACTTCGAATTCTGCAGTCTTATTAGCGGTAACCCATTAATGATAAAAATCTATTGTTACTTACATATTATAATAATGTTCGATAATCATCCTAGGCGTAATCAGAATTAGCGAGCGGAAAATTTGAAGCGATAAACGTATTACGATGCTCTAATAAGCAAAGGTGGGCTTTGAGTTGGAGAAAATTATTCGCAGGCATTATCTAAGCGTACTATATTATTACATAAAGCACTTTCGCTTCTAAAGATTTCTATTTTACTATTTATTAGTGAGACACATATTTTAAAATTATATGTACTTGTATAACTTTCAAAAATTAATTGTTTCTATACGTATGAGTAGATTAGCTAGTACTAGTATATAATATATAAGCTAACAACGATGTGGAAATTGAGCACTTCTTGATATACATATATGTATATAAATAGAATGCTATAGATATATATAATATTCTTATACGTTGTTTACCGAACTATCAATAGAATATCATTTAGGCTGAATGAGTGTATTAATTAATTTTTAATCTTTTTGTTTATGTAAATTACGTCAAACATTGTAATAAAAAAAATTGAATAGTTGACTTAAATTGTTTTCATAATATAATATTTTTAAATTATGCTGTTAATTAAAATGGTGCAGAAATTGTTACATTTTAATTCAATAAGGGTGGAATTAAAATATTACAAGCTCGTCCGTGAAATACACGCGTGTAAATTATAATGAAGAAGGTAAGCTTTGACCAAGCAACAGGCTGTTTTGAGAGGCTCAAACAAACTCTATAAGTAGAAGCTATGTTTATGTTTCTGAGAGAAATTACATCGGAAGTTGCTTTTAGCTGCAATCTCGCTGCGCTGAGCAAAGGTTTTTTTTAATTTACATTTTTTGTTTTTTTTTTTAGTAGTCTAGCTGGGGTGGACGTGAAAGCTAAATTTTAACGACGAATTTAGTTTCGTTTCTATTACATATTTGATTTATACTAAATTTTATTTTTAATTATTGCAATTGGATTTCAAGGTTATTTTGATTGATTACTGGAATTTTTGCGTTAAATCTTTTTTTAATAAATGTGACTAGGTACGTGTATTTATTAAACATATTAGACTTAAATTTATCTATGAATTTATTTTTAACGATTCAGGTTTAATGCCTAAAGCATACTTATAATGAAGTGACGTAAAAAATTAGAAGGATAGCCTTAATAAGCTCAGTGGACGGCACGTTATGAACAAGACCAAACATAAAGTTCGCTTACATAATTAATTTATAGACATTTTTGTTTATTTATTATGGAGCAAACAAACGTTATTTTATATCTTCAAACGTTATTTTATAATAAAGAAATTTGTTATTTGTTATTCGATAGAAATGGAGTAATTGAGATAACAACTAATTAAACGGCGAGAAAAGATCGTCTTTCATTTGTTGAAATTGAACGGTTTCGAAATTACATTTAAGATCTTCATAATGAGTGTAATAAAAAATTGTTATGAAACAAAACAAATTATCACGTTCAAAGTGTCAATGAACTGATACTTCTATAGACTTTTAAATTAGTAACGCACATGATGAATTTTCCTCGCTACAGAGTTTGTGAGTAAAACCTCGAAATGACCGCAGAACATTATTACGCCGACACCTTTAATAATTATAACATATATTTAATAGTATATAAAACATTTAAAAGTTACTTGCATAAATATAGCAAATGTAAGTCGGTTTTTAACATTTTCCGAGTTACGAACGTGTTAGTTTTTACAGCTTTATTGTAAACAAATTCATTATTGATACTTGATGCTCAAAAATATATTATTTATTCTATGTTTTTGGCAGAAAAATGTCGTATAGGTTGGCGGACGAGCATATGGACCACTTGATAGTAAGTGGTCACCAACGCCCATAGACATTGGCATTGTAAGAAATGTTAACCATCGCTTACATCACCAATGCGCCACCAACCTTGGGAACTAAGATGTTATGTCCCTTGTGCCTGTAATTACACTGGCTCACTCACACTTCGAACCGGAACACAACAATAACAAGTATTGCTGTTTTGCGGTAGAATATCTGATGAGTGGGTGGTATCTACCCAGACGGGCTTGCACAAAGCCCTACCACCAGTAGAATAAGTGGTAATGTTTACCTCTTTAGGATGAAGTGTAAATTGTTACAATGATGTTTTATCTTTAGACAAGTCCACTCACAAAGACGTTTTATACAATGACGATTCTCTAGCTTGCTTTTGCAAGGTTGTATGAAGAAATGTACATTTTACATTTGTCTCTTTTAAAAAATGGTGCTTTTATACTTTGCTATTTTTTTATCTTTGTCATGGACAGTGAAAAGTAATGTTTTTCCGTTAGCGCCAAGATTGTAAATTTATTTTGAATTTAACAACTGTTTCTAGATAAAACGCCATTGTTTTAACTAGTATCGTTGTTATAAAGGCGTTGAGGCTTTTAAAAAGTAATAATTCATATTAATAAGTCAAATCTGAGTTGTGAGTGGATACATAAGGGTTGAAATATTAATTCAGAGTCAAACCTCAGAACGTTTTTCGTATGAAAAGTAAAAAAAAAACTTTCAAATAATACTACAACGATATTAATTATATAGTAAACGAACGATGTTTGCATGTCGATTCTTTTAAAATAGCTTCTTGGATGTCGATCAAATGTCCTATAATATAATATAAAATAGTTTTGTAAGGAAAAAAATGATTACCATTAGTAAAATTAGACAAAAGTATTTGAAGTATACATATTACCAAGTGAGGCCATAATATGAAATCAAAAACTTTTTACATATCGGAGCTGCGACAACTGGCTAGTTGTAATTTAATCAAATTCAGGTTGTGCCATTTTGTTCCCTTTGTTTTCAGCTAGTTGTGTGTCCAAATAGTATGTTTTAAATAAATAAAGCTCTTTGATGTTAGTGGCGATAGTAAAAAAAATTCTTCGAAGCATTTTTATAGTTTATAACAGATATAATTTAATTTGTTTACTATCATGGACGGGCCATAATGGCCCAATGGTAAGACGTCAATCATAACTGATTATTACGAGTTCAAACCCGAGCAAATACAACTGATTTTTCATGTGCTTCATTTGCACGGTGGTTAATAAAAATATCGTGAGGAATTCGTCTAGCTACTGGGCCTGTCCACACTATGAGATGTTTGTCCATCGTCATTATTTGTTCACCTTTAATTCCATGTGTATATATATATCCTATAAAAATATTAATGTAAAATGAGAAGAGCCAAGTTCAATGTTATGATATATGCCTTGGTTGTTGACTTCAACGACAAAAGATGTGTGATCTAAATGGATGCCAAGTTAAATGGTCAGTTCTGAAATTTATTTATAAAAACGTAATTTTTTTATAACAACTTAAAATATAATTTCTTCTTATAACTTAGGACAATATATTGAAGCCTAATGTCTGACTTGGCAAGAAATAAATTTGTATCAACAATGAACATACTCGTAATAAACCAATATTTTAAAGTCTTGTTACAACGCACGTACAACACTTGTACAAAATTATGTAAGCATAGTTTAATAAACATACATCAATTCAGGATTTACCTGTTGATAGTCAGTCAACAGTCCACGAGGTATTGGACTGTGGGCGTTCAATGTGTTTACGATACGGCGTCTAATGGCTGTTACTTCACCTGACCCAATTTCTTTATGCCGTTCTTTATGTTTTTATTACTTTTAACTTTAGGGCTAAGTCATAAACTAGATGAAAATATATTAACGATACTTTTACTAGCGTGCTACAGGTGTTCTCAAAACGCTTAATTTTCGTTGTAACCTTAGCAAATGTTTTGAAATATTTTTCGTATTGTGTATTTGTGAATAAGAATATGGGCCGGCCTCCCATCTATTTTTATGATTACAATTTGTAACGATTGTTGTTTTAGGCCGTATTGATAAAGTACGTGATAGAAATATTTATTCATTGTAACGTATAATATAAAATGAAATAATTTATGTTGCAATCATTAAAAATGGATATCGTACATATTGTTAAGGAGTAGTAGAGCCACGGCTGCTTTTTTTAATGAGAATAAGGCACCTGTTGATCACTGTCCAGGCAATGTTGACTGGATGGATGGGGAATGAATTTCAAGAAGTCCTTAAGCGCCACTCCCCTTATAGCCTTTTCCAAACACAGGAGGAATTCTTTACTCCTACGTTGGTTAAACAACTTTGACATTGAATTGATGTGATATCATTGGTCAAGATCTTAAGTAATCTATGATATTCATTATGTATTCGATAAAAGATGTCGTTTTGAATGTTAATAAATTTGCGATCGGAATTTGGAAGTATAATTAAAATGAACATAAGTAGTTAAGTAGAATAATAAAGTGTTGTATTGTAAATAAAGATATATTAATCAAGAAGTGTTTGTAGTGCATAATTTATCAGATATATAAGCAAATCGCATGGAATATGTAAATCTAAGGTTTGTTTATCTTTACTCCTTTAACGATTGGAATGGCGTATATTTTTTTTATATAAATAGGCAGAGATACGAGCAAATGGGCCACCCGATGATGAGTTGTCATTGTCACCCATAGACATTGGTATTGTAAGAAATATTAAACATCGCCAACGCACCACCAACCTTGGGAACTTGTTATGGGAAGATGTTATATCCCTTGTGCCTGTAGTTACACTGTCTCACTCAACCTTCAAAGTGGAACACAACAATACGAAGTATTGCTATTTGCGGTAAAATACCTAATGAGTGGGTGGTACCTACCCAGACGAGCTTAAAAAAGCCCTAGAAAAAATACCAAGAAAAGTATATATATATATACATTCACTATGTTCATTCTTAAATATCTTTTGACGCCTTGACCTTAAATGGGCCTGGGATCCGAAAGTCTACAATGTCAATCGAAACAACAATAAAAACGCATTTAAATTATCTGTGCCATATATATTAACCTAGAATTCGTAATGCCGTAGGAAAGTTAACTTGACCACAAGGCAGTTTGTTTCTTTTAATAGAGAGTAAGTACATTTTAATGCTTCATTGACCCTTATTTGTTTTTAATTGCAAAATGTAACGTAAGATACTTGTATAAAGTTTCTAAGAAGTTAAAAATATATACTGCTTAAATTCAATTGTTAATAGAGTATCTCGGTGAGAGTTACTCATTGTATATCACTCAATACGCTGCTAAAACGTTAACAATAATTTTGTAATACATTATATGCATTATAACATTTACAATGCCATCAGTCTTTGTTTGTATGTTATTGTGTATGTGTGCATGAGTGTCAAATGTCAATAACCTTAATTTTAAGATAGCTGTATTTGATTTGGTTTTACATTTCGTATAGTTTTATGATATATTTATTTAATAGAACACTATAAGACTTTTTTGTTCAGTTCGTTTGCAATTCTTATTTAACTAAATGAATTCAGTGTTTGCTATCCCTACCTAAAGGAGAGACCTTGATAAACTTAATTAAAAGCTGAAAATTAGTAAATTGATTTCCGATTAATTTTATGAATGTTGTTAAATCCTTCTTTATAATCTTCATTATTCGAAATCCGTATCTTCATATGGTTTTATTGCGCTTACATTCTTATTTTTAAAAACAATGTTTTTATAGGTCAGGTAAAATATAAAATGACATTGTTTTAATAATAGCGAATGGAATAGAGTATTCCTGTGCTTGTTTGGTTCCAAAACCATTTCGTCCAGGGTAATAAAGCAAAACATCATGAGGAAAAATGTTTCTAATAAAATTCTTGTCAATATATGTCCACTTACCCACATTTCAACAGCAGAATATTGTCCCAATATACTTTAAGCCTTCTTTTTGAAGATTTCTTTAATATAAATACTAGCTCTCACCCACATCTACGCCCGTGTGTGGAGGGTTGGAATTTGGGTTTAGTTAAATGTCACCTATGTCCATCTTTGGGGTTTAAGCATGTTGCGTCTCAAATTTTATCAAAATCGGCTCAGTGGTTTGGGCGGAAAGCGTAACAAACAACATTTACTTTCGCATATAATAATTTGCAAATTAAATTTTGCAATAGTATTTGTATAAATAGTAAATTAATTAATCATGATGTCTACGTATATTACTTTACTTTTACATACCTAGTGTTCACGACTATATTACTAAAGCAGTCATCTTAGCACACAAATATTTGACAGTAGACAAGATACATAGAAATACAAACCACGTCTTACACCGTCAAAACGCCCCTCGTCAATTTCTCCCTTATACCTCTACTTACATTTGGTGTCTCACTATTCAAACCGGAATACGATAATGCAAAGTATTGTTGTTTGGCATTTTAATAATCACAAACACATCAGAGAGTGGGTGCTACCCATCAATACGCACGCCCTTATACCAGTAATGATAAGCTTCGCCCATGACGTGTTCAAGCATAATGATGCCCAAGTACAATCTATTATAACATTTAGTGTCTTGTTGGTTTAGTGGCATCTCACAAAAATGTGTAAGCTTACAAGAGGAGTTAAGACAAATAAAAACTTTGATACTGAATTGACGCAATATCATTGGACGAAATCTATCTATGATTTTCATAATGGATTCGCGAAAAAAAACGTCTCGATTGTCGGTGAAGTTGTTATCGAAAGTAAAATTAAAGTGGATAGAACTAGTTAAGTTGAATTGTGTTCTTTTATAAATAAAGATATATTATAGATTAAGCAGAGTTATTAGCATCGCATGAAATATGTAAATTCGAAATTTGGACATCTCTACTTCTTCCTCGACTGGAATAGGCTATAGACTCTAAAATGCTGAGCTCAAACGCTAGGTTGAGCAACTAAGAAATGATTGGGGTTTTCGGATCAGAAATTATGAGTAATAGCCGGTATTTTGAAAGTTCGTAGAGTTAACACTTCCTTGGAAAATACATGAAAACGTTGTTCATGCTCCTGACTCTCTTCGCTCGTGTCGGGTTGCCATCCCATCGGATTGTGAGAGTAATAGAAATACGTACTGAATATCGTCTATTCATTGAGAATAGCCGCCTTGAACAAAATCAAAAGAATATCATTATAACATCTGTTTTAATTCCTCTAAGATTAATTTTAGCCCTATAAGCTGTCACAGACGCAAACATATGCCTTATTCTCAATTAACTTCTTTGAGCGGTATCGCTATGTATCAAGTTTCACTCGCCTTGACTCCTATTCCATAAATTAAAAACTATCAGCGAATTTAATTTCTGTAAATAACAGTCCAGTGACCTAATAGCCCGGTTTTACTTTATCGATTGTACTGTACTAGGCGTGCGAGTACGCGGTAAGTACCATTCAGAGAAATATCATTGTGCCAATTCCATGTTAGGCATTGCAGATTTATAGCAGATCTTCGTGCTTGTGATATAACTATTTTACTAGTTACCTTAAACAGTTTTAGTTCTAACTTTATTTTGTTTTTATAATATAGAAGTAAACTACACTTAGCTTTCTTCTGTATTTTATGCTGTATTTTTAGTTTGATTGCTTGTGTGATTTCCACAATAGGTATAAACTCCATTTGTTGTAATAAATCATTCTCTTGTTTTTATTGCTTCAAGTGCTGACATGCAGCATATAAATAATTTTAAAATTAATAAACATACACTATATGTGCGTTTAAAAAAAATGTTTTTTTTTTCTTATGGTAGGGATGGATTATGGTATTTATCATGAGGCCTATATAACTAACTATCTTTCTATAATCATGATCGCCATCTTACTTCTAACAACTAATCTAATAGGCTTAATTCCTGTTCCACCTGCAACATTGTTAGGTTCTAGTTACCTTTGAATGTCAGTGAGTCAACTTCTTATCGAGACCAAATAAATGAACCTAAATACGACTACGAGGTAGACTTTCAGTAGTCTCCAGATTAATGACTTTTACTTTTTTAGATCATAATCCGTAAAATCCAAAAGAAAATAAATATAAAATTACTAATGTATAATTATACCAATCAAACTAGAACCGTTTGTGCAAGTTATATTTATAACGAAATAAAAATTAATTAATAAAATACACCAAAACTTTTAAAAAAATCATTTTTAAACGTAAAATATTGCTTAGTTAACGTAAGTGGATTATTTTGTTGATTCTGATTAGAAAGAACATAGAAAGAATAACGGATCTGTAAAATCAACAGTATTTAACGTCATTTCAGTCCGCAATAAAGTAATCAAGAAATGACGTGTCTGTACGTCGCAATTATACCATATACGGTCTAGTCCCACATGAGGCGGATGGGACTGTCCCAGTATTTCCTCACATAATACTGCCGTTTCTCTCAGTAAAAACATTCTGTCCGCTTTTCTGTTCAAAACATTTATACCGTGTCGCTGGAATTAGAAATGTGTTGTTTTTTTTAATCAACCTCAATCTTTTTATGCTTTTGTTGTTTGTTAATATTGTGTTTATGTACAATAAGCTTTTAAATTATATTTTCTATGATATAAGCTCATAATAACCGTCTGTTTCCAATTTATATTTTTCTGATACTCTTGATTGAAACTAAACTGATCTTATATTTTTTTTGTCACTTGGATAAAAATAAATAATGTATTTAGTTATTAACAGTGGGTACATGATGTCTACGAAAATATACGAAAGCGATCCCGTGGCGATCCTCGTTAAGACGGAAAGGGTACCGCTGGTTTTTTAGGGAGTATTCCGATGTCCGGGGCGCACTCGGCACCTATGACATCGGCGAGCCCCACATACCCTCGCACTGTTCCCGTGGAGGAAACGCGCAACGCGTTTTTCCAGTGATCATCTGAAAATCAGCTATGCCTGACCAACGGTTTTAATTTTCATGTTAAATTTTAATATAACATATATTGAAATTAAAGATATTCATTTTCAAAATAATATTCATGGCATAAATCGGTTCTGTTGACCGTAGGTTTGTATAGAATACTATAAGACATCACTATTGATAATTATCAAAAACATATAAATAGCCATTCTCGTCTCACAACAGGTTTGTTTGATCAGCAATCGATTTCGAAATTTACATTTAGTACCGTTAAAGCGCTAATGTATTTACTTATCTCTATTAGTGTCGATCAGGTAGTCGATTTATAATTAGCTTTGTCATTGTCACAAAAACCTTAGCTCGACGGTATACAAAGTGTAGTCATGTGAAAGTTACAGATTCGTCGCTGACGCTGGACTATGGGGCTATTATTGTGCCTAAGCGTCCCATACTTGTAACAATAATAATAATTAAAGAATATTTTGTATTGCTGTGTTCCAATTTAAACGATAAATGAGCCAGTATAATTTTAGACATAAAGGACGTATCTAGGTTCTTTCCTAGCTTTCGAATTGGTGGTGAATTAAATTTGTAATATTTCTTACATTGCCAAAGTCTAACAGCTTATTTTCCTATCTCTATAATTTTGTTGTAATTGAATACAAAATTCTTAATAAATCTATGATATAAATCAATACTATTTTGTAAAATATTCCATTAAGTACATTTTGTTTATTTATTATACTACTTAGCAAGAGACTTGTGATTTGAAAACCTTATAAAATAGATTTTAATGTTCGGTCATTAAAATTATATAAATATAGCCTTCCATGGAACATATATAGCGTGTCGGTACTCAGTACCTATTCGTGAGAAATTAAATCGTTATGCGGCAAAACGACATCGAACAATAGGACTAAAAAAACTTATAAGCTAAAAAGGGCTTCGTTATAATTCCGATAATTTATAATGAATACCAATATTAATAGACACGTCTTGTACATTTCTTACGAGTTCTGTTGAAACCGACTGTAAAGTTATTAATTTCGCACGTGTTCGATTGCGTCGATAAATAACACGCGTCAGTGGAATTCAAATAAATAAATCACAGTTAGTAGGGCAATCTGCACGCACATTATGTACGTTTATATAATTGTTTATTATTGTTAAGCACAAAAGCTACTCAAGGTTACATTTTAGTGTCACGTCAAAGAACAAGGTCAGATAGCGATATCACGATATTCCTTTCCGACTTCCCGATGCATTGTATCTAAGAATTTTGCCTTGTCAATAATACTCTAGAGATGGTATTGTCGGCGAATAATGAATAGCCCTCATGCATCGGAAATCTTATTTTGATTTAAATAAATCTAAGAACACAATGAATAGATACGGTACATTCTTAATAGTAATTTACGACATTTGTCGAAAAACTATGGCCTGTTTTTGTACCTACTACCTAATTTATTTCTTGGTAGAAACGAACTTTTAATATGAAATTCTATATATAATAAAAAAAGAAGAATTATATATTTTCGTTAAATTTTTTGATTGTTGATTTATTTTAACGTTTTTGATTGTTAATTTATTTTAACGTTATATGACAATTATTTATAGTTATTCTTGCCAGCTGATATCTAACATTATATATATATTAGAGGAATATACATGTAAAATTATACGAGTACGTTAATTTTAAACGATTATGTAGATAATGGGATGAGGAATTTATTAATATTTTCTATTTTAGGTGCGCGTCCGCGAGTTTTACATCGCGATGCAGCGTTGCCCCTACATCCACGAGATGAAGGAGCGGCTGCTGGGCGCACCAATAGACGGGATCGAGCGCGAGCAACGCGCGCAATCTGAACAGCTGGCCGACCCTCAGGTCGGCACTATTGTCAAAGTAAGTTTTTTATTTACTAATTACTAGCGACACTGATTCATTTTTGCGAAATTAAATATGATCTCCCATAATAAATTATATTTTGTTATCCAGTAGCGTTTGGTACCAAACTTCCTTCCTTAAAAGAAATTAAAATATTTTAAACTTTAATTCAGTTTAAATGATGTAATCGCTGAGGTTTTGACCTTATTAAATTCATGTATATTACCGTCACTTTCATAATTTCGTATATTAACCATCATACGAGGTCGTTATGAAAGATAAGTGTTCCTTTCAAACGTGTAAATATATTTCGAGAGCCTTTAACCTTTATCTGTATGTCTGTGTCAGCTCTACATTGAATTTTAAGTTAAAATAGATGTAAGTGTATTTCGTATAAGTTACAAATTATGAAAATATTTTTATATTACCGCAACTTATTTATAAGATTTTTTTTAATAATGTATGTAATGTTATATTATTTTGAATCTATAGCTGAATTCCGACGGGTACGGATCTCATACGTCGCCGGCGCGCGCGCCGCTCGTCACGGACGAGTGTGAGGCGCCGGCGGACGAGACCGATGCACTTACCCCCACCGAGGCGGTGCTGCGGTACCGCGCGTGTTGCCAACCAGAAACCAAACCTAAGAATGCCAAGTTAGTATAATATTTATTAATACGTATTTTGATAACAGACTTATGAGTATACACGAACAAGGATTCAAGTTCCTAAAGAAAACTCGGTAACACCATAACCAGTCCAAGGAAAACATTTCTTTATATCTAATTCCAATTTGACGAGCTGCTTGGCGTGGTTGGTAGACACTTGCCTTTCACGCCGAAGGTTGTGGGTTCGATTCCCACCCAGGACAGATATTTGTGTGCATGAACATGTCTGTTTGTCCTGAGTCTGGGTGTAATTATCTATATAAGTATGTATTTACAAAAGAAAAGTAGTATATGTAGTATATCAGTTGTCTGGTTTCCATAGCACAAGCTTTGTACAAGCTTAATTTGGGATCAGATGGCCGTGTGTGAAAAATGTCCCAGGATATTATTATTATTATAATTCCATTTTCTATACTTCATATTTAACAAGCAATTCATTTTGTCAGTTGATATACTTTAAATCCTAATGAAGCCCATTTCTTATTTTTAATAGTTAAGTTATTAAATTATATTATCCTTTAATTCTGCTTGTATCTCCAGGTTTATTTATACAGATGACAAACAGATAAAAAAACAACAACAATGAAAATTATCGTTATTGATACGTAACATTTATCTTTATAGACAAACATTGCTCTCTGTAACGTCGATTAATCTTATGAGATGTATATATTTAATTATTATTTGTTTATAAATTATTATTTTGTACAATTTATTATAGCGACCAAAGCAATACATTGTAACATTATCATCGCCATTGTTATTGTTATTTTACTCTTTAACATTTATTAGTGGTAAGGCTTTGTGTCAGCCGATCTGTCTAAGCAGGTACTTAGGTTGCTGTTTATGGGTTTCAATGGAAGAAGACGTAACATTTTAGTCATGGTCGAATATTAACATGAGCAGTGGTTTATAATACAAACATTTCTTAGCAAAATCGAATACAATAAATTGGGATATTTATTATTTCCCTTATTAGTATGGTTAAAAATACGAATAATATTTGCCAAACGTGTTTTTGTAAAGCTTAATTGAATATCATTGGGATTATTTGTAACGTTATTATTTAAATAGTTATAAAATGATGGTCAAGCAAACCATCAATTGACCTATTAAATCATAGGGGACACATACAGGCCGTCACAAAAAAACTCAATAGACTATTTAAAAATAAATAAAGGGGAGGAAGCTGTAATCAAAGCACTTCCACGTTGCATGGACGGACAATAGGCTATACGGTCCTCTATGCATACATCAAAGGAACACGTGCGGTATTATAAAATGAACTTAAATGTAAAGGAATAAAGTTGATTAGGTATAATCGGATTAATTAAAAACCATTAAGATTTTTGTAATCTTGAAATTTTTGTTTATAACAGGAGTTTCAACGTTACTTATATAATTAGAAACTCAAGTAAACACACTGTTGGTTCGCTTAAGACATTTAAAAGCGCTGGTTAATCTAAATCAAAACCTAATATATGCATGTGTCAGTGTACGAATGTGTTTATATAAAATGTTTAAGAGATAAGCATGAATTTTTGTTATTTGTTAATTACAAGTTCAATTTGAGTATTTATTTGTAAATTATATAAACTAAAATTATATAATTACAATATGTACAATATGTATGTATGTAAATATGCTAAAGATAGGTATGCATATCTGATAAAATTAAGTTGTATATTATTTTCATAATTTTACTAAAATGTTTTAATATATTTATAGTAAACTTTATATAAATAAACCAGTATGTAACTTTGGAAATATATAAGCTACTGAAACATACATCTTTCATAATCACGTCATCATTTCTCATGTGTTATTAATAGTATGTATTCATCCATAGTTATTTATGGCACGAGTTAATGTTTATCGTTCAATCTTTCAGTCGTAGTTGTTTATTGCAAGTGACATATTACTTGAAACATGCGTTAATGCTAAGAGCTTGTAACTATGGGAGTTACATTAATTGTAAGTCGACAGAAATACAGCTATACTTAAGAAATATTGCTTATAATAGTATACTTCTAAGTATTTACTTTTTAAGTAATATAACTTAGAACCCGCAATTGTAAGTTAACACTCACGTGGTCTAGCCACTGAGCTATCTGGACTCTTAAGTCTTAAATCTCTGATAGTATTTTTTATTAGAAATCTTATATTATAACACGATTTTAATTTGCTATAAACAAAGATACAAGGCCAGTGTTTTATTTATTAATATTTATTACCGGTCCTTTTGTCTGTTACCAAATATAAATAAAAAATAAGAGTAAACAAATTATTGAAATTTTAGTAATAATACTAAGGCGCATCTTCGGACCTTTCGTAGAAAATGAGAGATGGCGTACGCGTTATAACCACGAGCTATACCAAATGTCCGATGAACCTAACATCATTAGGACCATAAAGATCGGACGCCTACGATGGGCAGGGCACGTAGTACGAATGGACGAGGCCAGAGTACCCAAACGCCTCTTGGAAGGCCGGCCGGAGGGTTGCAGAAGTAGAGTCAGGCCCAAGCTCAGATGGTTAGACGGTGTCGAACGGGACACCAAGATCTTAGGGGTGACAAGTTGGAGAACCAAAGCCACAAATAGATCGGACTGGAGAGATTTACTGGATCAGGCTAAGGCCCACCCGCGGCTGTAACGCCTCAGATGATGAATCATTATCACTTATACTAAAGTAAAGAAAATAGTAACAGTCATTTAACACTGTATTAAAGATTAATTAATCACAAATTAAGTATATAAAAACAGTGGTGTTTGTCCGGGTACCTAGTAGTACCTGCAATCTTTGATTTAGAGACATGTGTTCTCGGCTCTTACGTGGTTTATACTCAAATTTATCCGCGCCATATAAAATGCAATCTATAAACTTAATATCATACCCATTGCACATTATTTATTGTCATAGATACCATCTATAATGCTTCTATTCATATGTGATATATAATATACCACTGGCTGCCTCCTTAGTCTAGTGGCTTGATATAAGGCCGCAGACCGCAAGGTCCTGGGTTCAAATCCCAGGTCGGGCCAATAAAAAGTTATTGGGTTTTTCCGTCTACAAATTGTCAGTAGCTGTCGGGAGTCTGGAACTTGGAAGTGTGTACATACTCGTGCTGAAAGCACGTATAGCAGTTGGTCCTGAACTCTTTTCGGTCATGTCGAGTTGCCACCGGATTATGAGAGTTAGGGAATAGAGAGTGCACATTTATTTGTGCACATACTTGCACTATAATATGTCCCGCGCATTTGGCTAATCTCTCATGAGATTGGCCGCCGTGGCCGAAATCGGCCAGAATAACGTCTTAATATAACATATTCAAGAAGTAGTTACTAATTGATTGCTCTTGTCGATAATATCGTTTCCGTGTCACAAATCGGATTATATGTCATTCTTATCAAACAATCTATCTATCAGTGAAATCGTTGCCATACTGACTATCGATTGTAAAATTATCCACAGTTTTAATAAATAATTTGTGTGTAGTGTGCGAATTTATTATACGATAAAGTAACATCGAAAACACAACCCAACAAAACACGTTGCGGCGAAAAGTGGTACTAAATAAGAAGCAAAGAGTACGTGAGACGCTTAATTCCGTTTCGCTTGCCTATTCAGACGATCATAAAATATTGTAATGATGTATTGTATGCGGTCACCGACAAAGTTTGCTATCCCCGTATTATGTCATTGAAGGATTAAACGTAGCTAATTGATATTTCTACAACGCGCCATTGCAACGTAAGAAGAATATTTTTATGTTCTAATGGCGGGTCGGTTGGTGTGGTTGGTAGATGCTTGCCTTTCACGACGAAGGTTGTAGGTTCGATTCCCACCCAGGACAGACATTTGTATGCATGAACATGTCTGTTTGTTATGGGTTTGGATGTAATTATCTATATAAGTATGTATTTACAAAAGAAAAATAGTATATGTTGTATATCAGTTGTCTGGTTTTCATAGTACAAGCTCTGTTTAGTTTGGGATCAGATGGCCGTGTGTGAATAATGCCCCAGGATATTATTATTATTATTATATTTATCAAGTGTTAAGTGAATTATTTTCATAGTGACGGCTAAAGGAAATTTTGTTCAGAAGCCTAGGTTTGCAATCAAATATCGTTAATAATATTATTATATTAATATGTAGGTCTATTATGTTACACATTACATTATATAATGAAACTAGCATTACACTAGTGAATACGCCAAGATGAACATCAGTGAGCACACTCTTAATGTTACAAGTTTGAACATTCTTTTAGGTGTAGAGTTCACACCGCTTTAATTGTTATCTCGTTTATGAATATGTATTCGAATATGTCGATTGAAATCAACTACATACAAAAATGTCCTGGAAAAGTTAAATACTCTTGCATTTAATAAAAAATCGTAGAGAGATTGAAGTATAATAATATTCTTGAATTTAAATCAATGTGTCAATAACGCTTTGCAACTCCTGATGAACTAGAAATGCGCGTTCATCCAATACTTATGTTACTGATATGTACGTTCATCGTGAAATTTCTATATATTTAAACTTTATATACAAGCGAAATACCACTGACTGACTCATCACGAGGTCTCCGAAACTATATTTAATATAAATTTTAAGTAATTCGGACCGAATGACTTAAAATTTAGCGTAGTACTCCTTTCAACACGTGAACGCTAGCTAAAATTTACGCAGATCCGATCCAAAATACATTTTTCATCATTGAATATGGAACATAAGTTTTTAACTACAATAATAAAATTAAGAAGATTACTTTATATATTATATAACACTTTAATTTATAATCTTTTGTTAAATTATCTTCTAAATAATAATAAATTGGCAAAATCATTGAAATTTTCGCAGCTTTTAAATTCATAACTTCATTCATTTAGTATTATTTATAATTTTTTTGTATATGGAAATTCAAAACAGTGGTAGATGTGTATAATCTATAAATCACTATACACAAAATATAATCTTGTAAATTACGATTCAAAAGTGTTTGTAAGAGCCTACGTGAGTAAACGTTTTTATAGTATATATGTTTTGAAAGAAGAATTAATATATAATACTACAATCTTTACAAACAAGGAAGATATAATTAAATTGATAAATGTAAAACCTTAACCATGAACCTTTTTAATTCAGAAGGTGATGTCATTATATCGAACTAATTAGCTAAATAGTGGATGAAAATAGATATTCGATGGCGTGTGGCCAACATCTTTTATAATCATAATTAAACATCATCATAAAACTATATAATATTCCTCTTAATAATTTCAAAACGTTATGGTAGGTACGTCGTATTTCGTTCAAGAATGTCTTAATTTCAAAAGAGAGTTAAGTTAGGATATACATAAAACCTATATACATATAAATACTGTAGTTGTACTTTTTAAATATTTTTTTTTATCTTGTTATGCTATTATTTACATTATTAATTAATTTATTATTTTTTTAATAATATGAAAATATATTTTTTAATAATTACTTATTTAAAAAAATCAACGTTAAGTAATTACGCTTAGTGATTTAAAATAAAAGTCATAAAAGACGTTCTGTTTTCAATTTAATTAGCATTAAAACAAATACAAGTGATTTAAATCGAGAACGATTTCGCAAGGTTTCTACTTAGAATGCGTGTGACGTTTTTAACGTATTGAGTGTCAAGTAGGGTATGCAGCTAATTAAATTAATGTTCTCATGAAACAAAGCACGTTGCAAGTTTTGCAACGAGAGTTGATGACTTCAAACAAATTTTAATTTAACAGCTCGCCGTATAATTGGAAACGAATAATAAGTATACAAAGACTTAATATTATTAATAAGATAGTGCGATGTAATGCGAATATTTGTCTTTATGCTAAACAAAATAAATGGGAGCCCTAAATTTTTTTCTTAATAATTTTGCATCCTCCACTCTTTTGTTATTCGTGGCCCCATTATATGTAGTAGAAACATACTATGAAGCAAAGAGGAGGAACGAGTCCAATTCTTACATATTAAGCTATTCTCATAATCTAAATTGCAGGCAAAAACAAGGTTTATTATGATAGTGCAAAAGTACGTTCAAGAGGACGACATTTATATGCAAATGCTTGTCCTTTTTAGTGCTTGACCTCCATTATTTGAAGTGGGTGAGTACAGTATTACGTAGTGTTTTGCTTGCAATAGGGTTCAGCGACCTGTTACGGTCACTATTCAATCGAGATCGAGCATGCGCGTCGCTTTCATCCTTCGAGACAGCTATTATGCGACTTCTAGTCGCATTATGTGTCTTATAATAGTCGGACATTCAACCTCCATGTGTATGATTTTTAAGGGATGCTAGGGTTGGCACAACCGCAGAAGACGGTTGCTGATTTAAGACTGAAGGTATTTTTGATGGGTGTTTTCAAACGCAGGGCCGGGTCAGTGGGTCGCGCAGCTTCCCAAAGCTTCTGGGAGAGACGCGCCTCTATCGACCGCGTGCCGCCATATTAGGGCTGTCAATTTTTGGATATTTAATTGATCTTACATTTTTGTAATAAACCATATTGAACCAGATTATAACAATAACAATTAACGATTTTAAGTTAGAAGCTACAACTATTATTTGAATTGCGAGGGATTTTGTGCAGCATTGCACTTTTCGATTCTGTCTAACGCGGTCCTCACGAAATAACCTTTACCAAGCACTCGATGCATTGTTTAAGCGACCCTCCTAATAACACCCTATCGTTGAACTATAAAATCCCTCATGCCATTAGTACAATTTACAATATAGGGGCGTCGGTTGCCGGCCCTGGATTGTGAGTTTTACGCGCAGCATCCATTTCTGCGCAACTCTCGGCGCACTCGAGCCGCGGGTACAGAGCAAAGCCGCACCTTCAAACTTCCGGAGTCATTTTGCTCAGTAAAGGCTCCTCGCAAGCCCTTCTTGACCCGTTCCTTATCCTTATCCCAGTACCCCGTGATATGTCCATCATATTGTGTTGTGTCCCGGCTTAAGTGAAGTGCAATGGCGAAGGATAAGCATCAGCCCATGGAGGCTGAAGTGAAGGTCGCCACGGTGGAGCTAGAGGCGGTAGACAACATGGCTACGCTGCCCGTCGGTCAGCACCGGCAGCAGGGTAGCGATATAGCAATTGCTGAGAAGCATAATACAGCTAACAAAGAGATGGAGCTCAAGTGCGTTCAGCCGAAGCCGTCGAAGAAGTATGACTCGAATATTATTGGTTCCTATTCTATTTCATATTAGTAAGCCTTTAGATAATAGATAACATCGTTTTAAAAATAATATCAATGTCCATACATTTTTTATATAAAAAAAAGTGTATAAGTAGGTACGTGTTATAAAATATATATTTAAGCACCTAATTCATTGTAAATAAATTTTGTATTTCATGTATATTTCATTCGTGAATTTATCTCCATTTTATGCTCTACCTTTTCACCTTCTTTTGTCCATGACCCAGAATGCTAATACGCGGCGGGTTATGAATAGTGGCCTAACTTAACCTGGATTTTTATAAATTATGCAGAATTTAAAAGCTTATTTTATTATTTTATGAATAAAGAAAGTTTTTAAATTTTATCCTATGTCAGTGAATGGAACAATATTTATAATTATTTATATTAAGAAGAGAATGTATGAAGAAATTTTTAATGTAGGCTTTGTTACTTTTTTCACGTCTCTATTTTATACTTTAGCGAAAATTAGGTTAGATATCTAATAATATTATATCCATGAGCAATTCTTGTATGAATCTATTTATATACAAAACATTTATTTAGTGTTTCTTGGAAACGGCTCTAACAATTTGTCTCATATATTGTATTTGGATAAGGCTTTTGCTTTTTAAGTTTATCTATACATGTATTTTCTGAAAAAAAGAAAAATTTCACAATAAATCCAACTATTAGAGCCGAGCGAAGATCGGTCGCCCAGGTACTACATTTTAAATACCTTAGTACGACTAATAGCCATTTAATCGCTAGTGTCAACTTTTAAAAAACTTTTTATAGCAATTACGTAGCGGTAACAATATTGCTACGCTTTATATTTAAATGTATTAAATATAAAACCTTTAACGGGATGGGGTTTCGAGTTAGTGACGATGCTTTTCTTTGTTTCGTTTGTTGTTTCTTTATTTCTTTGTATGTGTCATTATTTACAATATTACAATGATTTCCTAATATATACTTATTAGTAAATGAAAATTCTAGGTACACTGGAGTCATTATTATTTTTTCGTCTATGAAGAGAATGAAAAAATACTTGCAACAATTTTTTTTTTGCAGAACTTCGCTGTTCATTATCTCAAGTTTCATCTACGCGAAGCTTCTCGTAGTTGTGTGTATCGCTTACGTCATCAGCGATGTAATCACTCACAATCTCCCTCTTTACTACTACGAGGGATTTTTCACCTACTTGTATGGCATGAGCATATTGTTTTTGCTCTACGTTTTCTGCTTCTTACTACAAGGTCAGTTATTTACATATTATGCTGTGTATAATCTACTATTTCATTAATCTTGATAAAAGTAACTATGTCAATTTATTACCAGAAAGTGCATGCTGCAATGGTAGCCCCCCAAAACCAAAACCCCCACCTAAAGAGAAGAAGCAAAAGAAAGAAAAAGAAAAGAAAAGTAAAGACAAAGAAGGTAAAGAAGGAAAGGACGGAAAGAAAGATGGCAAGAAAGACGGAAAAAATAAAGACAAAGATAAGAAAGAAGAAAGTGGAAAGGACAAGGCAGCCAAAGAGAGCAAAAAACAAAGCCAGTTTCAGGTGCGTGTCAACTCTCCTATCAACTATCGCACATCATCAGCACATCCAATAAAATGTTTATAACACAGTTATCATATCACTTTGTTACTTCATTGTGTTGTTCTGTGTTAGTTAACATATAATATCTTCACGTTTATTTTTTTTATTATGTAACTATTTAAGTTTTGTGATCCTTTAGCACTCTATCGCAAATTTATTTATAAGCTTTTCACTCAACCCTGATTTTTGTAAATGCTTCGTTAGGACGTGACTGGCGCATGAATCCCCTTTTTGTTTATGCCGCCTACTTTTTGTTTTTTCCATATCATTTGGGCAGGAGGTGTATCCCCGTAAGATGCGTGATAAAGTACGACAACAACAATTGCAAATTCAAATGGCGCAATTATATGCCTCAGAACAGGTGAGGTATACCTAGAAGGTCCTGCTTATCATATGCGTTTTGTATTATCACGGAAAGCTTTGGATGTGCTGTTGTTCTATCGTGTGTGATTGCGAAAATGTACAATGCTTATTTACTCGGCTATTATACCGTTTTTGCTTTATGAATTAGTAAATTATTTATATCGTTAATATTATGTGTTACGCTACTATATTGAATGTACCCAAAATTAATAACAACCAAATTTTTTCTTCTAGTAAATCACTCACTAATAAACCTGCAGATACTATTGCAAGTTTATATGTAATGATTAAACTTCATATTATTTTATATACGATACGTTGTGTTTATAGTGGTTTATAAACATTTTAAACATTAATAATAAAACATTTTTTTAAATAACTTTTAAATCTTCCTTTAGCAACAAGATGTCGTGGAGTTGGAAGCAGGACCCGTGTCCCGGCCAATGCGCCGTCGAAAGACTTCACAGAATGAACATAGCCATGGCAGCTTTTTCCTAAGAATCGGCGCTATTGGTATATAAAACTTTTTTTTTTTCTAACGTTGATGGCGGTTTTTTTTATAAATATGTTTACATATATTTTGAATCTTTATATTTTGTTTTTACAGCTTTCGGCCTGGGAACAATGATATATAACGGGTTGGAGTTTGGGACATTCTTCGAATTGCCGTTAGAGTCACCTTGCTATTTGATTTTGAAGGGTGTAAATCCGGTTCTTCAAATGGTTTTTACTTTCATGCAAATGTATTTTATATTTATGAATTCAAGAGTGAGTACCTAACAAATTTATTTGTATGTATACTATTTTTAAGAAATTATAACTACTAATTATAAAAAACTATAATTACTTTCTATTCTTATTATTTTAGTTAAATATACATCGATTCAAAGTTATAGCCAGATTCGGTTTGATGCATGTCGTTGCTACTAATATATGTGTCTGGATAAGAACTCTGGTCTTAGAGTCACTAAAGGAAATTACTGATTATCACGTAAAGAACCCCCAAGGCATTCCCGGAGAAGGTGTACTTGGAAGTAAGTTTTTAATTTGAAGCATCATCTCATGTAAGATATAATTTCAAACAACAAAATACCTAATGAAATTATAATTTCAAGAAGTAATCCGGAAACATACTTTGAGACATTCTGGAAAAGTTTTTGGCGCCGTTACTTCCGCTACGACTACGATAGCTTCAACTGCAGCTACTATTGCAAAATCTACTGGAGAACAGATTATAAATGCAATATCTGTAACTACTTCTACGCCTACAACAACTCCCACTACGAGTAAGTTTCCGATTACATTTATTCATTCTTATTTGTTAGATTCTGCATAACTTCCTATTAACATAACTAAACCCTTCATTTAACTGCATGTATGTTATTAAAATAAGCATTGGACTAACTTTTCAGCGACTTCATCATATTATAACATGGGTGGTTCCATTCCTAAATCAAAAATAATTGACTCGATAAAGACAACTTTAGGGTATGACACTGGAATAGCTTATGGTCGAGACTTTAAAGATTCATGGCCAAATGATAACCCCTTTACAACGACTTCCACTGCAGCACCAATAACTGTAGGGGCTGATAAAGTGACACAATCACAAACAGCCATGTTGGAGGTGTTTCAATGGCTTTATTCCTCTACCATGAAACCTATTGTAAGCACTATGTCTACCTTGCTGATGCCAAGCACTACTGGATCATTACCATCAGTTAGAGACGAATGGGGAAATAGTATCGAAACGTACCGTGTCGATGAACCACCACATTCACCAGGTTTGTCGACGGAGTGTCTTCCATCTTCGTTTTTGGTTCCCCGCCATAGAGATTATAGTTTGCGTTTATTTTTTTATCGAGTAGGTCTAGGTGCACATGTTTTTATTTTTAATTAATTATTCATTGTACACAAGTGTAAGCATGTTGGTGTTTAGTTTCAATTGCACAAATAAAACGAAAATATTTTTGTTATAAATAATAAAGCTATTTACAATGTAAAATTATAAACATTATATGGTTTATAATGTCAAGTTTTTACTTCTAAATGAGCCGTAAATGTTTGTAATATAATTACATTTTTAATGTTCCAATTTCACTTACTTTATATTTTGAGAATGTTATTTTTTATTTTATATATCGTTAAACTTAACTTATATTTTGGCTTAACTTGTTTAAAACTTCATTTAACATTATTTTATTTTTGTAGCCAACAACGCAACAGAAATCTTTGAATCGTTCGACAATCTGAATCCTGCTGCTTTAATTGCCAACATCGACAATACGACAGTATGTGGACGCAACCCAATAATGGGGACAATTGTTTCGGATTCAGCTCCTTATCTTTATCCATTCATTATCGAATACTCTCTGATTGGAGCTGCTGTCATTTATGTCATGTGGAAACATATTGGGCGATATCCTAGGTAAGCTTAAAACAATAACTTATCAATTTTCTTGATATAACAACAGCTTAGAATATTTTTAGTTTACGCATTTACTCAGGTTTTTATTGATAAAATTAAAAATCATTTACACCACTGCACGACTAGTATAGTACTAACACCAAAACCATCGCATACGTTAATGACGTGTGCGTACGTGTTTGGTTGCAGCGTGGCCAGCGATGAAGATCTGGAAAGACGTCTGGAGGCTGTTCTGTCCCGCAGGGCAGCGGCGTTAGCGGCGGCTCAACGTGGCAATCGTGTTGACTGCGCTGGTGCATCGAAGGGACTCTTCTGTGGACTCCTGCTCCTGGTCGCTTCTCTCATCTGCTTAATTCTCTTCTTCGTCCTGATAAGACATCAAGAGTTGAAGCGTTTATCGATTTATTTAGCAGATGTTTCCCATTGCGCACTGATGGTGCTGTCAATTTTTGCTATTCTCATTGGATTTATTCGGTAAGAAAATCATTTATTTGAAATTTTAATTTATATATATATATTTATATTTTAATATAAATATTTAATATATATATATTTTAATTTATTTGAAAAGCATTCATAAAATATTTCTTTTTTATCAAGCCCAAGTAGTAGTCAAGTATATTTTATGTGACTTAAATCATAATCATTTAAAAGGTTTTGCTTAACATTTTCTTAGTGTTAGATATTTAGTGTTATTTTTTTTTAACATTTATACATTTATTGGAATAGCGTTTAACCATAGAATTAATTTATTTACCTTTTGTTTGTGTTTAATTTATTTGTTTATTGTGTTCATTTATCATTTTTGTTTTTTCCCTCCCATTCTTAACTCTATAATAACTTCCCGTAACATTCCTTAAATCCTTTTACATGATTAATTTTAATTGCTCCAACTTCGGGCACATTTCGTGCACTCTCATATGTTGTTAATAATGATCACAAACGCTTTGTTTTATGACAACATAAACACACATTTATCTTTAATATTTTTTAATATACATGTTTACCGGTTTTGGTTTATCTAAAATACTGTGTAGTGGTAGAAAAATGAAATGGAGCTCAAATCCTTCCTCCTGTACCGAACCTCTTCGCAGGGTACAATCACTGAAGTTCCGCTCAGAAGAGCAATCGGACTTGAATGATATTCTACTGCGTGTGTCGGCGTTTGGACTCTTCGTGTATGCTGTATTTAGTGTTATTGCTGGCGGCATGGGCGCTTTCACCCACGAACCGAATCTTCTTGTCATGATTACCGGATGTTTGAGCGTTCTTCAGGTAAATGATGCAATATATAATTATGTGATAAGAGTACTATCGCATGCAAAATATACGTTTATAAATAAGTAGTATATAATAATATGCTATAAGTAAGTAGTATATAATAATTTACTACTTATTGCTAAAATGCAAGAAATGATGCTGAGAATGTTACTGCACTCGTATTTTTTGACAATTTGTGATATTTTCTTTTACAATTAAAACAAAAACGAAAAACATAATCGTAATTCTGTGGCATTCGGGTAAGAAAATGTGAGTCACCCTTACTTTCCGACAATTAATTGAATTCGTTAATCTACTGTAAAGCTATGTTCTATTTCTTACAGGTTGTTCTGCAACTGTTATTTATTGCGGATGTTTCTCGTCGCCGTGTACATCTTCCCGAACAAGAGCGCAGCAAGCCAGCTCGTCAAGCCGTTACTTTCCTGCTTATTTGCAATGTCACCATGTGGCTGATCTACACCTTTGAAGCACAGAAAGTTCTCGCTAATCCGGTAATTTATTTGAGGACTTAAATAAGATAAAAATTAAAAATAATTTCTGTGCAAATCATGACCGCGTGGAATGGTGGCAAGAATGTTAATAGAATTTTCTTGTGGAATCGCAATTCCGATTCTTAATAAAATGAACCAGCCTTCCTGTCGCTAGTAGAGGCAATAAAATGGGTAATATTTTAAATGGTAATGGTAAAAATGTTTAGAATAGATAGGCTGGCGAGCATATGGGCCACCCGGTGGTAAGTGGTCATCAACCCCTATAGACATTGCCATTGCCAGAAATGTTAACCATTACTTACATCACCTATGCGCTGCCAACCTTGGAAATTAAGATGTTATGTCTCTCTCACCCTTATCAACAATATCAAGTACTGCTGTTTTGCGGTAGAATATCTGATGTGTGGGTGGAAGTAGGTTCCAGACAAGCTTGCACAAAGTCCTACCACCATATGTATTCTTTTCCTTCCTACAAGTAATCCAAAGTCCTTCAGCAACGTAACAAAATATATATGATATGATGTATTTTCCTATTTTAACAGATTTGTGTTTAATTTACCTCTTAGTATGTTTGGTTCAAAGTTTGCAATTGAATTTTAAGCGAGCTCCGCCAAACCGGTAAAATTGCGTTTTCGCACACACCTTTGGTTCTGATTGATAACAATATGGTATAACACATTAAACTCATTTTTGCATTTAAATATAATCTTTAAAATAATTTAAACATTTTTCATAATTACTGCTATTTCTAAATATTTTAGGTTCAACTCGATTTCTACGGATTCGTCGCCTGGTCTCTTGTCCAACGTTTTACACTCCCGCTTTGCATCTTCCATCGTTTCCACTCAGCGGTTACTCTCGCTGAAATATGGAAGACCAGCTACAAAGCGCGCTTGGAGTGAACGATATACGACAGCTGCAGGACGTTAAGAAACAACAACAAAGAAAAGTCCAACATTTTCAACGCCCTAGGTTGAAGAATCAATTTCGTCCTGGTCCGGGGCAGCAATTTTAAAACTTAGGTTTGGTATGCCAGTTTCATGTTTGCGATAGGTAATTCCATATTCATAGTCGGTAGGTACATAGGAATTAATATTGAAATGACTCTCATTTTATGAAGTAGAACAAGATAAGTAAGTACCTAATTGCTTTCCCGGAATGAGTCGAATTCAAAATATGTCACTGCAGAAATTATAACTGGATAGATACAGATAGATCTGACTCCCAGTAACTACTAGTTTTCTTTTAAATTCTTTATCACATTCCACAATACAATAGTTTTGCATTACATTTAATTTGTGGAAGACTGAATAAGGAGATGCAAACATTCAACAAATACGTATTAACCTTTTGCTCATAATCAAAATTTAATTAATAACCAGTTGTGAAAAGTTCCCTCCTTTGTTAGAAGTAATTTGAGTGCCATGGTTTTAGAATTTAAGACGTTTTTGAAAGTCGACAATATATTGTATTGATTGATTTATCAAACGAAAGCAATAGGAAATTATTATGAGCGCCTTAATTTGGTATCAGAATTAATAGTGTAAAACAAATAATTTACCACAATTTCAATATTTGAGAAGCTTAGGGTATTTTTAAAAATTAGAGATAATTATATAAAAGTATCAAAAGATTTATTAGAGCTACGTAATTATTTGATATAGAAATGTAGGGTTATATTACATACGAATATTATATAATTGACGTGTCGAAATGAATATCTTATTAAATGTACTTAAAGTTACAGAAACACCAGATTGTGAATTATTGGCAGTAAACTGCTTGATATGTTGGGAATTTGATTTTATTGCAAGGGGCCATGAAGATCTAAAACATTTATCACTATTTCGCACACTTCTTAAGTATAACGTATTATATTTAGCGTTTTGGAATATTTATTATTCTAGAAAGTAACAACTCTTTAGATGTTATAAATAAGTTGACTATATCTTTGTGAAGCTTGAGAGAACCAAGCAAATAATTTAAAAAGTTCGTTTATTTAATTTGTGTCTTATCACAATTTTCGATTCCTTTGCGTTAAATCTCACTGCAAATATTTTCGTAACGAACTTTATGTGCAATCTATTTTTATAGGCTGACTTATTATGGTAGGTAGACATACCTAATCGGAGTTAACGAACGCGTCATGCGCAATATCATTTCTACTTTACAGATTTTGTATAAATAGGTCATATAAAATTATTTATAATATATTTATTAATTTTGTAATTAACTTTAAGATTTAATTGTCTGGTTTATTCTAGAATCAGGGAGTGATGTGTGCTCACATTGTGAGATTTCGAGTGAATGTAGTTCGGAGTTTTGAATGGTATAATCTTTACGATCGTAATAATTCTTAAATTATAGTAATTTATCTAAATTAAAGGATGACGCGATGATCGCTATCACTTTATGATTAAAAATACCTAGCATCTCGGTAAACTCGGCGGTATTATGGTACGTATGCGTGTTTGGCTTGTTTTATCACTGCCGATATAATATTTAAACCACATTTTAATAGTAAGTCTTTGATAAATCTATACTATTTCTAACTTGTTCAATTTTGTAGTGATATTTACTGTGTACCTAAATGTTTGGAACAAAATGTACCGATGTTTGTATCTTTAGGTTTTAAATTATTAAATGGATACTCAGTCAGTGTTATAGATACTTACCAAAAATTAAAAATTTGGATCCTCTACATATTTAAATATATAATTAATATAAATGTCTATTTGAATAAATTAAATAATACTTATGTGATCGTTCGTTTTATTTTCTACTTACTTCCTGTTATTTGTGGTATTTCAATAGAACGTTATAAGAAAAACGCAAATACCCAAAAATAATATCTAGTCTCGATAATGGACTCATATTTTTAAAAATATTCAACATTATGAAGTCATCCGGCATAAGTCGGTAAAAAATTTTAAACTTAGCAAACTGGCGTTCTTGTCAATTACACTGATATTAAAATAATGTCGTAAGACGTAATGATAATATAATATTTACTAGGTAACGGATATAAGGTAGAGTACACATATACTCTACCTTATATCTTTTTTCTCTACGATTAGGAATATAAATAAGTGTTAAATAAGCATAAAAAAACATAGTTAAATTTAATTTCAAAAGTACGATAATTTTCATTTATATATTATTACAATGCAATTTACAACATGCAATTTATATAAAAATGTGTTAGTATAATAATTGGAACATCTATAAAAATTAATTATTCATTTGTAGGTGTTTAATAGAGACAAAATAATTCAGAAAAATTAATAGCAGTGCAACTTTGAAGATTATATTATTGATTTGTTGTCTATTTCCTTGTCTATTGTCAATGTAAATTTGACAAGTGACATTTTTGATTTGAAATATCAGCTGTCAGAAGTTAAATATTACTCATAGGCCATTGTATATTTCGGTTTATTGCTCAGGTTTTTTAAACTACATTTAATTAATTATATGTATTCATATTTGCTCAGTGTATTTGTGCAATTTTTTTTTTAAACGTCGTTTATGTTAACGCCATTGTTCAAGAATTGGTCATCAGTTTCTAATTGGTGTGCATAATTGATGGGAGGAAAAATTAGTATTAATTAAACAAATATGATAGAAACCTCATTGGAATAGAGATTCATTGATAAATGTGTAGTAGTTTAAACTTTATTTAATATGATAATACGAGTTTCCTTAGTGTTCCTCTTCCTAACATGTGCTAAAACAACAGAAGATGTTTACAATACAGCTAACAATGATGCCAATTTAGACAACGTGTATAATAGGCCATCCAGCCGTCATCATGTAAAATTATCGCAACTTCGTAAACGAGAAGCTGAGTCACTGCCGAAACAGATTACAGACAATGCTGATACAAAATCATCTTTAGCAAATACAGATACAGCTCAGCAGGGAACTGGATCTATTAGCCGACCACTAAATGATGGTCCCAATAAGGAAATTGCAGCTGATAATAAGGGAGTACCTTCACATGATGGACTAAGTGAAGGAGGTATTGGTAAAGTAAATGTTAATTCGTTACCAGTGTCAACAGTACAGTCTGATGTAAAAATACAAAGCAATAGTAATGTACTGGATAGTCCCATAGGTAAATAAATTGAATTAATTATTTGGTATTTATGATAAATTGTTATAATGAACTATAATTACATTACCATTGTACTGTTCTTAACAATATTGAATCCCTGGCTTATGATTACTTGCTTTAGTTAAAACTTACAGCATTAATATATAAAACTATATATGAAAAATAACTTTAATTAAAAAATGGTTTTTATTAGATTTTTCATTGACGCCTTTGCTTAGAATTTCACTCTGAGTATATGTATCTTTTGAGTATTTGTTATTTAGAATATGGTAATAATGTTACCACTGGTAATTTCAATAACTTTTCAAAATATATTCAATCTTTTATTTTATTTTCATATGTTACATATACAATCTTACAGTTTTCATTTGTTCCAATAAACAAAAAAGTTCTATATTAGTCAATTTATAAACTTATTTTCTTTGCTTATAAATATTTACATTTTTTGTTGGCACAAGTATTTAAAGAATACAAATAATGTTTCAGGTAATATCACAAAGTTAAATGAAACACTCCTGAAAACAAATGCAACTGTTGTAAATAAAACTATTACTGTGGCATCGACGGAAGCTGAGAGTAGTCTTGATCTGAACAATCCCGGTGTTGTTAAAAGAGGTCTTATTGTTTTTGGTGGATTTAGTCTCCTGGCTGTTGCATACTTCATATTTTACAGGTATTTAAATTTATTACAATTTTTAAATGACTAAATAAGAAATAGTAATTAATTCAATATTATATAGTTTATAAATGTTCAAAATATCAAATATCATCGTTACTATTGCATAATTACAAAAGTAGAGGAACTCTCTCTTTTAATCATGTTCTGAGAGTTACCATTAAACTCAGATTATAACAGTCAAAGTTCAAATAGATAATAAAACACATTACTATCATATACTTATTATTGTACAATATATAAGCTGTCTCAGATAATTTTGATAGGGATACATAATACATTGTTATTCTTTTAGAATTTAATTATTAAATAAATAAATTCTCTTAAATAAATATTAGAAGTCTCTCATTTTATAGAAAAAATAAATTAATGTATCCAACAATAACAGAGAGAAATTTTAGAAGTTGTATATGTAGCTATTACATAATTACTACCTACCTGCACAAGTTCTCCCAAGTATAACATTGGTTTAGTTGTTAGAACGACATTCTGTTATAAAAGAATCCTTGATTTCTACTATGAGAATGATCATTGACAGCATTCTCAATGAGTGTATATATTTGCTACTTAAAGAACAGATCTGTTAATAATTTGACATATAAAATAAATGTATCGTATCTATATAAAATCATGTATAGCATTCTTGCAAATGACACAATCAGACTTATGTTCATACCAGTTTCGGTCCGCAGTGTTACTCCGGAAACCATCATTAATTATTATCTTTTTTTTATTACAGAAAAAAGAATCAAAAATATGATAGCGGCAATGCACACAATACAAATGATGCTAATCAATTCAGGTATGGTGTCCTCCAATCAGATGATCGGAGAGACAATCTCGAACTATCTCGAATACCACTAACTATGGAGTCTGATGAAGACGAAGATGAAGATTTAGAAATATTTGACTTAGAACAAAAGAAGAAATCTCTCTCTTATGTTAATCTCCAAACTAACGATGAGGACATTGTATTGCATAGTTCTAAGGATGAATCAAAAAATAATCTATTGTTAGACATAGAAGATGGACCATCTGACACTTTGATTAATTGGTCGAGTAATGGTAACAAATCAATATTATAATTATAAGTTGCCTATGTTTGTACAAATAATGTCCGTGATAGACAAATGAAAAATTCCATATGTATTGGAACAGATTGGTGTCTTCTTAACAGAACAAATGTGAAACTGCAAATTAATATTATAATTATCTAATAGTAATTACATATAATGTTAAATGAACAGCACCAAATAAAACAACTGAAGTACGCAATCTTTAAAGAAATTGGAGTTTTAAAGTTCCAGAAGAACACAGAAAAAAGTTACGAATAGCTCGAGGCTCAAGCCTTGGGGCATAAACGCATTTCTTTATATTTTTTAACCAGTGTTTAAATAATAAATAGTCTGTAATGAAATTAAACATTATAAAAACTTGGAAAAAAACAATAAGCCATAAAAATATTTCTAAAAAAAGTAGAATATGTGATTTATTCGCAAATTACGCAATGATAAGTAATATGAAAAATGACAATTTACTTAATGACTGTTGAGTAAAATAGCTTCTATTTCGTTTAAACTTATTTCATTTTAGTATTTGGTATCACATTAAATATTCGAAAGTTAAAAATCTAACCATTTAGTTTCATATGTACTTACTTTTAGTAGCATAGACAAGTTATAATTGCTGATTTATCTTTTATTTATTTTTAAAACTCTACAAATTTGTCTAAATCCAATATGTGTTCCACCCATATCTGTTATAAGGCTTAGAGAAATTTAAGAATTTTATTTCAATTCTGTAACAGCCTGTGAATGTCCCACTGCTGGGCTAAAGGCCTCCTCTCCTTTTTTTTTCAGGGGAAGGTCAATTACCCTTACGTGATTGAAACGAACAACGAAATAAGTTTTTTTCTTCAACAGAATCAAAAGCAATGTTGTATTTATGTAATAATAATGATCTTCCATATGCAATATTGTTATAAAAAAATGGTTTTTATAAGAATAGGTGAACTAAAAATAATTTAATTCTGTTTAAACAAACAAGTAAAAAATTTTAACAATCTAAATAAAAATTACACCATAAATAAAACCTTTTAAGTTTTTTTCAATTGATATATATTTGTAAAACGAAATGTGTGTGCTATAATAAACATTTATATATTCGATGCTGTATTTTAACAATAACTGGGTTTTATTAGCATTTTCTTTTTTATTTTATGAAGTAATGTTTAAAACATGGTTAAAATATTCCATATGAATTGTATGTTTGTGATGCTCTATTTTATATGCATTTTATATTATGCTTTTTCATTGTACATGCATTTTATATTATGCTTAATAATCTTTTTCATTGAAAATGTGTGTTTTGGGAATTTCTGGTTGTCGTTTCAGTAACAAATAGTGAAGAATGTGGAATACTACTTGTGAACAATATTTTTTAAAAAATTCAAAATTAATTGTGTAGTAAATATTACATTTTTATTATGAGGTAAATATTAATGTTAAGGAAAAAAGTTTTATAAAAATTTAGCAATTATTTCGGCAAGTAAATTAATAACGATTTTTAAATCTATAAAAATATTTGAAATCAAATGGTTTTCAAATATTATACGGCCATCATTTATAATTGCTTCATACATTTTGTGAACTGATAATTTGTATCTTCTTTCAATACAATAATACACAGTTAAGGTACATCTAGACGGGTAAAGTTATACTGCAATGTGTGGCTGATATATTTTAAAACATAACCTGTCCTTTATATTTTGTTGCAAAAATGTATATCTTGGCAAGATATATCTGCAACAATAAGGTCTGTAATGCTCATCTACTAATATGATAATTATGTAAAAATTAGAAGAATGCCAAAAAGTTGCTCGAATTCCTTTTATACAAAACTGGCATATTATGTCATCGTAGTTAGGAAGATTTCTAGTAAAAAAACGACACAAAAAATTTGAAAGTGTAATTTAATTTAAGTATAAAAATAGTTCTTACTATTATTTTATTTGTGTGTAATGTTTTAATGTGTGCCTTTTCCCCAGAGGCCTAAAGTCTGTGGATGCAAAGTTACGACGCTGTATGACTGGATGAAATGCAATGCAATGTATGGACGTGTAAAACTATTACAACATTGAAAATTTATGTATCTATAAAATATATTTGGGTAATATTGCAACGCTGGTGAAGTGGGCACAAATGGCGATTACCAATCTTAGATTCTGGATTACAATCTAATAATGGCGATCCATAATAGAGATGAACGGATTATGGTATGTAGCCGAATACCATTCAAACCAGAGGAATCAAGGAAGTCAACTGGCACACTACGGCGTCAAAAGTTTTTACTATAGTTTCACTAGATTGTGATGCTGCCTGGTAATAAGCATGCAGGCACATTAAAATAACATTGAGATTAAAAATAAGGTATATAAGACCAAAGACACGTAAAACACGTTTGTGGAAATACAAATACAAGAAAAAATAATTGCAATAGCTGATGTTGCTGGCAATACAAATACAACCACACTTTGCAGTGAATATGTGTGTTTAGATTTAGTTTAATATAAATAAGACTTCAGATTTTTTTTAAATAACTTAATTGTAAATGGCTGTTATTTTTTTTGTGAACATAATTAATTTGCAGTTTACAATAATGTGATTCGCGAACTATCTCATTCTGCATATTAGAAGTCATAAGCTTTGGACTGTGATAGTAGATGAGAGACTAGAGAAATTGTTGTACAAAATATATTTTTTCATTGATAATTATTGTTTTCGATTTGTGGATTATTGTGGATAAATGAAAATGTTCGCTCTACTTCTTACGCCTAAAACTGTTACACTTCTAGTATTGTAAGGCTGTTCTTATATAATTAAAATGTCTAATATTTTCTTTGATGTTTTCTTACATCCTTATAATGACATTAATAACTTGAAATTAATGTTTATAGTGATTTCTTACATATGTTGCTTATATATAGTTATAAATTATAATACATTTATCGAGATAGCACAGTAGTTAGAAGACGTGAATTTTAACCTTGGGTTGCGGGTTCAGACCCTGTCTGGGTTTTATTAGCAACTTTATATTTCTATAGTCTTGAGCTCGTTAACGAACTAAACCGTTTTGCTTGCCAAAAGCTACTTGTGTTGGATACAAGGAGAAGCCTTTGGGCAGCAGTGAGACGTTTTCAGGCAGTTAATTTAGTCCTTTTTTACTTTTAATTACCCATTCTGTTACCATGGGACACAGTTACTTTAGATATTTAAATAGTAGGTCCTTACATATGAAATTGGCGTTTTGTACGGAAGTAAAGTCAATTTGTTTTTTAGTATAAAACCATGTTCACGTTGATTGCGAACCAGTAGATAGGTACCGCAAAATTTTAAAGATATATTGATTACCTGTTATGCAACAAGCAAAGTGATGATTTATACTAGAATAGACATTGTTTGGAATTCAAAAAGTTAAATACATAATTGTCTTTATTCGAATGTGAAATAATATTCCCATATCTCAAGAATAGATTACCTATAGGAAGTTGTTTTCATAAAATAATAATAATAATACCCTCGGATATTATTCACACACGTCCATCTGATCCCAAACTAAGGAGAGTTTGTACTATGGAAACCAGACAACTTATATACTACATATACTACTTTTCTTTTGTAAATATATACTTATATAGATAATTACACCCAGACTCGGGACAAACAGACATGTTCATGCACAAAAATGTGTGTCCTGGGTGGGAATCGAACTCATAACCTTCGGCGTGAAAGGCAAGAATCTACCAACCATGCCAACTGGCCCGTCATTTACATATTTTAATCATGTTTTCTAAAAGTGTTACAACTTGAACTTGGCTGCTTATAAATTTTAATATAACAGGCACTAAACATGATCATCTAAGTTAGATCTTATTCTATGAATACTAACTAAATTATTACATGAAATATTGTACTCGTACATTACAACATCATAAAAAAGCAACGAGTGTGCCTACCTGTATTGCCAGAAATGTGGAGACTTAGCATTTTATTTTGTACGAAAGCACGTACGAGCCGTGTCCGTCTGCGACATTGAGATAAACGAACCGGCACATTCAACTACGGATGGGATAATCTTGTTGTTCCCAGTTAAATAGATACAGGGAGCAAGTATTTTTACGGTTGGTACCTAAGCTTATTATGCTGGCTCATTTTAATAGACATTTGTTTTAAAATTTAAATTGAAAAATGGCAACTGATTATTCGTATAAAATTATTTTTCATACATTTATTTTATAACACTTTATTTTAATATACGTTAGACTTTTGGCATATTTAGTATTAGGTAATATTTTATAATAATAATAATTAAAGTAACCTTCATCTCTTAACATGAAGTCCGATGTGTCTCTATGGCACGGCGGCCTGTTATTTCGAAGCCGAATTAATTATGCCTTAAGCCATGTAATAATATTATTACCTGTTCTATCTGTATTATTGTCACTATATATCTTTTGTATTCTTTATTTAAATATGCACTATTTATATGTTACTTATTACAGAGTTATCAGAATCAAAGATACTAGGAATAAATCATAGATGATTTAGTACTTTTTAAGGTATTGAAATATTGCTCAGAAATTGAATGTTTACTGGTGTTTCTATTGATACAACAATATAATTATAACCGAATAAAATCTGGACATATCGTTATACATATTCGCACTCCCTTGTGATGCAAATGTTAAATAATTGATAGGTACGTTTCCCCCTTAGGTACATGCGCGTTCGAATAAAACCCTAAAAATAAAAATTAGCACTCAAGAAGGTACTTATAGAGACTACTATAAGAATGCCATTCTGTCGATTTATTAAATTTCGACCATTTGCTTAGTAAGTAGGCTGATTAAAATTAATCAATCAATAATGTAGACCATTGATGTTCTAATAAAAACAAGTAATTGTTTTTAATAAATTAATAAATAAGGTAGGCTTCATACACACGTTAAGCAATGTAATAAGGACAGTCAGTAAAACGGAACTGTGTGTGATCGATGTTGCCTTATTTTTGTTTCACGTTCACGCTTACCACATCTTGATGTTTCAGATGTGGTGTAAGTAGAAGATAAAGCGTATTTACTTATTTGGATTAATTTCAAATGTAATTAAATTAAATAAAACATTATATTATTAATGATTTTACTGATGGTAGGGCTTTGTGCAAGCTTGTCTGGGTAGGTACCACCCACTCATTAGAATATTCATATTCTACCGCAAAACAGCAGTACTTGTTATTGTTGTGTTCCGGTTTGAAGGTTGAGTGAGCCAGTGTAATTACAGGACATAAAATCTTAGTTCCCAAGGTTGGTGGCGCATTGGCTATGTAAGCGATGGTTAACATTTCTTACAATGCCAATGTCTAAGGGCGTTGATGACCACTTTTCATCAGATAACCCATATGCTCGTCCGCCTTCCTATTCTATATAAAAAAAAGATCAGATTTATATAAATCGAAAATTGGAATAAATTAGTGAAACCTATTATAACTCATAAACAAAAAGTAGTTTTCATAATATCATATATATACATACTGTAAAATATTTGTATATCTACCAAATATTTGATGTGAAAGTATGTATCTCAGCTGAAAAAATAAAATTACATTTTATACAGTATACGTATTATGTACATATATAAATAGAGGGTCGGAGCGTTCGAAATGTTTGAATTTTGCTGTAATCAGAAAATACGAAAATTTAAATAAAATAAAAATAAAGTCATTGTTACCATATATTTCCCTAACTTAAATATTATTTTATTTTTAAACACGTTTTTAATTTAATTACATAATAAGGTCTATTCGCTTGTAACTTATTTCGTCTTTATATAGTTCGTTTTTCATGACTTGCACCATCACTTAGGGACGACGAGGGCCGCGAGGGGTAGGGTTCGGCCGGACCGGGCGGAAATGAAAAATAAACACGTCCGGACGTCGCATGGCGCCGGCCGCTGAAAATGGAGGGGCGACGCGACTTCGACGATCTACGTTATATTACTGACTGAGTTATTAATTCAAGCAATAACATATGTATTTTTTTATTATACCTATTCCTGTATTATATTTACAGGGTTTTAATTATATGTAAAAATAACAAGTATTTTGCCTATTATATATTATTGGACTTATAACCGATTTTTTTGAATCGGTAATTATTACAAAATTATAATATGGAATCGATATTGTTTAATAATATTTATTTAATATTTTACAATTAAAATTATAACATTTAATATTAAATAATAGAATAATAAAATAGGTGGGACAATTAAATAACTTAATACTTTATAATTAAGATTATTTTTACTTATGTGATGTGTGTAATTAAAGAGTGATTATGAAAACAAAAAACTTCATGATTATTTGTTTGTAGTTATGTATAGGTAAAATATAATAGCCGAGATGGCCCAGTAGTCAAAGAACGCGTGAATCTTGACCGATGATTGTGGATTCAAAACGGGCAAGCATCACTGAATTTTCATGTGCTTAATTTGTGTTTATAATTCATCTCGTGCTTGAGGGTGAAGGACAACATCGCGAGGAAACCTGCATATGTCTAAAATCACTGAAGTTCTGCCACATGTGTATTCCACCAACCCGCATTGGAGCAGCGTGATGTAATAAGCTTCAAGCCTTCTCTTTAAAAAGGAGTGGAGGCATTAGCTCATCAGTGGGACATTCACAGGTTGGTTTTATAAGAAAATATTTATTGCATTAAATCTTGCTTTTCTTTTAAAATTATTAGTATCGTAGGGGAAGTTTGTCAAAACTGCTCATATATTTTTATAGAGAATAGAAGTCGTAAGTCGGCTGGCGTAATAGGCTGTACCTTTTTGCACACGTATTAAACGAGATTTATGTTAGAAAATTACCTTTTTTTAATTAATATTACAAGCCGTTATTGCACTCAGTAATAGGTTATAAAAGTCCCGATGGGGCGTTCTTCTCCAAAGGAGATGCCTTTTCGAGAAGAACGTCCGTATATTCCATCACGGTGCTCCAATGCGGGTTGCTGAATAAACATGTGACAGACTCGACGCTAGTAGACGTGCAGGTTGCTTCTCGATGTCTTTTTGTTCCGCCAAATACGAGATGAATTATAAACACAACATAAGCACATGGAAAATCAGTGGCATTTGGCTGGGTTTAAATTTTGACTGCCAAGCCAAGTTTGACTCGAAGTTTTCCTAGAAAGTAATGGTCAAGAAAAAAACACTAAGAATATCGTAGGATAGTTTTGATGGTCAAGAAAGAACCGTTTAAGGGTCCAGGTATAGCATTTTTGCTAGAAATTTTCGTCAACGCCTAAGGGAGGCTCTGCTCTTTGAAAGGATTGCTCGAAAAGTGCCTTTGCTAAAAAAATAATACAAGGAGATAAATTTTGGGCTGCTTTTTGAAGCTCGAAGTGACTAGTAAAAAAATTGAAGGCACTCTAGATCAACACCAATACTGACAAATATTAAAAGAAACTATGCTATCTTATGCTGAAGAGAATCTTCCTGTTACGGGACGTTTCAACATAATAATGACCCCAAACATACAGCAGACATAGTCTGTCACAGCATTTCTTATGAAGGAGTCTGTGACGGTACTTGACTGGCCCGCAAATAGCCCAGATTTAAACCCCATGAAGCACATGTGGTTTGAAGTAAATAAAAATGTTGCAACTCAAGAAACAATACACCAGCTCTACGACAAGTTTCAAGAGGCTGGGAACAACATTTCTGCAGATACTTGCAGAAATTTAATAGCATCCATGCCCCATCGATGGAAACCAACAATGGTAACCACTCGGGTTGCTAAAATCTTCTTATTTGAAAATTGGTATTTTAATAAATTATATTTTTGTGTCCTTAATTAGGTGTCCATGATTTCAAAAAGTATTTAATTTAAAGTTATTGTTAACCGTTGAAAAAAAAAATAACTATCAATTTGACAATGCCTTGATTTCATTTCCAGCTTTAATTTCACGGTTAATTGTTCTATCATTTAAGTATTAAAATAAGCATCAAAACGCTACAGATACACTCGTAATATAGACTTAAAGTAAATATTTATTCACATAGAACTATCGTCCCTAATTAGTTGGTAACGACGTATGCGTGTGAAGAACACCTATTTGAATTGCTATATATGTGTGTATGATCTTTTAGAAGTATTTTCAACATTATATTTTGGAGGCATCTAACATAACGTTTAATAATCATGTCCTATTATACTTCAATAATTTTATATTTTTGTTATATTTGGTTATAATTCTTGGCGTGTATTTGTAATGGTATTATATTTGTATATTGATACCAAATATTATTAATTATAAGAATTTATAGAACTTATCTAATTAGTAGCAGGGATTGTTACAATTAATTGGAACATCTCAATAAGACAAGAGCGTGTACTGTCAAAGCTAATTAATTTGTACGATTATTCGATTGATCACCAACATGTTAGATTGGTTTAATTTCCACATTCTCTTTGTTTATATTATATTCGAATAACATCCAACTATTTATTTACATGTAATTTAGTAACTATTGAGTTTCCTGTCGGTATTATATTCGTAGAATCAACATTCCAAACCTTACTTACTATTATTTATATTTACTACTACCTTACTAGTTTTTACATTTAATTTAATACATGACGACTCAAAAGAGCTTTTCGATTCTACTTGAATAAGAAAATAATTTGGTTTGATTTGATTCGTGTTATTCAAATGCTCATTTGTTAGTACTGTAGTATCGATGGTGTTGTGGATAGAAAGCGTTTAACTTAATAGATGATAGTGAGTTATAATCCGAACAAGTGCCACTGAGTTTTTACATGGTTAATAAAAAACGAATTTCGTGTTTGTTGAAGGAAAACATCATGAAGAAACTTGTTTTGTATGAAATTCTGCTATGTTTATCAAATAACAAGCAGTGGACCAATATGGCAAAGGTCTTGACCAACGTCTTCGCAAGAGAGAAGGTTTAATTTTACTCCGCAATAATGTTTAACATCGCTCGAAAATCTTAAATTGCTTCATTTTTACTTGTATAATATTCATATGAAATTGTAGTCAATCAAATTTTATTTTAACGATGTTGGTAGAGTGGAATTACCAATCTCATACCTGAGTTGAAGTAACGGTGTTTGTTCAATGTCTTTTAGTTTGTGTTGCCAGTAACTTTGATTGAAACTCTCCATATTCAGGTAAATTGGTAAAAGTTTCTCGATTACTTTTATACTTATTTTAACCTTTTTGTATTCATTTATGCGTATATGTTTTTGTACTTATATTTAATTGTATGTGTAAACAATTTTTTTATGTAATTAATTTAAAAAAATATCCTGGAGTTTTCCTTGTTTTGATACCGTCATCAAAAATAAATATACCAATTAATTAATATTGTAAAAATATTAAATTATAAATATTATAATAAACATAAATATTAATTTGGGTAATTAATTATAAAAGTGCGAAATGATCAAGTAATAATGTCATAATAATTTAATAAAGCGCAATTTAAGCGCTTTGCAAACATTAAATTCGATACTTACACTTGCGATGCTTTAAAAATAAATGTAAAACAATTTCTTGTCGTTATTCGACCATTTGCTTGAAAATGTAATTGAAAGCTGATGCAAGAAACGATGGCTGTGCACAAAAAATACAAATAGAGCCAGGACTTTTTGCATCGCTTACGTCCGTCTGCTATTGCAAGCATTTTAATTATCTTTCGATATACGAGAAGGAATAAGTAAAAACGCCTCACAATGAGAAAATAATAGCGGCCGGATTAGCATTCCATCCTTGAGTGCTGGCGGAGGAATGGAAATTATATTAATTTTGTATGTAGTCTTTTTTAATGCGTTTTTTTATGAAACGATTGCTTTTTTAAAACATATAACAAAATTTTATACGTTTTTGGGTTTTTAGTATTTATTGTAATGTAAGAAATGTAATTATCCTAACAATAAATATAAATATGAACTTTATTTGTCCACCAATGGGTTACCACCTTTTCACCTTTCATGGAGAAATATTTTAGAGACATCTGACAATATAAGTTGAAATAAATAAATCAATAATTTAATGACGATGACAAATTACTATCGAAGTTAATGTATAACTTCTTGTTAAAGAAAAACGATTCTCCAAAAAATATAATATGATATAAATATAACATAATATAATATAGTCTGTTCATCGGAATTTTTAGGTTGACATCCAGAATCTGTTGAGGGTTTGGTTGGTTTGGAACTTATTTCACTACGCTTCTCCGACGTACGTTGCAGCTGCTACACATGAAAAATTCCTACTAATGATTTCCTTTACCACAGAACACATGACGAATTATAAATACAAATTTCATTGGTGTTATTTTCAGTGGTGAATCAAAACTCGAAAATTTCAAAGGATTTGGATAAAAAACTATTATATTTTTTCTCCGATAAGGCATTCAGGAATTTATTTGATGCTTAATTCCTTATAAACAGCGCTCCAAGCCCCTAACGAGATAGCGGCCGAGTGCATTAAAATTAACTTTCCCATTTTACCGGCCTCTTTAAACCTTGCACATTAATCCGAAATACGTCCACGGATTTTGAGCATCGTTTAACATTTTACGGGAGACTTTTCTACGAAAAGTTGTGTATGTGGAAGTTTGTTAGTTAGTTAGCTGTCATATTCATTATTATGCGATAATTTTTTTAATTATTTTGCGATAATTTTTTTTTAACCCGGGCAAGCAACACTGAATTTTCATGTGCTTAATTTGTGATTATAATTCATCTCGTGCTATACGGTGAAGGAAAAAATCGTGAGGAAACCTGCATGTGTCTAATTTCACTGAAATCTGCCACATGTGTATTCCACCAACCCGCATTGGAGCAGTGTGGTGGAATAAGCTATAATTTGCTAGACAATTTAATACTAAACCCAGGTTCCTCAAGGTCGAATACTTATTCAAAAACATTTAATCTATACTGTAACATTCTTTGATACATTAATATGACTCTTATATTGTTTTTTGCTCTAATTCATATTGGGTACCTTAACCCAACTTTTACTGGTGGTAGGTGGTAGCCCAGTTCCAGATGACTTAGAAAGTTCAAATTTGGCATCCAGATAGGAGTTAGTTGGGTGAATACAAAGGAATAAATCAGAAATAGCTCAATCAACTTTCAGCTCGTCTGATATTCTACCGCCAAACAGCAGTACTTAGTATTGTTGTGTTCGGGTTTAAACGGTGAGTGAGCCAGTAAGCGATGGATAACATTTCTTATAATGCCTATGTCTGTGGGCGTTAGTGGCCACTTACCATCAGGCCTATATTATAAAAAAAGAACCAAATCGATTATTATTTCGGTTACTTATAAACATTGCTTAGCGACTGAATAATTTAACACAAATGTCTCCATTTCTGGCTTTATTGATTTGATATTCGAAAGAAGAAGACGCAATTGTTTACAAAATAATTTAAAGACCTTTAATAAGCAAGAGACAGACGTGCGATTGTGATTTATATCCTCTTTTTATATTCAAGTCACACACAGACACATTAGATTGGGCGTCTGTAACACCGACAATGGTAATTTATAGTTTGAATAGAGTGACACGGGTCAGGAAGGTTTCGGTCCTATAAATTAAACCTCGTATTTTAGCGGGTCGCGGTGTCACGCTCTATATGACTTTTTGTTAACCCTTTACTGTGAAGTATGTATTTGACAATAGAACGATCGTTTTGTACTTATTAATTTTGTAAACTGTAGCCTTTTATAGGGATGCTTTTGAATTATGCCTCGTAGACTCACCCATATGTACAACGCATAATTTCTTGAATATAATAAGAGTGAGAATATAATTTTAAATCCTAAATATTTAATGTTATATGTGAAAGTGAGTTTAATTATTTGTTTGCTTGGTACGTTTTCAAGTTTTAACTACTACATATCTTCATGGCATTTTGCATACAGATTGTCAGGGGTACAAAAAAGGACTAAGGCTTAACACTCCCTTCACTATATTTTTAATATATTTGACTGACCAAACATAACATACTGGTGGTAGGGCTTTGTGCAAGCTCGTCTGGGTAGGTAGCACCCACTCATCAGATATTCTACCGCAAAACAGCAATACTTGATATTGTTGTGTTCCGGTTTGAAGGGTGAGTGAGCCAGTGTAATTACAGGCACAAGGGACATAAAATCTTAGTTCCCAAGGTTGGTGGCGCATTGGATATGTAAGCGATGGTTGACATTTCTTACAATGCTAATGTCTAAGAGCGTTGGTGACCACTTACCATCAGGTGGCCCATATGCTCGTCCGCCTTCCTATTCTATAAAAAAAAAAAAAAAACAATATAAAATGAACCCTTGTTGCTATACTTATATTATTATGAGACTAGTTTACGAGATGTCCTCTCAAAATGAATGGAACTGCCAAGATTTTTTACATAAACATTTACAAGATAAGTAAATAGAAGTGGATTGCAATTCAGTCGGGAAATCCTGCTTATATTCATGCCACGATACCGGACAACATGATTTGTATTTTGTAATGTAATATTTATATAAAGCCATAACCCAGCGGATAGAATATGTGAACCTGACTGACTAATTGAAGGTTCAAATCCAGGCAAGCACTACTTTTTATTTATAATTCATTTTTGGTGAGGTATTATTAAAAATGGTCATTAGTTTATCCACCAACCCACAGTTGACCAGCATGTTGGCTACAATAATACAATATATAAAGGTGCTACATGAACTGTTACTACCCGCTTAGTATCGATCAAATATTTGAAAAATCTAATACAATTTTACGAGAAGCTTAATATAATGGAACGATCTCAAATCTTCTACGTGAACGACGGGACGACATACAATTATTATAAAAGGCTATAAGTTCGACGTTCAATTGTCCGGAAGAAAGTGGTTAGCTTTTCAATCCTCAGATTCAACCAATAATGAGAACAAATAAAATAACCATCAATTACAGTTCAACTGATTGTGACCTCTCCGATTTTAGAAAGAAGAAAACAATTTATTCCGAACAACTTGTTTTTTTACTGATAAAGGGAAAGTAGACGAATAATTTAACATTGCATAATACTAATTTCTTATAAATGAGTTTAATAGTAATAATTGTGAAACTAGCAATGTTATTGCTGAGAAATTAACGTGAATATAATAATTAGTTTCTAAGTAAAGTAACCTGTACGTGTCCCACAGATGAACAACGGTCTACTCTCTTCTCGAGGGGAAAATTTGGAACTTATTCCGACACGCTGCTTCAATATAGGTTTCTGGATACAAATGTGGCATAATATCATCAAATATTTCCAGTGTTTTCCTTTAACGCCGATCTCGAGATGAATTATAATCACAAATTAAGCACACCACGACTTAATGGTGCTTGCCCCCAGGTATGCTGAACTATTCGTATTAAGAATTAAAAAATAATTTTAAAAACATTTATAAAAACAGTTTCAAATATTAAAAAGTAATTCACATAAACGAGTTAAAAGACGTTACAAAATTTATCTATTTGTTTTTAAACTAAATCGGTGCTATTTTATTAAAACAGTCTGTATTTTATATTATGAAGCGGAGACTTTGTGTACGTGATGATCTCAGGAGTTACGATTCGAATGATTCTTTTTGCGAATGGTGGCTCATTTATTGAAAAAATATATATTAAATAAACTACTACAATAAGACAAAATGTGCAAAATATGTTTGTTAAATATGTAGAGGCGGTTGAAACTGGGGATGTACAGCGAGGTACGATATTAATTGGAATGAGATAGAAAGCCAGTGTCTTCCAGTCCTTACCCCATGTCTGTCAGTGCAGGATGGAACCGATTATTTTTTTTTATATAAATATTAGTATGATTAAATTTTATAAATTGATTAAAAAAAGATTCAATCAATATATCCGATAAGTTTACAAAAAGATGTAAGCTACGAAATTCAAGAATCAAGAAATTGTATGTTTTGTTTTAACAGTATTGAGCTTTAATATATTAAACATGTAATATAACGTGCAAAAATAATAATGTTATATTATGACATAACATAACTATGAAAATAAAGACGGTCTCATTGAAATAGCGTGCAGATTGTCCGGGCCAAACTTCGGCTATTATGACGGACAAAAATAGTTCGAGAAAGTTCACCATCCCAGAAACTAACGGCCCTCGTTATTGCCTTAGTTTGACAATATTTTGTTGTGGACAAAGATGGGGAATTTCTTGTTATAAAAAGCTATTATATCGTGGACAAATTAGTTGAGCTATTACGGCCATTGTATCTTTATATAATATTTTCTCTCATGATTCAAACAATTTCGAATTGATTGTTACAATAATATCGTTCACGATTGGAGTGTACATACCGCTGGATTATAATATTATTGTGGTTTCATTATGATTCAAATAATTAATGATTATTATTAACGATAATTAAGTTTATAAAAGTTAATATTATGTTGCAAAAATTCCTAAAAAGAATATTTGTATTAATTACAATATCCTTCTGATTGAATTTCGTTCACGAAAAAAAAAGAATAATTAATGTATTTTGTATTAAAATTTTCATTTCACTATTCTAATTATAGCCAGTTGTTTCAACGAGACATGATATCCTATATAGATCCTTTCCTCTAGATAGGTCTCATATTTAGTAATGAAGCTAGTCCCGGGATGATACAAAGGCTGTCATGAGCAGGGTTTGAATCGAACAGGTAAATTAATCTGATGCAATTTTACCTAGTCACCGAGAGCTTGTTTTATAGAGACTATAGTTAGCTCATTAATCTATAAAGAAATTCTTTGTCAGCGATGCTTCGTTTAGCAATATTTTTTATTACGTATTGGAAGTTTTTTTTTTATATTATTTTGTATCTATTATTATTTTGCGTCAAGTTTTATATTAACATAGAGTATATTAAATGGAAGATTTTTTTTTAAAATTTATATAAATAGTATTAAGTATTAAGAAATCATGATGAATAATGTCATTTGATGACGCGTCAATAGCGCATTAGTTTACGGGTTGTATAGCGATGTAAAAGTCGCAGGTTACGTTCCGACTTCTTGGCTATTGTCGTCCTCACTCACACACACAAGCTGTACGCTTAATTGGAGGGGTAAATAGGAATATTAATAAATTCTAAAAAAAGGGCATTTCTATTATTTAAAAAAAATATCTTGTTAATTATTGATCGATATTTACGAACAATATAAGATAATGTAATAATAGTTTAGTTTTAATAATTATACGGCTAAACACATTTATATATTATTATCATAGCAATTAATTACGATATAAATTATATACTATTCACCAATAAGGGTTTTCTATTTGACTACGGCACCTTAAAATACCAATAATAAAACCGGCGCTACCATTATGGAGGGAATGTAATTAATTGGTTGGTTATGGAGAGGCGTTTTTTGCTGTCCTTTTGGACTCTGACCCCAGAGGGTTTATTTACGTACTAATTGAAATTGAAAATATTTCATAGTCGATTTGATGCGTGAAAGCGCCAACCGTAAAATATGATAATTTGCCATCTCTTGTTTAACACATCGGTAAATTTTGAATAAATACAGTCTATTATATATAAATGGTATAGTGCTTATAACAACTTCGTATAAGTAAATGAATTACTTAAATATTTTATCTTTCATTTCGAAATTTATTATTCTATTAAATTTTATTATATAAATTACTATATTATGAAAGGTAAATAGAATATATAATTGAAGCATATATTCTATTTCTACTAACTTTCAACGCATAGCTAATAATCGCATTGAAATTCGGGCAAGGAAAATATTCTTCACGTGATCGGCAATGAAAGAAAACACCATGTCTATATTTCTACCAACTTGCAGTGGTACACCTGGTAGACTAAACTCCAAGGTCTTCTTCTTAATAGGAAATTTCGTGTTGTTGTTTGGACTGTTACTATTATACAAGGTCTATATATAAAAACAATTTAAATAAAGTAATAAATTGAGTTAAGAGTTGTCAAAGGAGAATAACAACGGATAAAAGTATTTCCTGCATCAACGATCGTTTTCTAAGTTCTTCTGACCAAATAGATAATCTCGTGTTTTGTCAAAGGGGTAGGCTTCGGATTCCCAGATGTATCAGACTGGTCAGGCTTTGAAAGCGAGTCGTTGTAAAGAAAAACAAGGGTTGGATATCCTCATTGGTTCGCAGCTCACGACCTCACTTTGTTAAGAAAACACCGCCCGCCCTTTGATGTTTTGAGCGCGTTTTTTAATGCATACCTTGAAGGGAATTATTGATAGCTACGAAAGATTTGGGTAATCGATTTAGGTGTTTGACTTTTTGTTGAAAATATTTTTTTATATGTTTATGAATTGAAATTCTGATACTTTTGAAAATTATTTAAAGCTATTTACAAGTCGAAATTCGTAATAAGTTGTTTTAACCGATAATTGGCGAGTCTTTTTACTGAAAAAAACTTTTCAATAAAATATTTCCCTTCTACAATCCCCAGAAGCCATAAAGAATCTAAATTAATATTCGTTCTTTTATTTACCTTAATTTCAAAGTTGCGGATTTATTCAAATTTTTCAAACGATACGATTCTCAAACGGTACTACGAGGTAACTCACATAAAAACTTGGATCATTTTTCAAACGTAACGCCACTCCTTAAAGGCATTCAGGAGGTTCGATTCGTGTTTCTTATCCTTCATTCATTAGCAAGTTCAATCAGAAGGCCACAGCCTGCGGTTATTTATTACCTTACATCGGCCCTAACAATTACGAAGAAGGAAAAAGTTTCTCCATTACTGGCCCTTGGGAGGGTTTTCATACAAAAAAGAAATTGTACATGTTACCGTATAGCGCGAAATGGATTCCCAATTTCGATTTATATTCCATCCGTAATCGCTATTGTACGAAATGTATATCGAATTATACAAATGCTATATTGAACGTTTAAATAAAATATTAAATAAGAAGAATAAATATAAGAGGTACATTATTTGAAAATACTTTAAAAATGTATTTATTATAAAGTTTAGTGTATTGTATCGCCAGCACCAGGATGTGCAGAATTTCAGCTCAATAGATGTGGAACTGGTCTAAAAGACATGTGAAGTCAAATGAAAGCTTGTATTAACTAGGAACAAAATATAACCTAAAAATAGTCGAAGATATTGACAAAATAATTATAAATCAATCAATATGTGGTACAATTTAAAATTAATTAGATAGATTCCAGTAACGACAGCAGATAGTAGCTCATTAGCAGATGAAATGTGTGGACATTCGAAAATATACATCTTTATTTTGTGTAATATAAAGTCAACTGGCAATCCAAGAACTGTCAGGTCAAAATACAACATTGTCACGAATTATATAGCAGTTCAAGGAGAGGTTTTATTAAATTTCAATTTGTAGATTTGTGTTCGGATTGTCGGCACACCTGCTGACAGGATTACGTTCGGTCGGACACGTGCTGCGACCGTTAGGTGCGGATATATAAAATGTAGGAAAGTCTAAGTGAAATGTATTGTATTGTTCGCTAGAAGGGTTCTCCGCCCTAATAGATCGTGTTTGTTTTATTCGACTGCCTAAGTTTTCCTATTTCTAGAAGGAGTTTTGCTAGTCTGTTTGTCCTTCAATATAATCGTTTTACGAATTATCCTTACTCAACCCGTGCAAAGCCGGAAAGGGTGGGGCTGTGTACATATGTATATATGTAGGGCTTTCCACTGTATCATGTATCAGTTTTAACTAACAGTTGCTTAACTTATAATGTTAAATTTAGGCTCGATGTAGTTGAACATAGCTTGCAGCTGTGGTACTTGCATAGCCCCAGTCAAGCGAGCTGGTTGAATATTCAGAGACCACCTGTGCCTTGTTATTATCTCGTTATGGGCTTTTGTATTTCTATTATTTGTTAGAAGCAAACATATATAAATATTCATTTAAATGAATTACATTTCTTAATACTCAACAAATTCCAGCTACGTATTATTATTTACGTTATATATCATAAATGATTATATTTTAGTTGGCGAGGACGACAATAATCCAAGGGGCCAGGATCGAACCTGTGACTTTTACATTGCTAGGCGGCCCGTAAACCATTACATGCGCTATTGACGCTTGAATCGATTAGGTGACCCATTGCCAGTCTGACAATTTATGAGAAATAAATAATAAAAAAAATGGTAAAAAAATATGAATTTTTAACATTTACGTTGTTACTATCGAAGTATAAAATAAATTTATGTTAAAGTTAAAGTGCTTAGTCAAAAACAAACATTTTTTATTAATAAAATATACTATAAAATATTTCTATTTTTGAGAATATTTATAATATGTCAATCACTACTTATATTGGATATGTTATTACAGCCGCAAGGGTTGTAACGACATATTATATTCTGGATTAACATTATTTAATATTCAATACCCATGACCTTATTTATCTTCTTCTTTAGAAAGTGAAATCAATAATGATAGAAAGAGAAGTCTGTGTTTAATTAAACAACCTCTAAGCCACGTTTATAAGTAAGGCCGATAGATATTAAAGATAATCTTCCAAACGTATAATATATTGAAACAATAAATTTCGCCGTAATTGAATGGAGAACAGTTATTATGTATAGTAAAGCCTATTTCCTTCCTTGGGACTCAAGCTTGCTATCAAATTGCGTATCAAATATCATCAAAATCGGTTCAGTGGTTTAGTCGTGAAAGCGTAACACACACAAAGTGAGTTACTGTCACATTTATAATATAGATTACTGATATACAGTAACAGCCTGTTAATGACCCATTGCTGGGCTAAAGCCTTCTCTCCATTATGTGGAGAAGGTTTAGAGCTTATTCCACCACGCTGCTCCAATGCGGGTGGGTAGAATACACATGTGGCAGAATTTCAATGAAATTAGACTCATGCAGGTTAGGTATAAACACACAAATTAAGAACATGAAAATTCATTGGTGCTTGCTCGGGTATAAAAACACGATCATCCGTTAAGATTCACGCGTCCTGACCACTAGGTCATTTCGGCTGATTACTGATATAATCAATGTGATATTCAATTGAGCTATATTGAATAAATTTACAAAGCAATGAATTCAATTATTTGCTAAATCCAACATATATTTAAATAAAATGACAGTTTATATAAATGACGTTTAAATTCAAGATAAATTTCACTCTAAAAACACTGAAAGAGCGTGCGTGCCAGACATACTTACAGTGCTCAAATGAAATGTAAATACAAATGTAGGACGCCTTTTGCAGTCAGAATGAGAAACGAAATCACTGTTTATACTGCGATCTAAAGCCTGGGCTTTAATTATCCAAGTTATTATATCATTCCAGGAAGTGTGTCATGTATGTGACAGTAGTATATATTATGAGATATATCTCTGTAACAATATAAGCTCTTTTGTGAACGTATGATTTATTTGCTTAAAACTATAATTACCTTATAATATTGCTTATTTATTTAACTAAGCAATTGAAACAGGGGTCCCTTGATAACTGATGCGGAAAAAGCATATTCTAATTTCACTGTAATTATGTAACTTATCCGCATTTGAGCAGCGTGGTGGAATAAGCTCAAAATCTTCTGTTTAAAATGAGAGGAGGCCTTAGGCCCAGCAGTCATACGCAAGCTGTTACTATATAATATAATCATTGGAATATCTAAATCATGATTAGGTCATGACCCATTTAATAGATATGTATATGATGTCCTGACCGATTTCTTATGCATCCTCTCTTATCCGCATTTGAGCAGCGTGGTGGAATAAGCTCAAAATCTTCTGTTTAAAATGAGAGGAGGCCTTAGGCCCAGCAGTCATACGCAAGCTGTTACTATATAATATAATCATTGGAATATAAACATATCTAATTCATGATTAGGTCATGACCCATTTAATAGATATGTATATGATGTCCTGACCGATTTCTTATGCATTCTCTCTTCCATTCTCTTCCATTCTAAGAATAGCAATTTGTGCGGGACATTTTATAGCGTGTGTGCCGACATTAGTGCAGTCTATATTCAATATTCCCATAATACGATGGAATATGACCGGAAATAGTTCAGGTTCTGGACCAACAACTTTACGCACTTCTAAAATCCGAGCTGCTTGAGAAATCCTCGACAAAAAAACTTCAACATTTTCATTTGCCCACCCCCGTTCTGAAGCAGTACAGTATATACATAAAACTTACCCTCAGGTGGAAAAAATATTCAAATAAAAAATTTTGTTCGCATTAAAATATTACTAAAAGAAGTTTAGCGTTCCCACATTGAATGTAGTTCATTCCAGTGAATTATAAAAGACAATATATTAAAGATTCTCATCTCTTTCCACAGAATACCCGATTTCTATCTTATATTCCAATCTCAGGCTATTTTCCGAGCAATATTTCTCAATTGCGTCCACATTTAGATTTCAGCATCTAGATAACATTTTCAGTTCAAGTGGACGCAGGACGGTTCTCAGATAACAAATGCAATTTACGCCGCGCCACTTCAAAAGAATTACGCGATTTATATTTATTTTTCTTCCTATCTATTTATTTTCAATAATCGTTAAATGTATATAAATAATAATATTTATCTGATCATACTGCCAGTATTCTATATAAACAGATACATATTACAGTAATTTTCATACAATTCTAAATATATTTTATTCGAGTAGCCTTTTAAGCCACTGCTTGGCATATACATAGATTAACTGAGAATAATAGACAATTGCTATGCAAAATTTCACAATGATATAATTTGTAAATGATAAAAATATAATATTTATCATAAAGATATGTAATTAGGATGGAAAATTACTCAATTTATCGCCGCATCTTTTCCCTCGAATCTGTGCTTTCGAAACTCCCACTTCTAAATGCGTAGATTCGCTTTACGTTTAATTTAATCTTGTAAAATCACGATGAAAAAGTTCTTATAAGAGCTAACTTGAATAAAATACATTTAATTATGTTTTAGAAGTTTATATAGTTCTTTTGGATGTTCATTTGTTAATCAGAAGAAAAACTGTTTTATATAATGTATTTCTTAAAAACGATTTAAAAAGAACGATACATTATGGCTTATGAAAACGTAAAAGCTTTTTCCGAACCCCGTAAGACAATACACAATGTTTACTTCCATCTTAATAGAGCTCGGCGTGAAACCGGATGCGAACCCACGTCCAGTCTACCTTTGACGTTTATGAGGGTACACTAACACGAGTGCGTAATTTAATATGTCTATAACATAATCCCGTAGAAATTTATTACCTTCAACTTGAAATTGAATTATTTCGTTTACTTTTTTAGGTTAAATAATAAAAGGTATGAAATAAAAAAATATATTTATTACCTTAAATGTTAATCAACCGCGAACGCCTAGACAGATTCTGATGAAAAGTGTAGACTGTGTAAGTGGTTATGGAGAAGCGAAGTGGGAATGTAAGTCGCTCATCTAAAATCACATCTCAACCGAAAATCAAAAATCTTTATTCAATATAGAAACGTTACACTTGCTTATTGATTGCCAAAAAATTTACCAGCGGTTAACACCTCAGACCTGAGAAGTACCGGATTTTTTTAATCTCATATTTTATTATTACAATTATAAATATTTAAACTGATTTGAGTATTTACAGTGTTTATAAAATTACCAATATTTGATAATGTTATATCTTAATATAGAGAACAAACAAATTTACTCTTCGTGGATATATATAGAATTTATAAAAGCCTGTAGCTAACTAAGAACTATTTTTGTTTTCCTTTTAGTAAACTCGTTAGATCTAGTGCAATTATTTTTTGAGGTAACAACTCTCTCATTACAAAAGTATACAACTTTTATATATTGTTCTTTATCTCCTTTTCTATTGTAAAAATATAATTAAGTTTGCATTTTTAATAATTTGTTATGATTATTATTTCAATTTTTTTATACACACTTACTATAAAATCAAAAAATAATGTAAATGTTATACGACTATGCAAATATCTCGTTTAAAGAAATGATAATATTGACTTTGAGATGAACAAAAAACGCACATGAAAAAACACTGAAGCATGCTCTAGTCGCATGTGATTGATGCAACGTGTTGCCTGCAGTAGACCATCTTGGATCTTAAGCGACGTATTTGTTTACATATATATATATTATACACACATACATAAGTTTTTGTATTTAGAATATTTAATTTATATTTGTTATTGGTAGAATCCCATATACATAGTACAACATATAATATACAATATTTTTTACATTTCTTATCAGTAAAACCCCAGCTATCATGATATACTTGAAAATCCCCAAACCATAGCAATCATATTCTATATTTATACCATAATACAGCTACAATTTTTGTATTGACGATGATATAATTTACATTTCTTATTAAAAAAATAGTGAAGCCGAGTGGTAAGAACGCGTGAATCTTAGCGGATGATCGTGTGGTTAAACCTAGGTAGGTACCACAGAATTTTTATGTGCTTGTGATTATAATTCATCTCGAGCTTGACGGTGAAGGAAAACATCATGAGGAAACCTGCATGGGTCTTATTTCACTAAAATTCTGCGACACGTGTATTCCACCAACCCGCATTGGAGCAACGTGCTGGAATCATGGAGCACTGGTGGTAGAGCTTTGTACAAGCTCGTCTGGGTAGGTACCACCCACTCATCAGATATTCTAACGCAAAACAGCAGTACTTGGTATTGTTGTATTCCGGTTTGAAGGGTGAGTGAGCCAGCGTAATTACAGGCACAAGGGACATTACATCTTAGTTCCCAAGGTTGATGGCGCATTGGTGATGTAAGCGATGGTTAACATTTCTTACAATGCCAATGTCTATGGGCGTTGGTGGCCACTTACAATCAGGTGTCATATGCTCGTCCGCCTTCCTATTCTATATATATAAAAAAAAGAATAAGCTCCCAACCTTCTGTTCCTGTTCTCAAAAACTGTTCCTCAAAAAGGGAGACCTCCTCTCCCCTTAGCCCAGCAGTGGGAAATTCACAGGCTGTTACAAAAACAATGTATTAACAAAAATCCATAGTGCCACGGGTTGAATTCGCTAAACCATTTCAATTGTAATTTGAATTTGATTGCACAAGAGACATCCGCGAATTCAATTACTTTACTGCTCGATTTAACTAAACCTGTAGCGAACTATATACACATATACTAATATATTATAATAGCTCTAATAGTGCCCAATATGAAACCCGATGAACCAGTACATCATTAAAGGATGAAATTGAATGCCGGTCAATTTGATATAGGATCGAAATCTATCAGAGCAACTATTCATGTAATGATATCAATGACGCGAATGGCTATCGTAATAAACCGTTTCTATTACCGTATATTGTTTGTCGTCAATATTTATTGACAAAGTTTAAATATTAGTATAATTTCATATTATTTCCGTGAGATAAACATTACAGAATAAGAAGTATGTTTATTTGATTTAAGATTGTATTTGTTAACATGTATTTGATTTGGGCGACTTTTATATTATTTTTAGTAATATTTGTAAATAATGGATCGTTATGTTTGTAATGAACAAATAATAAATAAATGTGCTGTCGAATTGGAGGGCGTTAGTAGCTACGACACGGTATTATACTATTGTAGTTATTATCGTCTATATTGTTTAAGATATGTATAATTTGTTCAAAACGAATAAATAAATAAATAATGGAGTAAAATATAACTTTTGTTCGTAAATTATAATTGTACTAATGTTTTCTTATTAGAGGGTAGATTTTGATTCTTAATTTCTGTTTACATTTATGTTTTTATTTGTGTTAATATCGTGCTCGGTGGTGATCAAAAAAATCATAAGAAAAATGCATGTATCGGATGAAATTCTGCCACATTTACATCCACTAGTGCATTGGAGCAGCGTAGTGGAATCAGCTCTAAATATTATCTTCAAGAAGTACGCCTTTTTTTATACGTGGGCAAACCCTCTACCACAGATGATGATGATGATAAAGGGTTATGTCGGACTCTTACCGACTAAAATCACCACGGTCAGTCTTCGCTCCGCAGGGGGCAAAGTTACGGACACACTTGCGTAATCATCCGCGACTCCGCTAGCGGTTGTTCAATTAAAGAACCCTTCATTGTCGAAAACTCCTATTTTTTTGCTACATGCTTGTTGGAATTGGCACGCTTTCGTCCTAGGGGGACCCTATACTTTTCAAAACTACTTTACAAAGGTATTCTTCACGGAGGTAGGAAGGTTATTACGCCGACTGCGCCCTACTCTCCTACACTTTATCGGTGCTGCCAGAGCATTGTTCTCCCTCTCTCTTTCTGCCATTTATTTTTGCGCTATAACGGTCTCGCAAAAAGTGAGCATAGCTTTACAAGACTTTTCACCGCCAATCACGGACTTCACCACGGCTGGCAGCGACAAGTCCTCACCGACTGCTACGATCAATCTTTGCCGCGGCTCTTCCCAAGCTGGACATACCGGTAGCGTGTGTCACATGACTTCATTTGTTTTGCAGGCGTGACAAATTGGTGTCGGTTCCCTTCCAGAAATTTTACACAAATATCGTCCAAAGCACCCGTGCCCGGATAGCATTTGCACTAGGTGAAATGTCAACGGTGGGCGTTTTCGTTCCATCCATTTCTGCAGTATTGGGCGAATTGCTTCTATTGTATGGTGGTCACCATACATGTTTATGATTATTTTTAGTTTATATATGTATCATACACAAATATATTACACAAACAAATCTCTTTTTCTTCGATGAAATGGAGTCTAAGCAATTAAAAGTAAATGCTGACATTAATAAAGATGTTTCTATGTCTTGCATTTTCCTGTTGAATAAATCTATTAAAAATAAAGTGTATGAAGAGTTGTCATTAAGAGTATGTTGGATCATTCTTTAAGAGTACTTTTCACCCCGTGTCGTACAGCAGACATACAAAAATCATAATGTCAACTTCAAAGTGTACACTTGAACTATAAGATATATTCCATTATTTTTATGAAGGTGAATATAGATCTAATAACGTTATATTGTTTTAGACTCGGCTTATTTGTTTTTATAGTTAATGTGCTCCTCTAATAATAACTAAACACTTGTACGGAAAACGATTTTTTGAAAGAAAAAGTGCGCGTAGGAATATTAAAAAGAATAATATTTATTATTTTAAATATATATTTTATATAGAAAGTAACGTATTATATTAAATTTTATTTATGCTTAACATAAGAAAAATACAACAGTATATAAAAATTACATAAGATTTTTAATGAAGTAAAGTTAAAACTAGTCTACATGTTCGTTGCCATAAGCAAAAGGCTTTGGCATGTCTACAACAATAGTTAACCTGACATCGCATTGTGTTCATTATTTTAACCCATCAACTCCTAAAGTCCTTGTCCAACCATAATCATTGAGTCAAAGCGTATGATAGACGGGGGATATCCCGCGGGTAAATTATTCCCGCTCACGTACACAGAAGTGCAAGGCTTCTCGCTTTGTTCTGAATTTTTAATCAGCGCGCCTTGTGAAAATAAAAGTATTCGGATATGCTATAAGCCAGCACAATAGCATAATATTAGAGTTCCCGCAGACAATAAATACACTAGGAATAAAGGCCGTTTGTCTAGCAATGCGAAAGCAACTTCCGTAGAAAAATTCGCAGACTGTCAAACAGTTATCAAAAATTGGATGAGCTATTATTGAATATTGGAAAATCTTTTGTATTCATCTCGTATACTGTTAGTGCAAAGGGTTTTATATAATAACCAGTTTTTGCTCGCAGCCTGCCGATATGTAAGGGGGGGGGATACCCTATATCTTTTTCTGTATCTCTGACAACGTATCTCAAACTATCATGACGATCGGTTTAGTAATTAAGACATGGAAAAGTATCAGATAAACACTCACTTTGACATTTTTCAATATTAGTAAAGACTGTCGATACACATATAGATACGCTAGCTGTTCCGCAACATTTCATGTTGTCGCGTGATTTTATAATGCTTATAATTTAAAATATAAGGCTTATCTAACGCAAACGTTTTTACGAGCGCTAAAGCAAACAATTTATCCATGTATAATACTAGTGCAAAAAAAAATTATTAACAAAAACCTTTTTTAAATTAAATTTAAAATAGAAACACGACTTTATAAAGGTTCCAACGTACGTATCATGTTATTGTACGTATGTATATACATTCTATATGTAACGCATTTCACGAAATAATGAAGATGCAAAATCATTATCAGAGATAACGATGCAATGTCATGATTTTGATTTAGATATTTATAACGCATTGTTTATTTATTAATGTTTTATATCGTACAATATTTTCGCTAATTTTTAATAAGACAAGTGGTTATTTAGACAACGCTTTTGATATCTTCTTTTAGCCTTGATATCTAGTGGTTAGATATGAGTTAATTTAAGAGACATTAAGACTTATAACTTTTGCAACTGGAAAAATTGAGTTTCATATGGAATTGTTGATAAATACACACCTATATATCTGATATCCGTTGACTGACAGTAAATAGCATAAAAACTGGCAACCATGTTTGACTTCTAATCAATAAATTTAAAGTTTTTCTTGGATAAGTTCGTGCGGTCGAAGATATAACGAAGGAAAGTTTTCAAACTGGTGGTGTCCAGCGGCGAACTTACGAAGTTTCCGAGACGCCAACGACGCGACTGGTCGACTTCGGATCGATTTAAATTTATCTATTATTTATTACGTGCATAGGCTTAACCATATTTCATAACATACCTATGTACATACTTATAGTTTGTATATATACCTATATACAATATTTTCTTTAGCACAGACTTGAATTAATAGTAAGAATATAAAAATCTTACTATTTAATTAATAATACTCTCATGTATTTATACATAACTTTATGTCAGTAAAACAATTTAATAATTATTTTAACAATACACGATGCGTTTTTGTAAAACGGCTATGAATCATATATATATAAACTATCATTCAGTATTTTATATAAGCGGATATAAAATACGTAGCATCTTAGTTATAGCATTATATAAACAACTTGGTGTATTGATAAGATAACACTAACGATAGCAAAGGGAAAACTGACTGCAACGGTTAGTACGGCTGACGATATTACATACCTACTTTTAAATGTTACAATATTATGGAATGAAATGAAATAAGCTGAAATTGTCCTGTGGATAAAAAACGAATAACTTTATTTTATTTATACTGAAATGAAATCAATGAATTTAATTATAATGTTTTAAAATTTAACGTAACCGCTTCCGAGTTTCGTCACCTGGACTTCGTTTTTTTTAATAACTACTATTATTTTCATTTATTTTCATAGGCCTGGTTTTTTATTAATACTTTTTATGTAACGTACACATTCCGTACACACAATATTTTTTGATTAATAAATACTTAAAAAATGATATCCTTTAGAAATAAATACATATTTTTGGAATCTTAAATTTTTGAATGACACAAGCAAATTTTTAAAAAGTACTTCTTATATAACGCGCAAAATTTCTGACACGGAAAAATTCTATCAGATTTTTATCACTTGAAATAAATGGAACGAATTCGAGAGTTTTCGAATTAAAAGAAAATGTGGAGGAAATGTTTCTCCTTACAATGTTGTCAATCAGTCACCACCCTTAACGCGTTTCCTTCACCGCTCACTTCGCTGATTTGATTGAAAACTTCTTTGCACACCTGCGACTCAGAGAAAAGTGTATGTATGACGAGATAGATAAGTTTTTATTTAATTTACGATTCGCTGGCTCTCGAAATTGTCTTTTCGATTCGATGTATGTGTATTGTGATACAAATGAATCGTTTATTTATATTCGAAAATGTTCCGAGTTTCGTTTATTCAATAATTACAATAAGAATTGTTTATTCGTTCCTTTATATAACTTACTAATGTTTACCCGCGACTTCATCTGCATTTTAAATAAGTGGGGAGATCATGGTATTGTGGGAAGGGTTGTTATAAAATATTTCATAAACATCGGTTCAGTGTTCAGCCGTAAAAGCATAACAGACAGAGTTACTTTCGCATTTATAATTTTGGTATTTCATTATTATAAGTGACATAATTTCCACTGGGTTGTTTTCATATATCATAGTGATTAGGTAGAAAGAACGTTCTAGAAGAGAATATAGATAGGATAAGAGTCTTAATAAAAAAAATACGTAAGAAATATAATAGGTTTTAGACGCAAATAGATCTGCTTCAGTGGCGTAGCTATCATAGGGCAAGGTGGTAAGGTGTACCATTACTCCCTTAGATGAAAGCGGGCAAGGCATACCAGTAATAGGAAAATTTTATATAGTTTTTTGTACTAACTTTCATGGCACAACGGAAGCGAAGAAATACAAACAATACTTGTATAACAATAGTAATATAAGTCGATGATTATATTAAAAGCTTTCAACATGTACATATATATAATTAGTGTTTGGGGCCCAATGTACCTAGTAAAGTTAGACGGTTAAAATTGTTGGGTTAAATTCGTTTATGTGTCCCAATTCGGCACGGGTAACGCTCAATCGCTCCCGAGACGATCCGAGTTTCAGGTTAACCCGTACGCTGCTAACAATCGCCGGGAAAATTAAAGCAAGTGCACAATACTGAGATTTTCGTATCGAATTACCTTAACGTTACTTGGATATTGAAATTTTAGTTTTGTATATCCGTATTATTTTATTAATTAGATTTGCTTAATTAAACCATGTAATTAATATATTTATTTTATTTTACACATAAAACGAAATAATTGGAATTTGTTAAATTATTTTAAAACTTACTTCTCGTTAATATTGTAGATTAAAGAAAGCTCCCCTAGGAAAACCTGTGCTGGGGTTTGCACAGCAAAACCAAATACGCCGAGTCATACAAGTATAGATACAGATCTATTTAATATCGATGAATAAGTGACCGTTAGCCCAAGACGAATTTGTATTTTTTTTAATTTCAAGATCATATTTCGATGAACCGTTTCAGTTTCATTATAAAAACAGCGTTGCAACATTTTAATATATTTTAAAATAAAAACATAAAATTGAGGTGACAATCATGTGAATAGTAATAGCAACTACGTTAATATGTCACAATAAAAACTTTTTTCAAAATGCATTGCATCATGTATATCGATTTAGTAGTGTTTTTCAGTTAGGCCTTATAAAAAAAAGTTTACTCATTTATTAGTATAGATTTTTAATATAAAACAGCCTCACTAAATACAAAACCAAAGTTATAACTATAATGAAATACAAAAGAATGGTTATTTAACCATCTGGCTGAAAACGCTCCTTACCTAAATTGCGTTTGTTTTAGTCTGAAAGAGGTCCTCTTTTAGAGGTTCGCTGCTCGCAAGCAATTTCTTTTCTTGCTACTGAAAATAGTTTCAATTTTCAGAAGCACCTTGTTCCTAAGCGGAGGAAAAAAGCTATTCGTGTTTAAAATTCCATTTCTTTAATATTACACGAAAAACAAAAGTATTATACGTGTTTAGTGTTTCTGTTTGTTAGTTATTATATAATATATGATATTCTAAATGTAATTGTTAACATCATATAAAAGAATAAAATAAAATACCTAAGCTAGTCATCGCAGTTAAAATCACAATTTTTTTCTTCAATGAACTGAAATAATGATTGTATGAAGTCTATTGTCAAACTTGGAAACTCGACATTCACCTAAAAATCTTAAAAGCAACTAATAAACTTTACGACGTCTTGTCGCTGAACTTTTTAATAAATTCATCCATCTGAAACCGACATTACGCACAGACCCGAAATGACAAAGGCGAGACCATTTGAGAGCCATTCCTTCATCTATCAGAGTGACACGTAATCAAACAATACAATAAAACTTCTCTACCGAAAAATACTTGAAAATAATTCTCCATTTAAATTCAGGGGGAAAAGTCAGCTAGTATGTTAACAAAGACTTCTCCGGAGGTAATAACCACTGGCTTCCTGTATTGTATAGGTTTCGAAAAAGGTTGAAATAGCGCAATGAAACAGCTAAATGCATCGAGGGCACTTTTTCAACAGGATTTATATCTGGGAATAGCTATTGTGAGATTTTAAATTGTATAGGTTCTTTAACTACTACTATGGTTCAGTAGTTAAAGTATGTGAATCTTAACTGAAGATTACGGGTTTAAACACTTATTCTGATTTATATATAAATACATCGTGTGGTGTATCTGCATCTGTCAGGTGACATGTCTATCCACGACACTGCATTGGAGCAGCGTGGTGGAATAAACTCCAAATCTTTTTCTTAAAAAGGAGAGGAGGCCTTAGCCCAGCTGTGGGACTTTTAAAAGCGTTTACCTTATATATACTTTGAATAAATTTGAACTATACATAGAGATTTTTTTATGAAAAAAGCAAGAGGTGTTTATAAAACAAATAAACATTAAATTTGTTGAACATACGCATTTTTATTACGTTATGTCTGATGAAGTTATGCTCGTATAAAACAATGGCAGAAATTTTCCCATGTTTATATCCACGGTGCCTGTTTCCATCTCGTTTGAAATTGCTAGAGTTTAAATAGTCTTGGTGAGAACGCTTATGTATCCGAGTAAGGATGCCTACTAAACAAGCCTCGGGCACAGATGTGGGCATCGTTATACTTCAAAACTCGTAACGATAATTGCTCTCATCATCACAGTCATTATTGTGATCACTTTAGGTTCGTTCCACTTGTCAACGAGACGTTTCCTTTATATCTAATAGAATTACACATACCTAATTAGGATATTTAATAATGTGTGTTATTTTTTATTAATAATAACAAGAGCAGAGCAGACCTTTGCCCAATAGTGGGAACGTTACAGTCATTAATTTGTAAATTAATTTTCTTTTTTGAGTTCGTAAATATATGTATTGGAGATCTATCTATGGGTATGATAATATTTGTTAGTCTGGATGTATTATTTTAAATTATATATAAATCAGTCGACTATAATATATAACATTGACCTAACCTATTCTTTCTTCCTACCCCATCCCTTCCTTATAGTATATATATTTAGATGTATATATTTATTTAGTATATTTTGTTAAATTAAATGATATTTGATTGTTATGTTTATAATGAACAAATAATAAATAAATGTGCTGTCGAATTGGAGGGCGATAGTAGCTACGACACAGTTTTATACTAATGTAGTTCCTATCGTATTTATTGTTTAAGATATGTATAAATTGTTCAAAATAAATAAATAAATAAAATACACAGGCATCAAGTTACCTATGTTAGGAATTAATGACCGTGTAATTAAAAAAAAAAACATTAAAACAAATAAAATTATGCACACAACTTTGTTTGTTGAATTTAATACAATTAAAAATAAATAAGAAAAGTCTAATAGAGAATGAATACGAAACACAATAACAACAAAAAATATATACTCATGTTCCGTGTGTTTGTGTTTGGGTTTTTTTTTAATTATACACAATTTCAACACCGTTAAATTATATTATTAATTTTTATTCGGTTTGTTTCAGGTGGAACGATCTCTCGTAATTCTCATCTAAATTAAAGTATTCCAGCGATGGCGATGATAATCGTTTGCGTATGCAGATCACTTCGATTGTTTAGGGAATAAGGTGTACATAAAGTGTACGTACAACTCGTACATATAGATTAAATCCTTTCAAATGTAGCTCATTGTCTTTGCTCACATAGCATGATATTAGTTTCCAGCTAGCAATATAATAGGTATGTATGACCTGACTACACAATTTGTTGAGATCGTATTAATTATTATTTGATATATATTTTTTTTATATTTTATATCAGCTAGTAATCATTTCGCTTGGGAACAATTAGCGTTTTGTTTTATAGCGGTGTCGTAGAGACACTGCCCCTCTGATCTGGAGATCCTATGATCAATATCAAAAAGTGTTTTTTTTTTCGAGTGATTGACAGTAGCCACCCAAAATCTGGAAAATATCAATGCTTATATTCTCGTGCCTCAGAAAGCATGTAAAGCCGTGAAGTCACCACTAGATCTTTTTTTGAGGGTGAGGAAATAGGTCTGTGTTATGCACACACTTGTGCACTATAATATCACCTGCATAATTAACTTGTTTCTATTGAGTCTAGTCGCTGAACGTAATCGGTCAAAAGTAAAAGAAAATTACTATAAATTAATTTAAAAAAAAAAGAAAATATTACCAAGTGATCTTTTCTATTATATGGTCAACAAAAAAAAATTAAAGACCATAAAAGGTAAAAATAAAGGGACTTTAACTTATCAATTTTTTGTAATTTTCACAAAACATAGATGATTTAGATATATATTTCAAAAATATTCATAATATATTCATCATAAAACTTCCACCTACCATTACATAAAAGTCTAATGTCAAGCGAAATAGTATTTTTCCTTGAATTTAAATAAACAAAGACGAGAATAAAACTTTCTGCTTTATAATATTAGTGCGATAGTAAAAACTTAAACAGTTTTGTTTAAGAAAAGAAAAATGTCGTTCTTGTGTTAAAACAGTTCTTATTCTTTTCAAGTTACTTTGAACAAAGACTTTTTGTTCCTGGCTGTCGATGAAAATCGCTACTTTTTCTTTAAAACGGTTGCCTAGGTTATAAACGAGCTTGTATTACAGTTTATAACGTGTGCACTAAGTAACTTCCTAACTGATCCAGTTTACTGAAGAAAATTACTCGATAACCCTGTTTAAGTTCGTAGAAAAACGTGCTTAAATTTTATCGTTCACACGTTTTTATAATCAACAAGCGAATGGAAATTACGGTCTTAATTGTTGACAATACAAAGTTCATCTTATGTCAATAAACGTATTATGATTTTTAAAATGGAATCCCGCTATAATCAGAAGAATATTATGTCTTTTTATAAAAAATATATTTGCACGACAATAAAATTAAAAAAAAAATTATATTCTTATAAAAAACTGAAAACAAACCCTTTAACAAAGTAATCAATTTATAATTATCATCAATTTAATTAACATTTAAAACGGCATAGGTTGATTACTACATTGATTTTCATGACATAACTTATTCGAGTGATGAAAAATTCAATATGATACTCGACATTAAAGCGTGTCCTTAAAATATAACATAGTCCAATGTAATATGCAAATATACACACATATATATATCAGACCGATTTCGGCCACAGCGGCCAATCTCAAGAGGGATTAGCTAACTGCGCAGGAGATATTATAGTGAACAAGTGTGTGCGCAAACACAGGTGCATTCTCTATTCCCTAGCTCTCACAATCCGTGGGACGGCAACCCGACACGACCGGAAAGAGTTCAGGCGCAGGACCAACAACTTTAAGTGCTTTCAGAGGCACGGGAGTGTACACACTTCCAACTTCCAGACTCCGGGCTGCTACTGAGAATTTTTTGATAGAAAATCCCAATAAATTTGTATTGGCCAGACCTGGGAATTGAACCCAGGACCTCCGAACAGTCAATATATATATTGTATATATACACCGACATATTGATACAATTAATTTCCCTGATCAGCATTTAGGCATTATTCGTAGGTACTTATTAATTAATAATATATATTATTTATTAAAAGACTCGATCGGCTCTTAGGTGAAAGAGTCTCGTGGGAGTGAAATAGAAATTACGCAAAAGTACTTAAGGTACAACAAGCGAATCACTACCAAATGGCAATTAATAATAGCCTCTATTTTATAAAGCAAAAAGGCTATATTGTTGGTAAATATTTACAAAGTATACATGTTGTCGATTTTGTCGACGACAAATGGAAAAGAAAAGCCGATTACAAGTCTCAACCAAGCCCACCCTCATTGTAGCACAAGTTGAAATATATCATTAGTATTAATAAACTATCGTCTGCTATTGAATTTGAGGAGTTGCACGCTATAACGTCTAACGATAAAATTATGAAGGACTGTAAAATATTAAAAGGAGCCTTAGTAAAAACATATTTACTTTACTTAATTTTTTAAGAAAAATATTCCTAAATTTACTTTTCTTAAACATAAAACAAAGAACCCTCGAAGAATCCCAACAGTTACACTTTTAAATGGACGCGTCCTACTTTCAAGCTCTCGACCAACTTCTAGTATTTAAGTGACTCAGCATTTTAATATAAAAAATATTATTATGACAGAAATCATGTGTCAAATAAATCTTTCAAAAGTAATTATAAAGCTTACCTTACTAGGCTTTTTTACTTTTTGATACAACAGCAAAATTTGAACCGAAGATTGTGGGTCCGAATCCATCTCGTTGTAATGAGAAAACTTGCATTTGTAGGATAAAATTCTGCTACACGTGTATTTTCCAGCCCGCATTGGAGCAGCTTGGTTGAACTTAGCCCAAAAATTATCTTTAAGAGGAGCGGAGGCTCTGTCCAGCAGAAGGATAAATGTTATATAGAAAATCCATTAACATTTATAAGCATTTTGGATAGAAAAACAACAACAATAAAAGAGGAATAGCTTCATAAAGCAAAGTTTGTAACTTCTTAAGCAAAGTTTATTAACATAATCATAAAAAACCCGGCTAAAATGTATTTGCAATATTTACGGTGGATATCGTTTCTTAAGTTAAATTGTGTCCAATAAAATAATAAATTTCATGAAAATTCATTATAGTCTGTTGAATATCAAAGTTAAAATATTATATTTCGTGGCGTTCCCCATCGTCTGTAGTGCATATTGAATCTGAAATAAACCGCTCGAAGGGGAAATGGGAGGCTACAATGGTGAAAATGACAGTGTGGGCTCGCAGTCTCTCAGGTGGGAAGCCCTTTTTATTATTTACATCGCATTTTCAACGAGTGTTTGCCATGAGCTTTACTTTGATTTTGGAAAAGTGGCGAGATGTAAACGTGTGATCTGAATACATAGGGACGCTATTATATTCAGTTTTTATGGTAAGTGCTTGCGTTGTGTTAGCAATGGTTTGTTTTAGTACTGAAATAGGGCCCTTACGGTAATACGTACCTATATCCATGGTGCTTGTTTTGTTGTGGCCGGGTTCTCTTTTGTTCATCTTTCCGGCTTATTACCAAAATTTTATTGGTTATTTTTTTAAGCTCAGACAGCTTATGCTTAACACGTCGCAATATAAGGTTGAAGTGTTACGTTCGAATATGTTATGTACTAAGGTTGCGAATGTAAAAAAAAAACTATATCATGGTCAAAATATACTTAACAGAAGTAGGATTCATACAGGCAAATTCCGATAATTTTTAAAAGATAAAACCTATATATTTTCTATATACGAAAATATATTGCATATACATTTAATTATATGTCGCTTTTAATTAAAGCGATATAGCCATTTTACAATGGTTACATATGTTCAGTTTACATGGTAGTTTTAAATAACTATAGCTTCGTTTTTTTCTCCCCTACGAAGATTACAGAATGGAATGCCCGAGAGAGAAGAGAAAACGAGTGGGACTTTCATGGTGATAGGATTTATGAAATATCTCGTTACACGACTTCACATCATACTAGTGCTAAGCAGGTAAGTTTTCCTACTGTTTTTTTTTTATAAATTCACGCAAAAATTACAAATTTGAATAATTAGTATTATGATATTGTATAGCTTTAAGACTGACATAGACTTGCTATTTGTTTTTTTAAATTAGTTATATTTCTCGACGTATAAGTATCTAAAACATAATTAAATTCTCGCTAGGTTATATTATATTTAATTATGATTATTAGTTACAAGTTTCTACCACCGTGTATTGGGGGACTTGGTATCTTAATATTTCCTTTTCTGTACGCCAGACAACGTGTATACAAACTTTCATAAATATCAATTTAGTAGTTAAGGCGTAACAAACCAACATATAAACAAAAACATTTTCGCATTTATAATATTAGTTAGAATTTAAAGGTTATAGGAATTAATTACATATTTTAAATGTATTATTTATAATTCGCTGACAAAAATATAAAAACATTAATGTAATATAAAAACCGCCTTCGAAAAGTGTTATAAAATATTTTACGTCCTTATATAAATTAAATCTCACGAGTGAAAACGATCCAAGTCTCCTCGAAGTTAGACAATACGATAATTTAAACAATTCAGTGAACATTTCTGAACGAAATGAATCGAATTAGCGAACGCGTGAAATCATGCAGTTATTTGTCATGGTAGAACTTCGTAACACGATGTTAAATTCCAAATGAGTAGGCCGGTAAGAGATTATTAACTCAACTCCGCGGAAAGTGCGGCAACTCGGTCCAACGCTTTCCAATTATTGTCATAGATTAATTAATTTAGTAGCTGTGCTGTTGTTTTTATTTGTTTTTAATTTGTTTTAATGGCATTTGTTTATCATAATCATCACTAGTATTATAAAGAAGTGAGTTTTTACAGTTTATTGGGTACGAATTCAAGTAATAACGACCAATTTAACTGATATGATTTTAGATAGCTATATATTATAGTTTCTGAGTACGCTATGAATGTGTTTCATATTGTTTGAGATATAGTTTATTATGTCAACAGAAATAAAATTATCATTCCATATAGTTTCCAAATGAATGCAGTAATAATTATAATACATATACAAATACTTATAAGTAGTTTAGATATTCTATAGTTAGACAGTCTAATAGTTTAGATATTCTACCGCAAAACAGCAATACTTGATATTGTTGTGTTCCGGTTTGAAGGGTGAGTGAGCCAGTGTAATTACAGGCGCAAGGGACATAAAATCTTAGTTTCCAAGGTTGGTGGCGCATTGGCTATGTAAGCGATGGTTGACATTTCTTACAATGCCAATGTCTAAGGGCGTTTGGTGACCACTTACCATCAGATGGCCCATATGCTCGCCCGCCTACTTATTCTATAAAAAAAATATGTAGGATTTTCAAAATGGGTTCAAAAATAATTGTACCAGCACATATATCTATTTTATAGATATGACTATCAATTTTTTTTTAACTCATTTTTATTATATAGCAATTTGGATTTCATTCCTTGCAAATTTTATTCACTCAGTACATTGTATTTACTCAGGGGTTAGACTGCTCGTTTCGGGTATTATTTTATTATAATATTTATTTATATATTTTGGTCGGTGCACCTAGCGAAAAGGTTTCTTACGCAGTTGACGTAGGTTCTATGGAAGCTCTATAGCTTGATCGAAACCCGGCTTGTTCTGGGGGTTGAAACTCGTAAGTTCGTTGATGTTCACAACACTTGAAAATAGTTTATATACATATGTGGGTCTGTAATATATAATATTCGACTGTCCTTACTTGGGAGTTTTTTATTTGAAGAATGAAAATTTATTTGTTTAATAAACTGAGGGAATTGATTAGTCCACATCTGCGTTCAAATTTCATTTAAACTAATCTATGTGTGTTATATAAGTTGCCGCGTATTTCAAAAATGCTTCATTCCATGTGCTGTTCGTTTGTAACTAAAATTATAAAAGGCTGCGCGGTTACGAGTACACCAATGCGCCTGACGCGGAATTTGACGAAACAATTACTTTATTCCCATTATACATAAAACTAGAGAATTTCAGTTATATAACAACATTGACACAATATTGAATTATTTTAATAAGTTTTTTTTTTAAATTCTGTTTTCAATTTTCCTTTTCGTGAAAATTGTAAGAAAATTGAATAAATATACTTTTCAGTGATTGATAGTTTAAAGTAATTAATTTATTAAATGTGTGGTACATTTATAGTATTATAATATTTATTTTATGTGGGCAAAGGCCTCCTCTACTCTTGGCAAAGGTTTGGAGGTTTTTCCATCACGCTAGTCCTGCATTAGCAGGTTGGTGGTGCATGTGGTTCAATTTCATTTTATTTTAATTTTATTCCTTGTGTTTGTAATGTGTTCCTTCCGTTGTTTTCCTTAACAAATGAGCTCGAGATAAATAACCGACTAAATTAGGAACATACATATGTGTGAAAAACTGACATGTTATATAATTTTAAAATATAAATATATATATTTTTTCCCATTGAATATTTATGCAAATAAAATAAACGCTTTTCTTTTGATAATTCTTGAAATTGATTAAAGTAACATATAAATTTTATTTTGTAGCAAAAGAATAAAGGCGAACTTGGTAACTTTTAAAGATTAATTCTCTCGATAAAATTTCACGCTCGAAGTGTTGTAACTACTTTCCGAAGAGGGCAAGACTGATATCAGTAAAATTACACAGGCTTAAAAAGCTGTAGACCTTTTCGTAAGAAGATTATATTATTTATAACTATTTAAAAAACGAATGTCGTTCTTAAATTTACTTGATGATTCTTTATAACCTTACTTTTTAATTATACGTTTAGTAATTGAATGATTTATTTATGAGTTGTGTAATATATTTCATTCAATCTTCTGATGAAGAAACTGATGTACAATTAAAAGCTTTGAATATCCATATTCATTGCGACATATCATTTAGAATAATAAATTATTATATTTATTAAATAACGACTTCTATTAAAACAAAATAAAATTGGGAAATTTAATATGCGGTTATTATAAAATTTGTTTGTGTTGTATAAATATATTAGTCGAATTAAAAAATCGATAGTCACTTATTAACTAGAGTAATGGACTAACGTTCCATTTATAAGTCTTTCTATTAATTTGGCTCAGCGGGAAACGAGACTAAGGTCCCCACGGGCCGCGGAACTCAGCCTTTTTATGGCTTTCTTTTAAGGCAACAGCTCTTTAATGTCCGTTAAAGAACATTTTATCTTTCTTAGTTTGTCTTGTCAAAGAAAAAGGGTTCCGGTACTCCGTGACACATTTCGGATAACGGAAAAAGATAAACCGTGTCTTTAGTTTTATCTAGTTTTTCCTGTTAGGAGATTCAACGGTATATTTGATTCAAAGAATCATTTAAATCTTCTTAACCAATTATATATACTGGTTCTACATATTCTTACAATACCAATGTCTATTTGCGTTAGTGACACTTAACCTCAGGTGGCCCAAATGCTCGTCCGCCTACCTCAAAAAAAGTATATAATGCTCCTTGCGATTTTAGTCCATTATGTTTGACTACAGTTTATAATTAATTAAAAATAAATATAATTGACAATATTTACTGACTCGTGTATTTTGATTATTTTAATTATTTTAACCGTGATAACTTACCGGCTTTGCTTTTTTTACGATATCGTAGTTGCATTATGTGATATGTTGCTTATGTAGTATTATTCCCTTGCGTCCTCTTTCTAAAGAATACGTTAATTTTTTTTTGTTTTCATTCCATTGCTCTTTTCAGTCTTCATTCCCAAGCTGATAACAAACTTTAATATCCCATAAATCATAGCCAATCTTAAAGCGGAATTCTTGCCACTGAAGCTGAAATACTCAAGAATGATCTTCGTCGAGACACATTTACGTCATCTCGTCTTAAAATTAGTTTTCTGTTTTCTACTTACGTCATATATGTATATATGTAATTAGTTGACTTAATATTAAAATATTTTCAAATATGTTATTGATATATTAAGCCGAGATGGCTTAGTGGTTAGAACGCGGGAATCTTAACCGATTATCGTGGGTTTAAACGGGCAAGCACCACTAATTTTCATGTGCTTAATTTGTGTTTAAAATTCATCCCGCGCTTGACGGTGAAGGAAAACATCATGAGGAAACCTGCAAGTATCTAATTTCACTGAAATACTGCCACATGTGTATTTCACTAACCCGCATTTAGGAAGTGTGGCGTCATAAGCTGCAAACTTTCTCAAAAAGGAGAGGAGGCCTTAGCTCAGCAGGGGGACATTTACAGACTGTTACTGTACTGTATGTTATTGAAACGTTTGAAATTTCTTTCTTTTGATTTTAACATATAAGTCAAAAGTCAAAGTTGTCAGCAAAAAACTATAATAGCGTCTTCACTTTCTGTTATTACTATTGTTTTCATCTGAGTTTCTTCATCATTGTCCAAAGAAACCGTAAAGAATATAAAAAATATCTTTCTGCGGGCTTTGTGCAGGGCTGTCTTGTTAGGTACCATCCAGTCATCAGTTATCGATGAAACATAAATACTTTTGTGTTCCGGCTTCAAAGGTGAGAAGAGTGAGCCAGTGTAATTACAGTCACAAAGGAAGTAATATTTAAGATCGTATGATTGGTTACTCGTTGACAGCTTAAGTAGGTATTGTACTTCATGAGATGCCAGTGTGGTGGGGATGACAACTTACTATTAGATAAATAAATAAAAATATAGGTTAATCTCATGAAATATATATTTCTTAATACTGTCAGGAAAGTTATCTTAATGTTTGTCTAGTTTCAATTACTGCTTAGGCAAATAATGTCATACATTTTCCGGGAACTGTAATTTATTATGGATAAAAGTTAAGATGACGACTAGCATGGTGTTTACGAAGAAATATATAGAAAGGAAGGAAATAAAGGATTTTATTAGGGTGACTTGTATTAGTAGGGGGGCTGGCGCCAGACGGATATTCCAATCTAAAATTGTTCAAGGAAATTTCCTATGATATGAATATAATAATGAACATTTAAGTTGTTATTTACTTTTGATCAAAAGTCCTTTAATTTGAATTGAATTCATTATGTTAATAATAATTACTACTTGTCTTCGAAAGAGACTCGATATAGTCGAGACAATAATAATCTATGTTTTATTGCAGACGAGTGTGCAGAGAGTAAACGTTTGATGAAATTTTTGATTAATTATTTACAGTATTTTCACCACGTTTATGTTATTGGTTCGGGTCGTATTCCGTATTCGGTTTTGAAGAAAAAAAAGCGGTTGCAGTACCTTTAGTTCTAGGAAAAGATAAAAAATATTTTACACTCTTATTGTGATGAAATATTTATTAGAAAACAAATAAAATATCAATGTTTTCAACAAAATGTTGACGTTATGTATTGGCAGTGTGCCTTTTACCAATTAATCAGCTGAGTTTTTTTCGCCGCTTCTTCTTAGGTTGGGTTATTTCTTTTCGAACCGGTGGTAGTTTCTAATTTGACAGTCAATAAATAAGTGTAATGCTTCTATGTTTAATAAAGTATTTTGTTTTTATTTCATTTGAAACTAAGTGTTAAGTTCGTGTTTGCTCAAAACTCAAAGAGACAATCCAGGTCTTTTCTGTAAACTAATTTAAAAATTACACGAATAGAATTGCAAGAAAATTGTACGAATAATAAATACAAAGCATGCAATAATTTAAATCAGCTGGAGCAAAGTGCGAGTAAAAATCAAATAAAAGTCATTAATGTCCTTGGAATAGACAGTTAAAAGGGTTGATAATGAGAAAATGAGATTTACGATTTGTCCGCCTCAGGGTAGTAACTATGCAGCGGAATGCAATATTTACAGAAACAAAGGATTATCCGATTCCTGTCTATTTGAATACAGCAGTAAAACAATTAGCGGAGAATAAATCGTCGGTGAATAAAATTGAAACGTTTTGCAAGCCAAAAATACATTTGATAGATATTTTTGTACTGTAAATTAATTTCCGTAACGTTATTTCGAAAAATATCGATGAAACATTGCGTCACGATTACGCAATGGAATGGCTGTGGTTATTTTATACATGAAATATTTGAGAAAATGTTCTTTCATTCCTTTTTAGAACGAAGGTTCTAATTATAACCGTGCATCCTTAATCAGTCCTCTATGTCAAAACAAATAGAGGGTGCCCATTGTCACCGGATCGCCATTTTGCAGAATAGCCGATAATGGAAGCAATTAAAATGTATAGAGGCTTAACTGCACTGCCCTGCACCAAAATTAATTTATAGTCACGCTAAAATAACCCCAATTTTGTGTCGCTGTACCCTTGCTTTAATAACGGTTGTAATCGCCTGAATTTGGACCAAGTAAGTACAATAATAATGCCTATTTAGTATCTTTAAACAAATGGATACAATTTTAAACATAATACTTTTTACATTCTATAAATCAGTTAATCTCAGGAAGATTTTATTGTTTTAACCTGACAGTTTTAACGCAAATATAAATACATTTGAAACATGATTTTTTAAAGATGATATAGAGACTAGTTTCATAATGTCAAAATAAAATGTTTTATTTGAGATTAGTATTAAGATAACTTATATATCATATAAGTGACATATTCACACAATTATTATTTGATTCCACCAACGATACCTACTATGACCAGAAGGGTTTCTAACAGTTTAAGCAATTTCCAAATATCCCGTATGGTAATTTTCGGTCGCATCAATTTATTGTCGCCCTAAAACAAGCAATTCGTCCCTTCACATCCCTCGTTTCCAATTAGCGGCAGCCTCTAACTGCTTTAATGTCTCAATACAACCTTTATATCTGATAAGCAGTATTCAAACCATTTCATACGAATAATGGAGGCTGTTCGTCCTAATTGATCGACAGATTGAGCCCTCGGTTCGAGAACATACTCTTTTTATTGATTTTATTACGGACGGTTAATGACTCAACGAATTTGTTTGAAATTAAATATCTTCGAATTGATTTCGTAAATTACTAAATAAGTAAAGTATGATGAATATAGAAATTAAAGAGGGTGGATACGATTGTAAAAATATTTTATATCATATAATAAATTTAAGTCATTGAATTCAGGGAAATCTTAAAAATTTATTATTCGGCTTATCGAATATACAATGGAAGATTTTTGTTTAAAATAATGATCGGGTGACATCCAAATTGTAGATGTTTAAATATCAAAACTCTAAAGAAAGTCGCAAACGCACCAACCCGATCAAGAATTTGCTTATGTTGTCGATAACTTCCATTAAAATAATGTCAAGAATTTATACAACGTTTAATATTAGTGTTTAATGTATAAAATATTTTCATTTTTCTATAGAGCTAAGGCAATTAGGGGAGGAAAGCATCTAACTGCGCAACAGATAGGGTACGAGCACTGTAATTCTATTAAAAGATTAAATAATTCAAGCTACTTCAAAGGAGATGCGCTTTCACAAGTAAAACGAATCAAATAACCTTGCAAAAAAAGGGAGACCTAAACGTATTCGCTTAACTGTGGTTAAGGGATGTGACTTTTAATTTTGTGGATGTCGAGGCTTATAAACAAAATAGTTGATAATTTTCCATATTGAGTTATATGCTAAAATTGAATATGAATTTTATTTTATTATTAAATTGTTGTCATTCATCAGCAAATATCTAACCTAAATAATTATTTCATTAAAAACTCCATTGTATTTAGGTTGAATAGATAAAGCTGCTATGATAAATGCAAAAATGACACTTCAAGCCCTCCATGGGACTTGTCAAATGCGATGTCAAAGTAACAGAGAATGAATGTCTATCGATTATCGCAAAGCACATCACTAAAGTTAATCCTTGTGCAATGGCTTTCAAACGAAGAGGCCGGTGTGCAATAAGGTGCACAAATTAGAGCAATTTAACTTTTGAACGTGTCTCATTCAACATCATATATCCTCCATTGAGGACATGAAACTTAACGAGCAAATGAATAACGTGAATTAGTTTGAAAAGCGCTGTTGTACTCCGTGAAGTATAACTTGCACGCCTTGGGATGTAGGCATAATAAATGAGTAAGTTTTATACCCTCGTACATTATCAAGACGAACAGTTTCGGAAGTTTGTGAAGTCGACGATTGTTTTGGAGTTTTCGAATAAATATAACGTAAACACATTTAATAAGAACGTGAATATAATAGAAAACATTATACATATGTGAAGTTATAAAAAGAATGCAATCCAATAGATGTTCCTGAACGCTTTCGACGCAAATGCATCGTGAAGTCTATTTTCACTGCAAGAAATATTCCAAAGACATCGGAGTGAAATAGTGCTGAATCGAGAATGGAACATTTAAGTCTTCTATTCAGTTTGGTTGTCCTCGTAGGTTATATAAACGTTCTCTGTTTAAAATTTACTCACTTTTTATCGAAACAATAGGTTCAAATAAAAAGTTGGTCTCATTGTTCCAAGCTCAAACTCGGACCCGTGCCCCCGGATTATCAGTAATTAGATGAAATTTTCCTTGAAATTACGTAAAAACATCCTTTTCAGAGGCAGATAAAAGATTTTTATCTTCGGCTCACCGATCGTTGATGTAAATAACGAACTCTCTCCTTTGAATTTTTGTAAAGGAAAATTGCTTCGTGATTTGTTACCGGAGGTTAGTTAAATTGGCTAATTCGGGGAAATAATTATTGGTATAAAACATTTTCAAGTTGTTTACATTTCGTCAAATCTGATGGTAATAATTTTAAGTTAAAGTTCATTTGTTTTGATATTTTGAATTTGGAAGATGAAATGGTATTTACGTTATTGAGATCTTTGTCGTGAAAAAATTTAAAACCAAATGTCTTAGAAACTGAAACTAGAAAAGTATAAAGCCTCTTTTTTTTTGTTTTACTAGTGATCGGCCTGTAGTCGAAATTACGACCATAATAATGAATATTGAAAATTTGAGGAAAACATGTGAATATTAATTTGGGTATTTCAAACACTTCTCTTTCCTCTTTTATTCCATTTTTTTATATTATTGATATATCTAAAGTTCCTTAATACCTACCGAACAAAAAAATCTGTTAACACAGAGGAAAAAAGACACATAATCATTATATGTTTGCATATTAAATGATATATATATATATATATATATATATATATATATATATATATATATATATATATATATATAGATTTGATGTGTCAAAACGATCCAATACGTGTAAATAACACGTTATATCCGCACTGGAGTAGCGTAATGAAGGACTTCTCCAGCCGTGGGACATTAGGCCACACGTCATATAAATAAAACTGCTTAATCCGATAATCTCGCAATGAAACTATTCATGATTTGAAATCATTATTCCTTTTTAATCTAAACATTTTATACTATAAGATGTATTTTATTTTTATTTTGCTTGTTTTTTCCAGAACCTTTTCTGGAACATAACATAAGTAAAGAAAATACAAGCAATACAATAGCATAGATTAAAAGAAATAATAAAAAAACTTATCCATACAATAAGTAATAGATGTTGTTTTCATAACTGAATGGAAACAAGAAGGAAGTTAAATTTGGGTACACAATAGCAATTTTAAAGTTAGCCGTTACGCAATTCAAATTCTAAGTGGATTTCTGAATTAATTCGATTTTTGTTGAACTTCACAGACATCCCCAGTTTTTTAGATTTAACGTTTTAACTTTTGATGGTACTCTTATCTTTGTTAAGAGTTCGTTGTGTTAGTCGATTCGTATATATGTATTTATATTGAGTCAATCACGAATTTTTAGGATTGTTTGCTTTTTTAAAACGAGGAACTGATTCTGAATCTTAAAATTGAATAAATTCTGATCTTTGTAATCTTTAAAATATATTATGATATTATATCAATATTAATAATGATACAATTAAGAATTATGCATTTGATAAAGCTTATTAGTCTTTTAAGGCTAATTAGTAATATAATAATAAATAGTAATATAGTCTGTAGTTATTTATCTCCTACTATTGTAATTTTATTATACGTTATTATAACTTTATCCACAGTTATTAAAATAAGTATTTTGGTTGTTATCTAATTGTCGTTGCCACTTTTAACACAATCTCAACGTCTCATCTTAATTTACTGTGAACAAAAAATTATGGTATCAAGTGCTTGAATCAGATCTTCTAATGTTATTTTCATAAACAAATATTATAAAACAATATTTTGGTTTAAAAAAAAAACATTAAACCTTTATATGGCAATGTCTTCAATAGAAAATCCTTGAGGTGCTGCTAACATTGCCTAAATTTAGTTATAGCGTTTCAGCCCCCTTGCCTCTCATAAATCTACGCGTATTTAATGAGTTTCCTCTGTCGTTAAGCGTCCGTCCCCTGGCAATAATGTAACGATATCATCGCTTGGCATTATCTAGAACATCCATGCAACATATGTGACGTGACGAAAACGTAAATTACCTTTTTTGGTACTAAAAAGCAATATTAAGGATATACAAAGCTTTAAAATACCTAAAACGCATTCGGAATATCGCGATTATTGTTAAATAAGCAGGTTTTAAAAATGTTTTTCTTATAGGCGATTAATTGTGCAAAAACAATTGTATATTATAATGTAGTGTCGTGTCATATCATACAGTATCGTACAATTTTACAATCATTTCAAACACCAGAAATCTAAAAATCTGGCTATATTGTTAGTTTAATGAATAAACAAGACGTCACATTGATATATTTTCGGCAATCTTAAAATTTAGCCAACTAAGTATACAAGTGTGCGTGAAAACACGTACATTTTTCATTCCCGTAGTTTGATGGAACTGCAATCCGATACAAAGGTTAAGGCTTTAAGCGACAACTTCTAAACTATTTTTTTTTGGATAAACAAACCAATATTTTTATACCCTTGACCTAGTATTTGAGCTCGGGACTTCAAGATCTACAGACGAAATTTTACACAATAACAACATTATTATTATAAAACATTCATTACATAATAAGTACCTTTTTTGTTATATCAATTGGATTCTTTAATACGCTAAGTTGATTTTGTAAATAAAAGTAATAGTAATGTCTTGCAGGCAAAACACAACGCTAGGAGCTTATTTAACCACGCTTCTCCAAGCTTGCTTCATACCAAAGCGTAACAGATAAACAGAATTACTTTCGCATTTATAATATTAGTATAAAAGTATAGATTGTACAATATTAGCAAAACTAGTGGGAGATTATCATATAATAAAATTTTAAAATATATCTAGCAGTTAATTTATATGAAGAATGTGCGTATTTTTCATTTCAAACCAATTGTCGGCATCGCTGCATTGCTCGTTTCACTTACATTCAAGAATTTTAATTAAAATACTGCATAACTTATTTTTTACCCTACCGTGAATTGATATTTGTTAGTTCTTTTACATTGTTTAAATAAAATTACTGAACGCTACTACCATGCTTAAAAGGAAAATAAAACATTTTATCTGTAATCGCAATATGAAACGCAATCGCATTATAAATATCTGTTTGTAAATCTATTAGTGTAACCATCTACACGATTTCTTATTTAAAGTCTCTCCTTTGATTAAGTTGTGTGGAAGAAATGACTCATTATCTATAAAAGAGCCCTTTGTATATAGAAAAAGTGTATATACAAAAAAAGTACAAAAAATGTTTAATAAGCATTTTTTCTGTATTATTTTCTTGTGATATACAATTAAGTATAAATAAATAAACACCTAACACGTGTAGCGAAATAACAAGTATTATACTTGTTAATAATTATATTATAATTTCATTTATCATACTTAATGCAACTTTGGTTTCTCGTACATCAGTAATTTACATTTCCTTTCATCGCCTGAACGTTTGATTGACGAGGCTAAGCCTGGCTTTATAGAACAAAGAACCTGAACACTGTCATATCTTGACAGGGTACTTATAAGTTTCCATTGAAAAAACTTCATTGAATTTATGATCAATTGAATAAACGATGAACAAGACGATTTTTACTTAAAGATTGATAAATAATTATTTTGACTTCGAAAAAAATTATTATTACAAGCAATTGCTCCAATTTTTTCGGTTTCTGAATTAAATCAACTTGGTCATGATGGGAACAGAGGTTCAAGGTAGAATTAGACTGTTACGTATTTATATGTAACTTTTTAAAGCGAAACGTTTTTAATACAAAAATAATAAGCATACGTTTTGTATGTAATTATAAGGGAAATAAAATATTAGTTCCCAAGGTTGGTGGCGTATTGGCTATGTAAGCGATGGTTGACATTTCTTACAATGCCAATGTCTAAGGGCGTTGGTGACTACTTACCATAAAAAACGTAGTTGCTTATTATTTTCTCACAAGTTGAAGTAAAAATTATATAATAAAATACCTTAGAAGCACAGCATCGTATTCATAGCTATATTCTAATATGATATCACGAAGGAACCCTCCACTTTTTGCTCGGCTTTGATTATACCAAGGGGCCTTGGACAGATTAAAAGTACCGGCCATCTTCATTCAGGAATGCGTGAGCTTATAATGAATAAATTATGACTTCATTTTCTATTAAACGGGAAATCAAAGAGGATTTCTAATTAAGGATTATGGGACGTCAAAAACTTTCTCCATAAACTGTTGTTATAGCAACTGCACGATTCATTTACTCAAAGTTTAGAAAATCCGTTACGGTATTAAAAGATAAAATCAAGGGTTGGTAGTTCATTTTAAATAAGTTAATTAATTATTTAAGCAAATAAGTAAAAATAATAGTTTTAAGCGCCTTTTTTTGTTAGAAACTATTGTATATGCCGAGATGGCTTGAACGCGTGAATCTTAACCGATGATCGTGGATTCAAATCCAGGCAAGCACCAATGAATTTTTAGGTGCTTAATTTGTGTTTATAATTCATCTCTTGCTTGACGGTGAAGAAAAACATCGTGAAGAAACCTGCATGTGTCTAATTTTATAGAAATTCTTCCACATGTGTATTCTACCAACCCGCATTGGAGCAGCGTGGTGGAATAAGCTCCAAACCTTCTCCTCAAAGGGAGAGGAGGCCTTAGCCCAGCAGTGGGACATTAACAGGCTGTTACTGTACTGTATTGTATATAGTCACGAGTTGGCCAGTTCGATTGAAGAGACGAAGGACTATCTCTGTCCTCGGTCAAAATCCGAGTATAATATAAAAGGTGGACTATCTACATCATGTAAGTTTATCTGTACAGCTTCGATATGATTCCAGATACTACTTTGGATATGGCTATGTGCTAGCTGGTCAGACAAGAAATAACACCTACTCATCAATGTTCTACAAAGCATTATTACTTTTTCCGAACGAAACGAAGAACGAGAAACGAGAGACAAACATTTTTATACGATAGTTAGTGGCGTATTGATTGAAATAATGGATTAAATTCGCATGTTACAGTGGCAATGTCTATAAGCGGAGATGATTAGGTACTTACAATAAGGTGTCCGATCATTTTGCCCGTCATAAACAACGAGTTTTATTTCTGTATAAAGTGATGCGCCTCAATGCAGCGTTCTTTATAGTTCTATAACGGTATTTAACATAGTACATATTAAATACCTTGTCTGGAATGCCGTTTATTTTTGATATATCTTGTTTTAAATAGAAACAATGTCAATAAGTGTCAATTATTTTTAAAGCTTTTTCTCGTAAACATATTGTTGGCTGTAGCTCGCCAAATTAAAATTGACGTTTTGTTCGCTTCGAGCACGCGATGGGAGTCATGCGGGACAATTTATTTTATTACTCGATTAAGAGCTTACATTGGATTTTGTTTTAACATTATATATGAATTTAATAACTTATTGGAAAACATCGAAGGGAAATTAAATATAAGGGAATTTTGTATTAATTCAATGATTTATATTAAATGATTTATTATAAATTAAATCAAATTAATTGGTCGTTTTTCATATTACAGGTTGAAATATACCTAATATAAGAATAAATAAGGATAATAGGTATGATTGTTTTGGATGTTTAAAGACCTTGAAAATGTATCCTTTTTCCTAGACTAATCTTTTCTGTTTACTATACTAATGCGAATCGAGTTCAGACGTCAAAAACTAAATTTAAAGTTAAACTACGCACTGTAAGATTAAATTACATCTCATTCAACGAACCACGAAATTGTCAACTTGCTGTTATTTCTAGTGGCAACAAAAATTATCCCAAGACAAATAATTCAAGTTAATAACAGCCACAGTTTGTTATGCACATTACTAAATGTTAGTATGAAAATTATTGAAAATAAGTTCAATACAAATATTATCTCTATAATGGTCTTTATTCAGAATTGTTTTTACATTTCTTATTGGTTATTGTAAAAGTCTACCTTCAGAAAGAAATATTTCAACCATGAGAAGAATCAATGAACTGAACTCAGTAGAAGAATAATGAAGAACTCTGAAGTTATTTATTGTAATAATATTTCTTTTCTAATATTAATATATCGATAATAATATAATATAATCGTTATATTTCGAAGATATTTTCTCATCTTTAAATTAAGTTTTACCAAAGAAACATTCATCAGTTTATGTAACATTACAATTGGAAATTTTTGAATGTTTGCGACTCACAAGCGTTTCACATTATCTTACAAAAGAATTACAAATCCTGTGTTTAGCATATTCCAACCACAAAAGCAGTAAAGACAAATATACAAGAAATGACATTGAAATGACGCGATTTAATTGGTTAAAATCTTTAATAATAATCTATCTATGATTTTCATTATTGATTAGCAAGAAAATGGTTTTTCGAATAGCATGTCGGAGTTGTTATCCCAATGGAACTTTAGAAGTAAAATTAAAATAATATAAGTAGTTGTATGGAATAGCGTTATATTGTAAACCAAGTCAAATTAATCACTATTTTTAATGCACAGCAGATCTATCAGCAAATCGCATGGATTATGTAAATCTATAGCTGGCTTACATCTAAGGTGTCTAAAAGAGGTAACAAGTTTATGTTTGTTCGTTATATTGAAAGCATGTACAAGTTCTAGAATAATCTTTTTTTTTATTTTTACAAATTTACATTCTTTATTTATTTATTTATTTGGGAAACATACAGCATAATATAATACATAAACATTTGGTAACAAAATAAGTCTCACATAAGCCAACAAAGTTTCCACTTTTACATTCAAACATGGAATGAACCTAACAATAACAAGTTATTTAACAACTAATTAAAATATATATAGTCAAGTATTTAAAATTTAATTTAAAAAGCAGAACAAAAAAATAATAAAAATATAGGAATATTAATGACAAATACAGTTAAGGCTTCTAAGAGCTTAAATAAATTTTCGTTAAAGATATCTATATATCAGTGTAGAGTTTATTATAATTGTCAGTTGCTCTTACCAAAACGCGATTTTTTGCATAGTTCGTTCTACACATAGGAACATAAAAGGTATGTTTTGAACGGGAAATGGAATGTGGACACTTGATATTAATATTGTTGACTAAGTACATTGAATCGACAAAATTATTTAAAATTTTGTAAAGAAAAACCTGATCTTTGCATTCCCTGCGTTTCTCAAGCGACAAAATATTAAGCTTATTGGATTGGACCCAAATTTACGCGTTAATCTTCTAATAAATTTATCCTGTACATTTTCGATAGCCATAATATACTTAGCGTATTGTGGATTCCAAATTAGATCTTACATACGAATTTTACAACACATTAAATGTATTGACATTTTTAAAGTATCTTCCTTGGCGAAATATGAAACCCAACATACTGTAAGCTTTTGCGATAATTTTATTCACGTGCCTGTAAAATAATAAATTAGAATCTAGAAGCACTCCTAGGTCCCTAACCTCGGTTACCCTCTTAACTAAATTATTGGAAATTGTGTAATCAAATAAAATTGGATTTTTTTTTTCTAGTAAAACTTATTATATAGCACTTATCAAAATTAAGATGTAGGCCGTTAGATGAACAATATTGCACTAAAATATTTAAATCATATTGCAAATTTGAGCAGTCAGCACTTTTTTTATGATTTAAAATAGTTTTGTATCATCGGCATATGCTAGGATTTTGAAAAATTTTCATTATATCATTAATGAAAATGTTAAATAATAGGGGACCGAGGTGAGAGCCCTGAGGAACCCCAAATGTTGTTGGGACAAAACTAGATATGTGCCCTTTGACAGCAACTGCTTGAGTTCTGTCACCAAGATATGATGTTATCCATCTTAGCAAATTGCCGTGTATACCAATATATTCAAGTTTTTTAATTAATAACGAATGTGAAATGTTATCAAATGCTTTTGAGTAATTAATATACACAACGTCAATCTGATGTCCTTTAGAGAATTAGATAATTAAATATTGTATTTGATATAAAAAATTGAAATTTATATTACATAATTAAGTAGATGAGCTTATTTTTTTATGATCTCAAAAAAACATATTTAAAATATAAAAAATACTGGCGAAAGAATTTTTACGATATCTGCAATAATGATTTTTTTACAATTTTTTAAAATTACGAGTTCTTAAATTCTTTTCTGGAGCGACCGATCGACGCATCGCCCAACGTCGCTCGCTCGCCCATATAATTTCGCCTGTATTTTCGCGTTATTCCTGTTTTTTTTTATATTTCGGTTAGTATAAAAAAAAAAAAACTTTCATACATTTAGTATACAGTACCATAGCATACTAATTCAAAAAATATAACTCGAGAAACATACTTTTTCCATATATATATTATCAACAAAAACAAATAGATATTTTCGTGATGAGCATTTTAATGTCAGTACCTTAGTAGTAAAATTTATGGTATTTATAAGTTTTTAGTTTGAGGATCAAATAATTAAATTTACAGGCTAGTTATAATTATTCGTTTAATATAAACATAATTCAGAATGTTCGTAATTCCGCCTTGATACGTTGAATACCGAAAGTGTTGTCATAAGAGCTTGCATCAATGAAAAATGCACTTCAATGTTAATCTTAAGTTTATTGTTAATCTTGAAGATAATTTGTGAACAACGCCGTATCTTCAATGGTATACGTTAAAAAATCCTTAATGACTATGACCCATTGAAATTGATTTTTACCATATTATGTTTCGTTGAAAGTCAAATATGTAGTCTAATAAAGTACGTATGATACAAATGAAATCAGATAATTCTTTATTCAAATAGGCTTATAAGGGCACTTTTGAATTATCATGTTACAGTATTGAATTAAATGTAAAGCTACCACCGGTGATCATCTAGTTTACCTGACCGATAGGCTGAAGCAGTTGAGGCCACCTCTTGGACTCAACTACAACAAAATTAGCAGTTAGTCTGGACATAGAAAAAACCTTTGATTGGGCTTCCCAGGAAATAATGCAACCGGATCACCAATTTTGCCAGATCAGACCATCAAGGTCATTAATATCGATATATCGATATTATCTTCTATCGAAAACGGAAAGCACTAGTATCTCTACATGAAGAGTACGTACGGACTTATAGCCGATCACAGTTATGATTAATCTGCATTAACAAAAGATTAAAATAAACAATAATAATAAGCTCACTAATATATTTCGCATGATTTGTAAAAGAATGCAATCACAAGATCGGTTTTCGTTAGATTATTTGTTAGTCTACGTGAAAATACTGCTCTTATTTTATCATATAATAATACATTAATAATCTTTCTTATATTATTATAAGTGAAAGAATGCATTTGGGGCATCAAATCACAAAGAAGGATAAAATAAATACGAAATTATCAACGCGCGTATCGCAAAAGTCGCCCGCAATAATGAATGGGCGAAGTGACGTGACAGTCAAAACTCGGACGGAGTAGAAATTATACGAGAGCGCCCAAATTGATTTGCTTATAAAAAAAAAAGTTTACATGATATAATGATAATTTTTTCATACATGTTATTATAATAATTTAAAGATTATTTAAGTACAAAAAAATAACATTGTTTTTTAATTTACATCTTACCTAATTGTGTTCAATTCATTTGTTTGTACCATTTGTTGTTGTTCTATTAAATTTATTATACTGCCAAACAGAAATATACCATATATTAGCTTATAAACATCGAGATAATATATAAGTCGATTACAAAATTCTACTATTCTCTAGTTTTTATAAATATAATAAGCATGCATTGTATACTATAAGCCTTCCAGAAAATAACTTCATCATTATCTGTTACGCTGCTTTTAAGGTAAGCGGACTAAGCGGACAAACAGACAGGGGATAGCGAATTTTTTATACTTGAACTATTTTGGGTTTTCTAGTCTGTATAAGTTATAACAGGACCTTTGTAGACTTTTTTAAAATCATAAAAATATCCTTATAAAATTTGTTTTATGTTTTGTTATAATTTATTTGTATATATTTAAAACAAGCACTAAATATATTCTCCAAAGTAATATTCCAGTAGTGACGTGTTAAGTATTAAAAACACGCAAGTGTTTTTGCTGTTAGCTTGTTAGGCGCATTGTGAGGTTTTATCTACCAAAAGTTGTGCGGTTAATTAGCCTGCAAAACCTCAAGTTTTCCCAGCACGTTACGCCGCCAGCTAGAAACTTGTTACACTGTATTCTTGAAAGTTATCCTTGAAGCTCTCAATAATAACAATGGTTTTTTTCTTATAACATAAGATATAAAAACGGGTTCAGGGTAATATTGTCATGTAAAATGTTTTAAGAATTAGAAGAGAATGATTGATATGGAAATGAAAAATAAAAAATCTACATTGAAAAATTTCACATATGCCGGGCGCCTCGGCCGAAATTTCGAAATTTATGGCTAGTGAAAGAATTATTAAAGACGATCAATTAATTAATATGGAGTAAAATAAATTAAAACTGAGTCTAAAAAAATACAAATTTTTGTGCAGTACACATATTCATATGAAGAAGCAATGAAGTAATTATATAAGCACTACGTTCTTACCCATGCAAGGGAGTAGAAACCGGCGGCGTAGAGGGACCATGATGGCATAAAAAAGCAACATACCGTTAGGTGACACGTCATACGAGTCGGTCCTGATAAAAAGGCCAGATGTATCTCATCATAGTATATTTGTAAATGAAATAAATGAACTACACCAAATTCAAAATACTTCCTTCGAAGTTTTAATACTAATGTTTTTTATATAATCACATACATGAGTATTATATTAATTTTATTTTCTTCAAAAAAATATTTCATAGCTGTAATATTGGAATATTGAATGTTTTACAAATTATAATATTATTTCTCTTTATTTTGTCTTACAAAAGTGCAATACACGCGTATTTATGGTGTAAAATAACGATAAGCGAGGCGGTAACATCGCAAGGTGTTGCCCATTTTTCAATCACGCGTGAGTGAAACTCGCTTGTTTCTGAAACATTTTTGGCAATATATGAGCGTCATAATTTTTTCCATGCACCTTTGTTTTTTTTATATTTTCATATTTGGCCAATGACAGATATGAAAAAGGTTTAATGGATGTACATTTTAATGGCGTTTATTTAGACATGTCAATAGGTATGGCGTTGAACAACAATGAAAATATAAAAACAATATGCTATTTAGGTTTCATTGGTATGTCTCATAAAATATAATATAATTTACATTACATAATATGTACCGTACCGTAACAGCCTGTGAATGTCCCACTGCTGGGCTAAAGGCCTCCTCTCCTCATTTTGAGGAGGGGGTACATAATATGTATTCTAGTCTAATGTTTATTTTTTCTGTTTTGCTGTTATTGTTCAATAGTCTAATAAATAAAGTGTAAACAATTGTTGATTTTTATAAGAAGCTAAGTGCTATTTTTAGAATACTATGTTTATATACTAATGTTAAGTTGGTATATATAGAATAGACAATTACATTTTCGAAAATAAAAGTTTTGTAAATTTAAAATGAATATAAGTTCAAACTCAAATAATTTAAAAAATGTTACATAAATTTATGAAAAAGTGTTTAGCGGCCTAAAATCTTCCGCCGGATTCCTTAAGAGTTTGCTTACTCTAAGAAGTTAGTTACGTTTCTTAAAATTTTCACGAAAGAATGTTCGAAATGTCGGCAACAACATTTAAAGAAAAGTCGTTTGACCTCGTTTTTTAAAAGTTTCCTTTTTAGAAAGATTGATGTTCGTGAAATGGTTTTAAGAAAAAAAATTTAATTCCTGTAATCGTTGCTAAGGTTTTTATTCCTTTTAGATTATGTATTTTGATAAAAATAGTATCTTATGAAAGTTGCCACAAAATCTTCGATGATATTATTCTCCTATAAACGATGGCATATAGATTATTATAATATTCTGGGAAATTTTTCACACACGGCCATCTGATCCCAAATTAAGCTTGTACAGAGCTTGTACTATGGAAACCAGACAATTGACTCAGGACAAACAGACATGTTCATGCACACAAATATCTGTCCTGGGTGGGAATCGAACCCACAACCTTCGGCGTGAAAGGCAAGCATCCACCAACCACGCCAACCAGCTCGTCAAGATTATTATGCCTAGAACTGTATCCTTGGTTTTATCTGCGTTAAATTTTCATCATATATGTTTCACATACATAACAAGTATATTTCCTGCAGGTTTTAATATTATATGCTTAATATGATAATGCAATATGAGGACTCAAAATTGCATTTAAAAGTACTCGAATTATAACTTTTTTATTGATTTATAAAAGTTACCACTTAAGTTAGTTGTTAAAAATTATAAATATATCAAACTATTTTTCATAGAATATTATTTTTTACAAAATAAGCGTAGTTCGAATTGTAATAAAAACTTATTTCGTTTTAAAACATAGTTACTTAAATACACAAATATATAATAGTTTATATTAAGCTAACATTAAAATAAAATATAACGTAACATACGTCCGTATTTCCCAGCTTCCGTAATACCTTTAAGATCACGTATGGAGCGTCAGCCGGGGCGAGATAATTTTGATAATATTACACGACATTTGTTGTATTGCAATTTGAGGATATACCATGAAACGTGGTTATGCGCTTACAACATAAGACGTCATAAGAATTTTAACGTTAAGATAATTTGAAGCAAGTGTTTCTATACTATAAAACTGATCACTGGTGGTAGGGCTTTGTGCAAGCAGTGTCAATCAAGTGACATAACATTTTAAGTACCTAAGTTTGGTGGCGCAATGGCGATGTAAGCGATGGTTAACATTTCTTACAATGCCAATGTCTATGGGCATTGGAGACCACTTACCATCAGGTAGCCTATTTGCTCGCCCGCCTACCTATAATATAAAAAAAAAATACTAAATGTGCCCGTTTATTTCTTACAAATTTCCCCCCACGGCTTTGATAAATACAAATATTTATTTTATTATTATTACATTGCATATTGTTAAAAAAAATAAGGAAAGCTTTTTAATGTCATTATTATATAGTTTTTTTATAATAATGACATTAAAAATAATATATACACAATAACACTTACAATTTAAAGAATTATTTGAATAAAATAACAACATATTATAAACCGCATTCAAAATTATCAACTAATTGGTACGACGACCATCATTCGGTAGGTTAATCCGATAATTGAATGTATTACGCACTGAATTATTCCCTAAAACCTTTTAGTCTTTAAATTAAACAATTTAAGTACAAACAAAAATCCATTTCAAATACTATTATTCCCGGTGGCTGTAGAATCCTGTATTGGTTTAATAAAAATTAAATATTTACTCAGAATTCGAGCTTAAAATGTTTGTGTAATTATGTCTTAAGTTTTACATATATTACGACGTCAGAAAAATGGCGGACGGTATTTAGTAATAATGTATTGTAAAATAAGAAAAATATAAAACCTCTTCGAAGTAGGTACTCATAATGGTAATGCATCAAATTTGCTGATACAATCATAAAGGTCTTTGTATCTGATAGCTAGAGATGTGGCGATCACAAAGCGTATATAAGATTGGGAACGATCCCGTTCCGAATGGTATCTATCAATTTGTTTAATTGGATTTTTTCTTTGTGTTTTTTTAACGTCGAACGAATCCATTGAGATTTGATGTTGTTTTCGTCTTGTCGCTCTTTACTTTTATATTGGATGACAATTATTGCCTGTTCTGGACAATGTAGCGTTTTTGTCGTTTGTGAACACAAATGATTCTGTAATTAAACTTTGATTCTTATTCAAAAATATTCTTCTCTGTTCTCTGTAAAGTATGAAAGCTTCTTGCTTTCTTGTGATTTAAATTTACGCATATACATACAACATGTTTTTTTTTTAAATTAATACGTCACTGTTTGTTCTATTAGACGGTTTTAGATAGAAATAGCATTGAAATGATATCGCTTGTCGAAAGAAGAATTTGCATAAACAGCAAATCAATCGAAGTTTTCAGTGATTCGGATAAATTAACCGATAGACTAAAATAATTTTAGAAAAAATCTTTCTTTTTTCAAAATACACAATTAAACTGAACTGATTATTCAGCCTTTTTTACGTTTCTCTAAATATTTCCAGGAGTTCATTATTCTGTATAAATGAACTCATTTCACAATTTAAATATATATACTTATATAATATATAAGAACAAAACCATCTTCATACTCGTCTCTAGTAAATGGTAATCATAGAAAAGTAAGCAAACTAAATAGGTAGGTACTAAATACAGGTCGACAAATAGCTTTGATTTATCCTTATATTACAAGAGATGTCGGCCAATACATCAATCCGATGTGCAAAAGTTATCAACTGTATTAGGCGTCGGTCAGATTGATGTATTGTTTTATTGAGAAAATGATTTCCTTCAGAAATCTATCTCTATTACGGAAATGATGATTCTTAATGTCAAAACTTTTGTCCCTTTTATGTTTCAACTTCGGTAATTTGGTTATTTAAGAAGTGATATATTGATGTTATTAAACGATAAAGATCGTATATTATTAATTCAAAGTTTATAAGACAACAAAGCTACTTCGATATAATACTGAATACAGATTAAAAACAAAAAATACAGCGCGTGTAGCTTCTTACGTGTTACCTTGAAATTTTACTATATATAAGTATATGGTTTAGTCTGTTTATAAAATCAAATCGAATGTACTAGTAAGGTTAAAGATTTTTTCTAAATCATTGCTAATTTCTTAAAGTATATCAACCAGCGTAATTAAATGTACATCTGTCGGATTTAATTATACCACATGTGAATCCAGCATTAAAGCAGCGTGGTGGAATTATAAGCCTCAAACATTTTCAGCAAGAGCGAGAGGTGGCTTTGCCTAGAAATGGGTCACTTATAGGCTTTTACTTACTTTTCAATTAGTTGCAAAAGGAGTAATTACATACTATATACGAGGAACCATAATAATTGTAAAATACAGTCGTAATAAAGAAATCATTCCGATCAAATTGTGGCTTCAGCATATATACATTGCGTAAACACAGTTGCACAAATTAAAGTAATCCAATGTGAGGTAAAATCGTACCACTGCCAAAAAATTATTGATAAAAAACCAACTCGTTTTTATTGGATAAGAGAATGGAGAATCTTGGAGTTCAGAATCCACAGCCATACAAGCTGGCCTAAACAGGGGCAGTCAACGATTGTAATATGTACGCTATGAATTGATTTCTTTTTATCAATAAACATCACCATTTCACTGTAATTTATAATCTGAAGTAGCGTAAATATGTCATATTAAAATTATCGAGTCGTCGGAATATTACAAACGCATTGAAACAAACGGAATTCATTAATAGTCGTTTCACTAATGATTCGCTATTGTTACAGCCTTTATGCATATACGTGCTAGTAGGCTAACAATTAATTGTGTAATTAATTGTTGTCTATGCAACTAGATTTGTTTCATTTGTCAAAAAAAGTGTTAAAATTATATATATATATATATATGTCGATTCAATGTACTTAGTCAACAACATTTATATCAAGTGCTCACATTCCATTGCCGGTTCAAAACATACCTTTTATGTCCCAATGTGTAGAACGAACTATGCTAAAAATCGCTTTTTAGTAAGAGCATGTGACAATCATAATAAACGCTACACTAGTATAGATATATTTAACGAAAATTTATTTAAGTTCAAAGAAGCTCTAAAAAACTGTATTTGTCAGTAATATACTTATCGTTTTTTTTTTCTGTTTTAAATTATTTTTAATACTTTATTCATATATCTTAATAAATTGTTAAATAACTTGTTATCGTTAGGTTCACTCCATGTTTGTTTGTATAAGTGGAAACTTTGTTGGCTTAAGTGAAATTTATTTTGTTACTAAATTTTATGTATTATATTATGCTGTATGTTTCCCAAATAAATAAAATAAAATAAAAAAAAATATATATATATATATATAATATTTTGCACGCTCACATACTCTTTCATACGCACACACACTTATAACGCACACAAATAAATATTTTGTCTCGTAAAAAATTGTATCTTTAAAAATATCTGTTGTATCATTTTAATCGGTTATATCATTGTTTTCTAATAATATGTATTTTTTTTTAAGATAAAAAGTGATATCCAGATTTGGTCCTTTAGCTCTAAAATTAATGAATGTACATGATTACAAAATAATCGAATTAGTAATAAGGCTTAGTACGACTTGACGAAAATTATTTAAAAACTATCAATTGTTTGACTATATGGCTAAAGAGCTGGCGAGCATATCGGTATATTATTTGCTCATGTTTTATATTCTCGATTTAGTCCATTTAATAATAGTAAAGTTCAATAAATTCCTACGTCTAAAATGTCGAGATGGCCCAGTGGTAAGAACGCGTGAATCTTAACCGATGAACGTGGGTTCAAACCCGGGCAAGCACCTCTGAATTTTCATGTGCTTAATTTCTGTTATAATTCATCTCGTACTTTTCGGTGAAGGAAAACATCGTGAGGAAACCTGCATGTGTCTAATTTCATCGAAATTCAGCCACATGAGTGTTCCACCAACCCGCATTGGAGCAGCGTGGTGGAATAAGCTCCAAACCTTCTCCTCAAAAAGGGAGAGGAGGCCTTAGCCCAGCAGTGGGACATTTACAGGCTGTTACTAGACTCCAGGAAAACGCAGATGTAACACACTAGCAGACGATTTTTCTGTTGTTTTTTATAATGTCAATAATCGAACAATTTAGGTCTGCCTGATAATGATGATGCTTACATATATGTCATTTTTTGAAATTATAAAAAACTTAAAAAAACAGTTAAAAGTCTGGGCCCTGGCTGAGCCATGTCTGCTTCTCCGGCTTTCGTGGTTTTCAGAAAAAATCTGATTTTCAACGTCAGAGGCAGACATGGGCACATAATATTATACTCTTTTTTACGAATTCAAAGCGCTAACAACGCAGCAAGACCATGGTGGCAGACGTGGTCCTTAATTTTTCTTTTGGCATTATTATCGCTATAAATACTGTCCGTCTGGGCAAATCATATTTAAATTTTGTGCACAAGCTCTCTAGCCAAAAGATCGCCAAAAACCAAAGCCAAAGAACAATCAATATTTACAAAATGTGTTAGAAATTTATATTATTTTCACACGTGGTGTTCATTAATGACTTTCAATTATTTTAGGTTTCAATTATTATTACAGTCATAAAATAGCACGAAGTATCATAATATTTTTATATAAAAAAATATGTTTAATAAATATTTGTAAAATCTGAACAAAAGGTTATTTTTATCATTGTAGATATGTCAATGATTTTACTTTATATTTTGAATTAAAATTTTATACATCAATTAACATTATCAGGTTAATTTTGGCCGGTTTTTTCACGTTATTGATGAGATAAGGAAAGTCACAGAGAAGAAATTTACATGTGTCAGAATAAAATTTTGAAACTTGTATCTAAATAGGCTCGCTATCCGTTGCAGCAGTAGTTACTAGTTGCCGCTAATGATATATTATAATCATACCAATTTCGAAGACATAGTGCTTCGACATTATAATAGCTTATAGTTAATTTCCTAATTGCGAAACGCTATAATATTAGCAATATATGATGCAGGTTAGTAACTAGGTAAGTGCATCTTCATATATTATGCTGTTTATTATATGAGTTATATTCATTGCAGTTGGCGTATAAATCTATAATGCAAACTAGCTCAAGACAAACGTAAAAATAATCCTTACACATTAATAAAGCTCTTTAAAACATTTATCATTTACATTGAGTTAAGTAGATACAATATACATGTGCAAAATATGGCAACTGCTCAACTTATACACTTAATTGTGACGACAGCATATCCCCGTTAAATCGCAATTTTGAGTCTCTGAATGAAAAATGAACCGGATAACCAATGGAGGGATAAGATGTGTCAGAAATATATTTATACTCCAAGGTTCAATTGATTAAACTACAACGACAAATATATAATTTTGAAAATTTTAATATTTAATCATTTTCATGAGTTATTATTATCTTTTTATAAGAAATGTTGGAATTTTTATTTGTTTTTAAAACATATAATGTAAACTAGTCAATTGCTAGAAATACAATAAAAGAGAAACCACATAATACAGAGTTAAATAGATATAATATACAAATCTAAAATATAGCTACCGCTCAACTTATTGCCGCTTTTAATGGTGGCAACTTTTACATATATGCTAATAATCTTTTTTACCTTTAAAATATATAACACCATAACTGAAGTATCCAATAAGTCAATGATATGAAAGTGATACGCATATGTAGCTTTGACCGAATACACAGTATTTTCTGTAGGTTTCCGTCGTTTTTCCCGTTTATGAGAAAACTAAGATTAGGAATGGATTAGAAAAGTTTATCTTGAAATTTCGCCTAATGGAATGAGGTTTTGTTCCTAAATTAAGCAATCCAAAGCTTTCGAAAGCTTGATTAAGAATGCATTTAGGAGTGAGATCGTATCTATTCGGTTTCAGGTTTTGTTTTAGTATAAAATAAAGGAATATATAAATAACACCGTGGAGATAGTAAATTTAGAAATAGGAGACGAAAATTTCTGACGATTACCTTTTTCAATATTTTATATTAAAATATAATATGTACATTTTAGTTACTATTAACTAATTAGTGTTTACCATAATGGTGTAATAGAACGTTAAATGATTTTAACATTTCACTTATACAATGCACCGACACTCAATACCACGCAATATTTCGATGTTAGCTGAAGCATTCAATAAAATCGTAACCAAATAGGCTTTCAACCAATTACATCGATTTAGCGTTTATTCATTGCAATCAGCTCCAACCACAGTAATCTGTTCATAGCAAATAGACCAATCAAGTTAGATAATGAAGCCGGCAATGTTCGGTAAAATATTCCAATGAGTTCAGTTTGGCTTCGGTCCGTATTATGTGGTTTCTCTACGACATAACTTTCTTCGGTATTTGAAATTAAACCAGATCGAACAGGAAAATTTAGGTTCTAACATATCCTAAAATTTAACTGAATATTTGTAGTTATCGATTTCATTTAATTATTATTTATTTTTTATATATACTATACAATGAATTACAGATAAATATACATTAGGTCCTTACATATAAAATTAGCGTTTTGTCGTACTGGCCACTTTGATCTGAAATATCTCCTCTTTGGTTAAGAATTCCAAATTCAAATTTATAAATTCATTTAGCTGGTACATTTGAATTTTGAAAACAGTCATTCATTTGTTTTTTCCTCATTATTTTTTTCTTTGGCGTCGCATATTACCGCACAATGAAAAACATGAAATATCGGTATATTTACGAGTACGAGTTCTACAGTGGCACCAGTGCTGCAGAAACAGCTCGAAGGATTAATGATGTGTACGGCGCTGGTATCGCAAAAGAAAGTACGGTACGTTTTTGGTTTAACGTTTTTGTTCTGGAAATTTTGACCTTCAGAACCAACCCCGTGGACGGCCGGAGACCAAAGTGGAAAATGAAGAATTAAAGGTTATTGTGGAAGCGGATTCATCAAAAAGCAATTCAGAGATAGATCGGGGTAAGTGATAAAACTGTATTAATCCACTTGAAGCAAATCGGGAAAGTAAAAAAACTTTTTTGATTTTGAAAAGATACCTACCTCATGAATTGAGTGAATCGAACTTGCAAACACGCGTCGACTGTGTGTTACTTTGCTCAACCGACACAATATATAATGACGGGATTTTAAATCGAATCATTACTTGTGATGATAAGTGGATACTGTACGATAATCGGAAGCACTCGTCGTAATAGCTGAACCCTGGAGACTCAGCCAAATCCTGCCCTAAATGAAAATTGAATCGCTCTAGGCCACTGCTGCTTCACGACAACGCAAGACCACACACTGCACAACAAATAACCACTACTCTCTGGACCTAGCTCCAACAGATTACCATTTTTTCCAGAATTTGGACAACTTCTTACAAGGTTGGAAAAAATTCAACTCCGATACGGCAGTCCAAACCGCCTTCAAAGAGTTTATTGATTCTCGCTCCCATGGTTTTTTTAGTAAAGGGATCAATGAACTACCTATGAGATGGCAAAAGTGCATAGATAACAACGGTGCATATTACAAAACGCTAATTTCATATGTAAGGACCCAATATTTACTTTAAATATAGTCAAGTAAAGTAAGTAAAATATGTAAAATATTAATTTACTTAAATTTTACGCAATAAATATATAAACAATTTACAACTATTTATTTTTATTATTCGTGTCAAATAAATAATAAAAAACTAGATACAAAATAAATATTTTCTTTATTGTTCGTGTTATGTTTCGCTATTTCAAACTTTTGTTTGCGAGGAACCAGGAAAGATATTCCGAACGGTTCGATCTCGTGAACACAATAAATATTTTTGCAATCGTAAACTTTGTCAATTCAATTACCCAGCCGCGATACACGGGACTAGCCACTGTAAAATAAACCTTTTGAACTTCAGCCAGTATCGACATTTTATTGTACCGTAAACATGTCTGTATGCATCTATGCAATTGTAGCACTTATTACAAGCGTCATTGGTTCTATAATTAAGTAAACGAGTGCAATGCCCAGTACAAATGGCTTCGGGCACTTTTCGCATGGCAGCCACGTGGTGTAGTGCACTGTAATTTAATTTCGTCATTAATTTAAAAAGCTTTTAATGTAACTCGAAAAATAACCCTTCCACAGATTGTTAATAATAATTATGAGCCTGTTTAAAAATCGTTTAACTTAAAATAAAATCAATCATGTAATGTCGTCAATGTATTAAAAACAATTCATATCATATTGGTCTCACACTTAATACTAACGACTGTGCCTGACAAGGCGAATATTTTCTTACTGTAAGTTTTGGATGTCCTCAATACCAACCTATAGGAAATCGATATACGACTGATATAAAGGCAAAAAGCCCTGTGGTACCTGTTACCACAGGGCTTCGTGCAAACCATACGATACGTTCCAAACACTCAACACATATTCTATCGCCGAAATTTTTGTATGCATAGTGAAAACAAAACAATTTTCAAGATTTTTCGAGGTTCTTTTGAAGATTTAGATAATTATAACAATTTTTATTCTTTTTTTTTCCACTTATCCAAAATGTAATTGAAAAGAGAAATAATTCAAATTCATCGTAAAAAATAAAGCGAATAACCACACACACACAGACAATTTTCTCGCACTAATATTAAGTAAGAATTTTTTTTCTGTAAATATTAATATTTATACTGTCTTTGCTTTTATTTTTTTCTCAAGCTTCGTATTATAAAATTGTAATCCTATGTAGCCTTATTTAGTAATGAGTGATAACTAGAACCATTTCTGTTTGATATTGATTATAAGTAAAAATAAATAAATAAATAATTTTGTATAAATTGCTTTACATCTGTTGCTGCAAAATATGTTTGATAAAATTTGTTACCATATAAACTTGTTTTAGTTATAATGTAATTTAGGACAAAGAGCTCGTGAAACGTAATTTAGCCGCGAGCAAATTAAGGGTGCGTTCGTAAATCACAGCTACAATAATGGAAAATACATATGTGAACATAAAAATTTAGAGAACCATTTCCAATTCAATTATTTAACCCATTCATTTGAAGTGTTTTTGTAACTGCAAGAAAAGGTATTTAACAGGTAATACAGGACGCCCGCTTGACGCCAACCCTTTCTGAGAATGTTTTTCCTGGTGGGCTGATTCCTCGACTCCGCTGATGGTATTGCTGGAGGCACTTAATACAAAAAAATATCCTTTAGCTAGCTCGTACAACATCCACAGTTTTATATGGGTGGCTCTATTCTATTTTAATGGAAGCCTCACGGCCCAATTAAACATGTCAATTATTTAAATATATTCAAATCATTTTAGTAAGTACCTAACTAATTAGTGTTGCGATATATTTTGATGTATCTATTTCGATAATAATTAAAAATGACTAACATTAATATTATTATGTGTTTACATTTACGTTTATTTTGAGTAACTATGAATAATATGACATACTATGTCAACATAAATACATACAGATTATCAAATATGAATTTAATACGATTGTATTTATAAATGTGAGTAATGCCTTAGTAAAATCTTGCCTTAGCAAAATATTGCATCTCTTTTGAATATAATAAAGTTGCTGTGCTCTGCAGTTTTATACGTTCAATTTGTTTTATAGATGGGATAATAAAAGAATCCTACAACGATAGTAACAGAAGTAAAATAACTTTGTAAATTACCAACTTACAATGTTTAAAGCTTAGACGTGATTTTTGATCGAACCAATTTTCCCACATTAAAAATGTTTCTAAAGGTTAACTCAGACAATCAGTTAACACCAAAACAAAGTACACCAAATTCCGTCTAGTAGTTTTTGTGTGATGTGGAAACAGACAGACAGACGGACAAAAAATAATTTGGACTCTGTCGATAATAATGACTATTAGAATAAGACATTCCAAAAAATATTCAATGTACTTACGCGGCTCAGTTACAGTTACTATATGTATAGATTAATCCAATGGTTTTAATTTTCGTGTAGCACATTAGCCGAGATGGCCTAGTGGTTAGAACGCGTGAATCTTAACCGATGATTGTGGGTTCAAACCCGAGAAAGCACCACTGAATTTTCATGTGCTTGATTTGTGTTTATAATTCATCTCGTGCTTGACGTTGAAGGAAAACATCGTGAGAAAACCTTCATGTGTCTGATTTCATTGAAATTCTGCCACATGAGTATGCTACCAACCCGAATTGGAGCAGCGTGGTGGAATAAGCTCCAAACCTTATCTTCAAAAGGGAGAGGAGGCCTTAGCGCAGCAGTGGGACATTAACAGGCTGTTACTGTTATTGTTACTGTTACATTATGGTGGTGTTATTTACCAAAGTTCTCTTCGTTTTTCACTTAGTAATTATATTACATTGCAACACTAATTATTGTTCAGTGTAACATGTTTACTTAATGTCATACTCGTGTCTCAATTATAATCTCAATCTCAAGGGTGTCGGTTGTGTCAGATTTATCAATTTCACTGCAAAAGTTCTTCTGAGGCAAATTTTTGCTTCACGTGTTTTTTAAATCATATCTTGGTATATCTTTGTACTTTTTTTGCAATTTGATCTTTAAAACGGAATTATATTCATAGCTTTGTATAAATTATGCTTGTTTTTCATGAAACAAGCGAGCGTGTAACTCTGCTTAGCGCTGTCTATCTCGATGTTAATCCGCAAACTTGTTGTATTCAGTTCTACTTGTTTATTCTGGGCCTGAGGGTGAATTCTCTTACCTCGTCCAACTTTATAAGACTAACTTCTTCGCGGACTATCCGATCGCTGTGAACTGAAGTAGATAACGTTTTTAGGTTAGCTTTAACGCGACTTTGATCTTTGTTGTTCTTATTTATTAATTCTTCCTGACGTGACGTTGTATTCCATAATAATATAACAAATTATATTTAGATTTTATTACGATGTTTTAAAAAAGTATTGCTTAGTATTTATTCTATAAGTTTTCTTTGGCTATAATTAATTAACTTGAAACAAAGTTGACAAACTTTTTAATTAGTCAATCAGATTAATTACGCCTAAAGTGTTTCTTGTTATTTATTTATAAAACAGTAATAAATGTAAAAACTTTATTAGTGGAATTGAATTCGTGATATAGCCATTTTTTATAACCACGAATTTCAATAAACATTGGCGCTGTAAGAAATACTGATCATCCTTTACATTGCCAATGCGTCCTCAAACATGGGAACTAAAATGTTTTATCACTTGTTCCTGTAGTTACACTGGCTTACTCGCTCTTTTAACTAGAATACAACAATATCAAGTATTGATGTTTAGCGATAGATTATGTGATGAGTGGGACCCAGACAGACTTGCACAGAGCTTTCCCTACCACCAAATATAGTCCTATATCAATCTTATTTAGCGTTCTTGCGTGACTCAAAAACAACAAACCAACCTATTAAAATATTAGCAAAATATATTATAAATGCATTATATTATATAGACAACAGACATTCCCATTTTAACTATTTTCATCTTTAATGAAGAAGGGTCAAGCCTGCGTGTGATGTATGAATGGTGGTCCCCTTTCTTTGTCCGCATGATAACCGCAAAGGGCGTATTTATTGTCTTGAGAAAATTTATCATGCCATATTCAAGTCATTTACATTCCGGTGAGAAGTACTTCATTTAGTTGACAACATCAGCACAAGTTCTGTTTATATATGTGAATATGGGAATAAAAAAATAATGCTATAAAAACAAGGAAAAACATAAATAACGAGGGTTATAAGCACTATCGCGTATTCCGATTGGTTGAAGCTTATTATTAAAGGGGATCGCGGTTCACGCTCCATAAAGCGAAATATTGTCTCTCGAGATGATAAAGAAAATTTCCAAATTAATAACCTTGAGCCATTAAATCGATTGCCAATTTATTTTATAGATATAAGTATTTATATTATTTTCTATCTTCATTTTCTTATTCTAAATCATTTTCGACACTCAATCAAGAAGCTTAACATCCACAAACATAAATAAAAAATGTGAAGTACGAGTACGAATATTTATCCTCATATTTATTAAGAACAGTTTGTCTTAGGAACATAACTTTTTATAATAGGCTTTTTTCGAGGAATAAACGTTTATATAAATAGCTATAAGAAGGTTGAATTTGTATATAGGCTGAAATTGAAGACTATATAATTTATATATTTTAACTTGATGTTTAGTGGTCACCACTGACCATAAATATTAAGAAATATTAACCATTCCTGACACCTTCTAACTTGGAACTAAAACTAAGATGTTTATGTTCCTTGTGCCTGTAGTTACAATGTATCACTCTTTCTTTAAGCCGGAACGCAACAATAGTAAGCATTGCTGTTTGACGGTTAAATATAGTAAATTATTGGACAGAGCTAATAAAAATATTTTCGAATTTTGTAGACGTAGTTTATATCTAGAAGCTATAAAAGGTAACGACTAAGCTATTTGAAAATGTTCCATTTAGAGAAATATTTCAATCTTATTGTCAGTACAAATATAATTTTTGTAACAAATCATATCCTCAATGATAAATTAATTATACGCCAAACTTGTTCTTCACACAAATTCAAAGTTACGAAGTACATAAACGTAAATTTAGTTACAAACTTGACGTAGAAGATCCACATTCACAAAACATTACGTCTTAAATATTCATAACTGATCACTGAACATATACAACTTTGTCGGGAAACGTTCTCTTTTTAAAGTGACTTATTTTTGGCTTATCGGTTGTATAAAAGTCCTATAAAAGTAACTGGTTTACCGTTACGGGAATGCCACTGAAAGATCATCGCTTGTCAACCTTGTTAAGAAGAATATCAATATCGGTGTGGCCTAAGTCACAAACTGTTTTGACCCTAATAAATATTATAGTTTTCAGTTAAAATTTAATTTAGTCATTTTATTACTATCTCATTATAATTATAGGTTTTCTATATACAAAAACAGATTAACTCATAACGGTAGATATGTGATATAGACATAAAAAAATAATTATATCAAATTACAATAAAAATATTACAGTAACAGCTTGTTAATGTCCCACTGCTGGGCTAAGGCCTCCTCTCCCTTTTGAGGAGAAGGTTTTGGAGCTTATTCCACCACGCTGCTCCAATGCGGGTTGGTAGAATACACATGTGGCAGAATTTCAATGAAATTAGACACATGCAGGTTTCCTCACGATGTTTTCCTTCACCGTTAAGCACGAGATGAATTATAAACACAAATTAAGCACATGAAAATTCAGTGGTGCTTGCCCGGGTTTGAACCCACGATCATCGGTTAAGATTCACGCGTTCTTACAACATATATATATTACGAGTGCGACAGTAGCTTTTCTTTTGCAATACGAAGATTAGCGAATGATCTGACGTTGCGTGACCACTTGTGCTCATAGTCATTGGCATTGTAAGAAATATTTATTATTTCTCACGCTGTCAATACGTTACCAACCATTGGAATGAAGCTGGTTAGCCATAAAAAGCATAGCTATTTAGTGAAATGATAATTGACAAGTACCTCCCCAGACGTAATTACGTATTAACCTTAAGGTTTGTGGAAAGCCTAAAAGAATTTTTAAATTATACCTTACTTTTCTTAATTTCCCGAGTACATTTACATTAATATAAAAGTTCTTTAAATAAGATAAAAAATTCTTATTAAATTAATGATTAAACGCCAATGTCTGTAATTTAAAGGCATTGGAATGAAAACTTTTTTAGGGTACTCGTTATTCGGGTCACGAGTTCCGGCGATGGGCCGTGTCCAATAGATGGCTGCTCATCCCGGATCAATCGGAGCTGTATCTAATGGAGATTTTACACGTGATTTCGTAGACATTTCAACTATAGACACCAATTTGTAAAGGATATATGTTTTTATTGAAAATCGTCGGTTCATTTACTCTAAATCTTTAATTTGTGTTAGTTTTAATAGATTATAATATTAATGATTAATAAAGATAAGTACATCATCTAAATATTTAAAGTTATATAATAATACTTTAATATGATTTTTTATTGAATATTTAATTTTTAATAAAATAATGCAATATTTTTTTTATCTGGGCTAAGCATTGTAAGCGCGAAACACGCGGCGTCACGCTAAGCCTTCGCTTAAATGACGTTTTGGAAGGCGGATTTCGGCTTTATTTTTTGGTCCAGGTGATGGATTACACGCTGTTTTCTTGTGTAATTTCCGCACACTAATTGCCGTTGGCATCCGTCAGCGGAAAATGTAGAAAAAATCTCACGCTAATGCTGCACTGGCTGAGGGAATGATTTAATGTTGTTGTGAATAATGTTTTTGTACAAAAGGATTCTATTAATAAATACAGATAATAAACGATGTTTCGTAAATGAAAATTTATTATGATAAGGGATTATTCGATGGCGTATCTATAATGATGGCTGGTATGCCAGTTTATATCATTACACCTCTCTGGTGCGGGTGACACATGTGAGTTACGTAGGTAATGACCGGTCACGGTTGTTTTAGAGAATACCTATGTAAGATTGGACGCGAATCGACGGCAATGTGCCACCACTGTGGTGCGGACCAGAACACCGCTCAGCATACGTTGGAAGAGTGCCCCGCGTGGAGTGCGGAGAGGGAGATTCTGGTCCGTGAAGTCGGACAAGACCTGTCCCTGCGAGCAATCGTGTCAGCGACGCTCAGCAGGAAATCGGCGTGGAGGGCCGTAGCCTCCTTCTGTGAGACCGTCTTGATCCAGAAGGAGATGGTGGAGCGGGAACGGGAAAGGGCTGATCCTGCACGGCGGAGACGACATCGGCGTCGCCTCGGCCCTCCCACATAAGAGGGCTTAACATTGGGACCGTGGATGCGTGAGGTAGTGGCCTCACGTGACCTATTTCAGGGATGGGCTAGCGCTGCCGTACGCACTATTGCCTTTGCCTCTTGTGGAGAGTTCCACCGAGACATGAGCGGAGCACAGCATGGAAGGGGTCGCGGATGCGTTATATCGACACGATAGCCTCTTCGATACGTGCCGAGAACGGCCATCGCAGTGGTTTTAGTGGGTAAGAATTCCACATAGCCCCGGGTAGCCGGGTATCTTTCTGAAGGTTTCTAATGCATGAAAAATGTGCCAGAATTATATCCGAAACAATGTGGTTCATTTATGACTGTCGAGAATATTTTTTTCACTATTAGCTGCAATTGTGGAACGATATGGCCTGTCAATACAATAGCAGAAATCGATATAAAAATTGGTAGAACTAAGCAAGATGCACAAATGTGTTATCGATAAAAATGAATGTACCGTCTTTTTTTATTTCTAAAAGGAGAATATAGAACACGACGTTGTAACAATAATTTAGAAGTGGTCTCATAAATATAGTTTTAGAATATAATATTTAATAAAATATTATTTATATTCTTAAATATAATAATACCATTTACGATATTAGACTATTATAAGATTTTATTTTCATCGCTTATTAATAGTATATTGGCAGATTGTGATGTCATACATAAATCGTATAGAGTTCATCAAACCTAATATTGTAGGACAACATCTCGATCACACTACATAAATATTTGATTGGCTGCCGACTGGAACTTTATTATTACCCATGCCTTATTAGATTGACATGCAATTTGATCAAGTTATTTTAAGAAAAATCAAATTTGCAATAAATAATCTTATAATTATTCCACATTTTATGCCGAACACATTAAAATAAACTTAAGTATTTAAATAAAAACAAGAGGTTCCTTTATTAAAATAAATTTACCCTCTGGGCAAATTTAAATAAAATAATCTTATGTTCCCTTTATATATAAATATTAGAAATATTATAACCTTTAGATTTTGCGGAAACGTATAATGAAGTCAACATATTATATTAAAGATCACGTTTCTATGGAAATTATTTTTGTCGTAATGATCTCTTTGAAGTTAAAACATTGAATTTCAAGTAGACTACAGACGGATCCGAATTGATTCCAAGATATTTTATTTGCATTAAACAGGGGAAAGGCGGGTGATGTTGGCAATCGCTTCTCCTGGACTTATTTTTGAAGTGACAAAATATATTAGTCATATTTCTATTGTTTGACTGAGCTTACTTAAGATTGTTAATGAAATATATTTTTTTATGCAAGGCAGCGTAAATGGACCTGATGGAAAATGATCACTTGCACCAAAATACACCGACACAGTTATAAATATTTTTTCTTTATTAAGGTTTACCAACAGTTGTATATACTAAAAAAACACTTAATACATTAAAAACACATAGAATAGCGTAACAACTAATTATAAGTAAATACCACTTGTAACAATAAAAAAAGTAGCTACAGCAAATTCATGTAACACTTAATGTTGATAAACTTAATAGATAAACAAACTACTACTTACGTCGTCAATGCGCTGCCAACCACAGGATCTAAGATATCGTTTCCCTTGTACTTGTAATTACACTATCTATTCCAACAAAGCAATTTAAAGTATTGTTATTTTGCGGTATAGTAAATAGTGAGGAAGCTACCCACACAAACGGGCCTGTAGAGAGCCCTGCCACAGTCATAAGTTCAGTGAACATAAACGTCGTATTAAGCACATAGATTAACGGAATAAAATATTAATCAATATATTTTTCTCATTAATACATAATTTATTATCTTTATCACCGTAGTTACTAATTTCTTCCTGAAAATTAGATGATTCTATCAACGTATAATTGACTTCAGCTTTATTTTTTGGTGCTTCAAATTTAGCGATAATGTCTTTGAGTACCAACTGAAATAACAGATATGTTAAAATTGTGTAATGTAAAAGGTAGTAAAATTGATTTAATTAAATATACTATTTGTTCAAACGTTAAAGTTCATCGCAATCACGCTGCATACACACTAATAAATAGTTTCATTTTGAAAAAAAAAACAAATAACGGCGATTTGATTTGAAATATAAAGGCAATGCTTAAGTATCTACAAATAAAATATTGTAACCATTAAAAAATAAACCACATTTAATCTATCTTCCATTGCATAGAATAATAGAAAATATATTTATTAATGACTTCAGTTTATGTTTCATTTGCCGATTGAATATTAATTTCCCTATTTATTATAGTTGTTTTTTTTTTTACTCTATATTACTTAACAATTATTAACACATATAAACAATTATATAATAAGTAATAAATTTAATGTAAATAAGGTTTATCTTAATCTCGATTCAGATAACTTAACTGATGTTTTTGAACATTTTAAAACGAAATTATCTTTAGCTTTTAAAAAGTTTGAAAAAAATCCATTATTTAAAATAATTATTAAAGTAAAAACGATGTTTAAAACAAAATTAAAATATGTTATGAATTATTCAACTATATGATGGCTTGTACTCACAAAGTCAATTTCAACTCGGCGAATTTTAATGAAAATACTTTTCTTTCTCTTATTCGCGCATTTTTCTACTTTGAATTCGTTTCTTATTTCATAAAAGAGATTAAGCATTCTTTAAATGCATGAATCATTTTTTTGCTAACAAAGAATTGTTTTGTTTTAAAGGATTCGAAACGTCAGTTCATTTTTGACCTACTTTCCCCCAAAATAGTTACGTAACCTCTTTTAGTATATAAAATATATAGGTAGAGATATTTTTTTAATAACTAATATTAAATATATATTTATTTTATAATATTAGTCTCTAGAATATAAGTGGGCAAAGGGCCGGCCATCAAGGAAATGTATTTTGAAATTTATGTTTGGTTTATAAACATACAGCGAGTTATAGTGGACAGGTTTAAATATAAATGTTTGTTAGGAAACTTTAGGGTTGCTGAACTTTAAAATTATGAACTTTCCAACATTTAGAATAAGCAGAGTGCCTACAGTTAGGTTATTAGACGCCTATAATATAATGATATTATTATAACATTACCCAGGCTTGTTATAATTTTGGAGATTTACATTTCTTGTGAAACCAAGTCACCAGAAAAAATTAACTCATATTCAATGAAGCTGAACTATTGAACTCTCAAAAGATATTCTGGATCGTTTTAGAATATAATTGATTAAATAAATTATTTTTAATTATAATTAGGTTATCTAAGCCAAAGTCCAGAATGAAATAAAAAACACAAAATCTAAAATATATTTATGAAAAAATGTCCCACTGCAAATTGTATTGGATCTCTGATGTTTACAAGCTACTTATCGCCGAGTACGAGATGAATCATTAAAACATTAGTGCATGAAACGATGGGTGGGTTTGATAACTTTGGTTAGGTTTCATTTATTTTATTCACAAGGTTTTTCAGTCGAAAGTGACTTTTGATTTACTACTATTGTCGACGTGCTAAAAATAATACCAAAAATGACAAGTCTGTAATTCTAACACTTCACATACTCATAACAAAATCGTGACAGCCGTATTCCTATTTTTCTTACCCGCAGAATAAATTCGTAAGACAGTCGGATCACGTCGTGTGTGGAACTCGAGACAGGCTTGGTTTATTTGACTCCCCCAATCAGTACGGTTACAAGACAAAGCGTTTTTGTCAATTCTCTGAATTACGTCTAGAATTTTTTCCTGTTTTATATGTACCTGAAAACGCTGATGTTGCTTCTGTCTAAAGAGCATGACTGGAATTCGGAATTCTTACTAGCGTTTATATGGGATAACTGTCTTCACTTAACTCGAGGCTTTTATTTTACTTCAATACACAGATCACCACAGACGTGTTGTCTATGAATTGATAAATCTTATGTAAGGTTTTGATTAATTTTTTTTATCTGTATCACAATCATAATATTAGAATTATTGATGACTTGGCACAATGAAATTGTATATTAAGTTTTGTTCTCAACTCGAGGCTTTACATTTTTATTCCGGCAAGGAAGAAGCACTCCGGTGTTGTAGATGTCCATGAGCAGTGCTAGTCACTTTCCATATCTTTCTGCTCGTTTGGCCATTCTTACTTTCATATATATTTGTAAAGATATTTTTTTATTCCAAGAGCATAATTAAAAGTAAAATTTTCTTTAAATGTATTTTAAACTGACATTGACTAGGTTTTGTTAGTGAAATTATTTCATTAATTTTATTATCATCAAGCAGCATCTTAGTTGCTTCCATTTACTGTAATAACTATGGTTATTTAAATAAAGAATATTCGCGATACGCACATACATACCACAATTCAATCAACTTAAAAATTTACTTCCATAAATTTGAAAAAATAATAAAGTTGTGCCATGTACCAGCATTTTTATAGATTGAACAAATAATCTCAACCCCAAATTATTTATATAGTTTTGTTTTCAATTACTAGTTACAATTTTCAGAGTTTTCAGAATTGGTAATGTTTAGTTACTGTAATATAAATTTGGTTCTAACAAAATGCTATTAAACGAATATTACGTGTATCGTCTTATACAAATTTCTTATTAAAAGTCTAACGTGGCTTTTAAAAGGTTCATTGTTATAATTAGTACAGCGCTTTTTATGTACCAAGTCCTCAAATGCATTGATAGACAACTACAAAAGACGTCCCTCAGCGAACATTACTGTCCATTATGATATTAAATCTCACACCAAAAGGTGTGGGCGTTTCACAATATACAACCATTCTTTCTTTCGCCCTCTTAATTTTATGATGGACTTTATTCAGCCGCATTTTTTTAATGATTGTATTTTATATTTCTTTGAGAAATTATTAAAATGAGCATTTTATCGATATTTTAAAAGTTCAAGAAAATATGCAGAAGTGTATTCATGTAAGAATTAAGACTAATCGATTTATGAACGAAATTAATACTCACTCTAATCTAGTCTTCAGATTGAAGATCGAGAAGAAAAGAGAAAAAAATATGTCAAATATAATTTAATAATCTATGTAATAAAAAGCATATAGAAATCAAATATTACAATAAATAACTATTATTTTAGAAAATGCTAGTGATTTTTTTAATAATACAACTAAGGTGACATGAAATTAAATAATAAAAATCTGTGCAAAATAGCACTGGCAGCATACACATCGTAACTGTCATGGCTTCTTTTGTTTTTATTTATTACTTACTTTTAGGCGGGTAATTAGGTAAACAGTGTAAGATATCGCATAAATAGTTATTTTGAGTTGTTCCTTTCGTGTCTTGATAAAATGTAAATATTCGTAATTTTGTGATTGATTACATCCCTTTAAATTATATATCACTTCTGTCCTAAAAATATATATGATTGTATGGAGCTAGAGATTTTTTTACGAAATATTCGATTTTTAACGATATGATTACATACATACACACACTTATTTGCTTTATATTTTATTTTGTGTAATGGAAGGTTTAAGCTATATTATATTTAAAAACTCCGACAATAAATTTTGTTCAGTTAAACGATCCTGTCTTCTTTTTCGAATACCAAATCAACAGACAGATAGACATCTGTGTTTAACTAAACATAGACTAAGCGTCTCTTATAAGACAGTAATTGCTTAACATATTTATGCTATCACAATTGAAGTCATATATTATATTTTAACGAGTTTTTTTTACAAAGTAGGTTACTATAATGCAATATATTTTTTATACACCTTCATTCATCATTTTCCTTGACGCCCAATTTTCTGATCTAATAACATTGCTTCCTGGGCTCGCTTATTGCTTATCTGAGATAATCTAATAATAAAAAGTAACTAAAATAATATTTACAAAGAGTTTTATGTTATTTTAACCGGAACGGTTACTTAAAGGTTATTTTACGATTTAAATTTGTCAGTGTGTATTTTTAAATAAGTATTAAAATTTTAAATGTCATAGTTAGATTATCATGTTGTTTTTCTTTTGTTAATATTTTTAAGTTTTTTGGATTTTTCAATTATTTCACCGTACCGTAACAGCCTGTGAATGTCCCACTGCTGGGCTAAAGCCCTCCTCTCTTCTTTTTGAGGAGAAGGTTTGGAGCTTATTCCACCACGCTGCTCCAATGCGGGTTGGTAGAATTCACATGTGGCAGAATTTCAGTGAAATTAGACACATGCAGGTTTCTTCACGATGTTTTCCTTCACCGTAAAGCACGAGATGAATTATAATCACAAATTAAGCACATGAAAATTCAGTGGTGCTTGCCCGGGTTTGAACCCACGATCATCAGTTAAGATTCACGCGTTCTTACCACTGGGCCATCTCGGCTATTTCACGTATAATACAAATTCAATACGGTTAAAACTGCAGGGTACAACTAGTATATAAGTACACATAGAACGTCTGACCTTCGTAATCCTTGTAAGCGAAATGTGTGTTGTACGCTTGAGTATAATTTAGGAATTTAGGGTTCACGATTACCAGATGTTTGTGATAATAGCATAGACTGAGGATTTGCGTGGTATCAGATTAAATGAAATAAAGGAATGTTTGCATCATCATAGCTACTATTTAGGGCTATATATATTTACGTTCTGGATTAGATTTTCGGGCCAATTAAGTCAATTATTGCTTCGGCTGTTGTTCTCTTTGACAAAATAAGAACTGAGCAAATTAAACTTGCAAGAAACAAATCTCGAGTCATGAGACTGTTAAATCTGAAATATATCCCGAGAGTTCGAGACACTAGATGTCCCGGGACCCACAGCCTAGTGCACTATAATATCAACAGCGCATGAATTGTTTTATCATCGTGAACATAATATAATATATAAATTTATAATACAATAATTTGCCTACAAAAGTATAGATAGGAGAACGGTACTATTATTCAAAATATTGTGTATAATAATATAAAAATATATTTTGTTTGACAGGTAAGATCTCCCGTCTTTTTTAATCATTTTATATAAATATTTTTGATTATATTTTTCATCGGATAATATTTCTTTAGACAGTCATCATCATAATATTTTTCAATAACCTGATTTATTTATTATAAGCGGAATCTGTGATGTAGGTTATCTTGGATACTTTTGTTAGTATTTTCTTTGTACATAATATTCGATGTTGGGTATTTAGTTTTTTCTGAAAAATTTTTACGTGTTATAAAAATATTTTATGTACATGCTGCATATCATTGATTTTCTGTTGGTAGTTTTTGTGTCGTTTATTTTTAAAATGTTTTTGTTTAAATACCGTAAATAAGACATTTGTCTTATTTTTTTATTCAAAAAAATGTACATAGTAATTTTTAAATAAGAAACTTACTTAATACTACTCTATTAAATTTAACAGTCCAATGGAAGGTTTGTTGAAATGGTTCCGCCAATAGTAACTATTTATATGGAAACATTTTTGCCGCCTTTTTAGATTGACAAAAATATTTTACGTCGAGCCAGCGACACGTAACACGTGTTACGTTGTGTGACGTGACATAGTAAATTGTATTCTAAAAATAAAAAAAAAAATCACGTTTATTCCGAGGTTCACCATATTGTTTTTTCGGATATTCATTGTCGAAGGGCTGTCAAATTGTTTTTTAATCTATACAGTTACACTTACTTCCTATTCACAATACCGTGTTCGCAAAGTTACAATTTTTTTCCAAAAGAACATGTTGATTGCAAAAGTATGGCTTCGGCAAATGCATTCCAATCGAGTCGAAGTGATTTTTGTCGTCTTTATTTTCTTATGAAAGAACAATTCTTAAGATATGTCTACAATTTCGTCAACAATTTACACAAAATCTGAACAACTATTAATAGTATTGTATGGTTTTTATTATACAAAATAGATATCTGATATTACGGTTATTCAAAACACATTAATTTACATAATGGCTACTATTAGGTAGAAACAAAAACAATCACCTATTAAAAGGATTACTAAAACGAATGGATTGTTAAAAGGATATTAAATCGTTTCATCCTAGTAGATCTATTCAGTAATTTATATACATTACAGTTTTTTTTATATATGTCACATAAATTAATAATAGTGTAGTACTATTCTTTAATTTTGTGTCTCTGTATGTATATTTATTTAATAATAATAATTATAATGTCCTCAAGACTGATTCGCCACGGCGGCCAATCTCAAGAGAGATTAGCCAACTACGCAAGAGATATTACAGTGCACAAGTGTGTGCGCAAACACAGGTGCACTTTCTATTCCCTAACTCTCATAATCCGATGGGACGGCAATCCACCACGAACGTAAAAAGTTCAGGCGCAGGACCAACGGCTTTACGTGCTTTCCGAGGCACAGGAGTGAAGACACTTCCAACTTCCAGATTCCGGGTTGCTACAGAATAATTTTCTGATAGAAAAACCCAATAACTTTTTATTGGCCGACCTGCGTTTTGAACCCAGGACCTTCGGATCTGCGGCGTTATATCAAGCCACCAGACCAACGAGGTAGATTTATTTAGTGAATATCTGAAACGGTTCTATCGATTTGGCTCAAGTTTTGTAAATACTTGTCTTAATAGATAAGGTTTTGCTTTTTAAGTTTGTCTATATATATTTAAAAAAAAAAAAACACATTTTCTCATACGAATTATTAAGACGAAGCTTGCTCTATCGGGTACTATTTACAATACACAAGTTACATACTTGTCTAGGCTTACAACTTTGGTATTACTTTTTCTTAGAAGACAAGACGGCATCAAATATATTAAAGAACGAGATCGATGTAGTGGTGTTGCCTTTAATTCCGAGAAAGAATAGTCAAAGATAGATAAGAACCTATTGCTTTATCTACGCAAGCACTGTACATATATAATATGATCTATACAAATTTACGTATATATATATATTTATGTTAGAGGGGGCAAACGAGCAGGAGGCTCCTGATGGAAAGTGACTACTACCGCCCATGGACATTTGCAACACCCGAGTGTTTGCAGGTGCGTTGCCGGCCTTTACCTTAATAATGATAACAATATTTTTTGTTTGATTTTGTATTGATAAGATAAAAAAACAAAAATATATAAATGAGACCAAAAGCAAAGCACAAGGCATACTGTGTGTGAAATGAATGTGACCCAGCATAATATATTTGGAGAAATTAATTACCACAACGCTGTTGATATTTCCAGAACCTATTATTTATTTTATAAGTATATCCAGCACTAGTATAAATATATATATTTTGTATAATTTAAATACTTAATAATTATAAACCTTCGATTTGCCGATGATATTGTCATCATAGCAGAGTCGCTGGAACAACTCACCGAAATGCTGCGTAGCCTAGGCGAGTCTTCCCGGTGTGTCGGTCTCGGTATGAACTTGGACAAGACCAAGGTCATGTTCAATAGGCATGTCGTGCCGGGACCGATATACGTCGAGGGGAAACCTCTCGAAGTTGTTAGTGAATATACCTACCTAGGACAGATAATATAAGTCGGTAGGAAGCTCAGGTGCTTACTGGACATGGGTGCTTCGGTAAGTACCTGCACGGAATAGTCAGGCGGGTAACGCCCTCCTGCCACGAGTGTGGTGCGCCTACGGACACGGCATGCCACACTCTGATGGAGTGTGCCGCTTGGGGGCCTCAGCGCCTTTCCCTGGCGACTTTAATCGGCGGAGACCTTTCGCTGCTGAGCGTGATAAATGCCATGCTTGGTAGCGAAAGGTGCTGGATGGAGATGGTCTCCTTCTGCGAAAATGTCATGTTGCAGAAGGAGGCCGCGGAGCGGGAACGCGAGGAGAGTGTCTCCGCTGACCCGCTTCACCGAAGAAGACCGGGGAGAAGACGTCGGCGCTATGCGCATCTTCTCCTCCCGCCGTGACTGTCGCCGGGGCCAGGGGGTCTCCGTACCCCGAGTACCCCCTAGGATTTGGAGGCCCGCAGAAGCGGGCCAACCGTCGGGACGGCACGGTAGTATGCGCAAGCGATCCCGTGACGTCCCCCGTCAAGACGGAGTGGGTACCGCTGGTTAGTGAGAGTCCCACATACCCCCCCACCTCATGTGGGGGAAACACATAAATGTGTTTTTCCAGCGAGCAAAAAAAGAGTCGGTAGGAAGAACTTCGAGAAGGAAGCCGATCGAAGAATTCGCTTGGGATGGGCAGCATTTGGCAACCTTCGTCAAGTTCTCAAGTCGTTTATACCGCAATGTTTGAAGACGAAAGTCTTCAACCAATGCGTCTTACCTGCCATGACATACGGTGCCGAAACGTGGACACTAACAGCGGGACTAGTACACAAATTCAAAGTCGCTCAGCGCGCTATGGAGCGCGCTATGGAGCGAGCTATGCTCGGAGTATCTTTGAAGGATAAGATCAGAAATGAGATTATCCGGAAAAGAACCGGAGTCACTGACATAGCTTGCAAAATTAGCAGGCTGAAGTGGCAGTGGGCTGGTCACGTATGTCGTAGGACCGATGGCCGTTGGAGCAGACGAGTCCTAGAGTGGAGACCGCGGATTGGCAAGCGCAGCGTAGGACGCCCTCCAGCCAGGTGGACCGATGACCTTAAGAAGTTGGCGGGCACTAACTGGATGCGGAAGTCGGAGGACAGGGAGCTTTGGCGCACCTTGGGAGAGGCCTATGTTCAGCAGTGGACAATGATTGGCTGTTGATGATGATGATGATGATAATATATATAAGCAAAATATACTTTAAATAATATTATACGGGTGTAACAATGTTTAGGTAATCATTTTATTATATTAATGAAAAAAAAAGGAAATAAAACAATATTTGATATATAATAAAGTGTAATTCAGATTTAAAATAAAAATTATATTACTTAATTATTATTTTATGACCTTGTATTTGTTTATTTATAATACGGTATACAACCGCTGCGCAACTTTTATAAGAAAGGCCGGTTCTTATCAGTTATTCATAGCCTATTCATTCATGAGTAACAAAAAATGTAATTATCAAACCTCGGAGACAATTCTACTACCCGTCAGTAAAACGAAGCGTTTCTTGAATATTGTAACTAGAGATTAGATAGCAAAATTTGGATGTTCATAACTAGGTCATTCAGAGTTCGTAATTTTGAATAAATTGCTGTAATGTTGACAATCCGAGTTGAGTCTATAACGAGGCTGATGCGGGTCGTAGTAATAAAATTAAGGCCATTGTTTGCCTCGAAAACATCGTTAAGGAAGCTGTATTGGATATTACTCTAATGACTTAAACGTTGAGTGTTATTTTTAACATAATAATACTTAGAACGTTCAACATCATATTGTTTCCTTCGTTATTTGTCTCGATTTGTATTTTCTATAACATAAATTCACCTCATGCTTTTTATTTTTATTTTAAATGCGATTGACGATAAAATAAATGATTCATTGTTTTTTTAATTGAAATTAAAAAATGGTTACGAAATAAATAAAGCTACAATTACGGTCACTGCGATAATTATTTCCATAAATTGAAAAGTATTGGTCATATCACATCCACGTGAGCAAAAACGTTTTCAGTAGGTCTCGTAATAGGATTACGGGTTTTATTACTTGCAGAAATATCGTTAGGAAGGCAATTTTGGCGTCAGATATTGGCTATTAGCGCACGACGTAATGTCTCTTCGATATTCATGTATAATGCTTCGTATTTGAGCGTATTTGTGGTTTAATCCTATATATGGCTAATCCCTTAATATAAATTTTACTTAAATACCAAGTACCATGTAGTTCATGGTATTTACATATTGAGGTTACAAGTTCGATATTCTCAGCATATTCGATAACCGTCACCACGCAACAGCATAATCTCGACCCTCTAAATAAATAGATATTCCATTGTCAACATGCGGGAAAACATTTATGTCAATTATTTTACAGGCATATACATATTATACATATATAATATTTGTCTACTTCGAAAAATATTTTGAAAATTATTATTTTAGGATAGCCAAATCGTTTTAACAGATTTTGCTGCATCAATAGCAATGCACAACCATAACATAATTTTTGTCAATCATAATTGTAATAGTGCAATACGACTACAAAATTCGTTCGGCTTATACAGTAACAGCCTGTAAATGTCCCACTGCTGGGCTAAGGCCTCCTCTCTCTTTTTTGAGGAGAAGGTTCTCCATTATAAGCCGACCATGGTTATGGTCGGCTTATAATGGAGATATTTTCACAGCCGCTATATTATTTCATTACTTGAGCAATCAGGATCCATTTTCAAATAAAATGAGATTGTTATTGCGAATGTTTCAGTATGTGTAATCAAATTTTGTGAATGAGTTTTTAAACAGCCACTTAACCGAAATTTAGGACACACTCTTGGTCCCGGTGACAATAGTTTATATACATGGATTAAGTGATTTTTTTTTAATTAAAGTCAGCAAAATGCAGGCTATGAAAATAGTGCATAAGATATGTTTTTTTTTATATCAACCGAACAAAATCGGGCACCGTTCCAAATGTATTTTATATCGTAATATATAACTAGTATTGATTACCACAAAAGAGGTCAGGACACGATCTCATTAACTTCTTAATTAAGGTTCATGGACGTGATTCGCTTGCCGATTTTTGAAGTTCCCGTTTATAATGTTAATGGTTGGAAAGAGCTCTTGTGGATTGTAAATCACGTTGCGATAGTTGCGCGAGTCAATTAGTGACGTGTATCGAAACTGTCGACATTCCACTGGGATGTATTTTAATTTGTCCGGTTGGGGGTCTGTTGGTGTGTTATAGGAAGTTTCGGTCCCTGTTTAATAATTACACGGCACACAGGGCTTTGCATCTCGCCACCGTGTACTCTAGTAATTATCGCGCGAATTTTCGAGACAATACCTTCGTCCAATCAGTTATGGTAATGAAGTCGTATCAATGAATGATATATTGTTTCAGAGCGATAAATTTAATTTATTTATCATATTTTTAGTTATCTATTTTTCTTAAAATATTAAAGACATATTCATCGATAAAAGACAAGTAAAAACATGAAATATTAATTAAAACTCTGGTATCAACACGGAAGCATTTATATATTATCACGAAGAAATTCTGTCATCAGGATTTCAGGGAACATATAGACGTCAAATAACTAAAAGTGTAATTCTTTTAACAGTATAGTATTAGTTGAGTTTTTACAATTTGACAGCTTAAGGCGATGATCTCGGAAGAGGATATCTTTATTCGACCTCACCAACTATTTTCTTCTACATTACGATTATCAAATCATCATCAGGCCATTTATTATTTGCCTCATCTACAATCCTACTATTTGTTTGTTTGATTGAAATTAGTCTTTGATTGAAGTCAGTATTTTGCTTATTTCATCCAAGTGCTTAGGTGCTTTAGATTTCTTAGAAATAATTTAAGACTCACTAAATAGCTCGTAAATGATACCAGAAAATGACAGTGATCTTTGACATACATATATGTGCCGTATAAACATATTATGTCGTCAATGTCACTTAGTTCGTGTAATGCAGTTTACAATATGGTAATTAGTTATACTTCTATAAATAAGTTTATAATTGAAGGAAAACTAACAATCTTTGAATACATTATATTCATGTTTAATCTGCGAGTATATTATTGTATAGCATAAGATAAGATAAAGAATAATTTTACATAATTATGTTGAAATAATAAGCCGACTTTCTGTAATATAAATACACAACGAAGTAAAGTAATTAGAGAGTTCACAAAGTCCTCGTTACATATGGACGTATGTTACGCTAATGAATACATCAACGTCACTGGAATTCTGACTTATAAACATTTATTTCGTTCCCAAGGGTGCGTTTCCACATAACATCACTAAAGTTATCACACGATTCGTTGGTCTCGTGCTAATGAAATTAACCCCCATTTGCCCCGAGAACGAAATGCTGGTAATGAGATGTTTTCTGTGTAACTACATACGTGTTAGCCGCTAGGACTGACTCCGGCTATTACGGGAATGAGAGCCCAATAACAAAGTTGTTTTTGAAGGGAAGGTCGTTTGACCTTCTGAACCCATTTCTAAATAACACACCAAAGGAATTTTGAAAATATATTATATAAGAGGCTTATTATTTTGAGGTTATTAGATTAATTACGCGATAAAGGCGTATAATAAAATATTTATATTTAACTTTTATATATTATATTTATATTTAATTAGCTCAGCACGTTATGAAATATTACAGGTTAATATTTACTTTACCTTACCTATTTAGATCAACAATTAAGCCATTTATAGCCGAAAAGTATTGCTTTTTTTTTGCTTTTAAATAACAAAAAGCCTATTCAAATAAAAATGTTTCAAGTCAATGTATTAAGAGCAAAAACAAAGCTGATTGCTTGAAAAAAATTGATGCCTTGAAAAATAAAATCTAAATTACATCGTGTGCGAATATAAGGCGGATTTTTAGATTAATTAAGCTTAGCGTTGTTCAGACGCAGGATGTAATTTGCACTCGTCCCCAGAGGATAAACTTGCTCTGGTTATTTTTTGTACTCAGTAAAGTCTTATTGTAGCAACGTTATTCCAGCATAATTAGCTATGACTGTGGCGGACTTAAGAAACTAAATACAGGTTACTTTGAGCGGCAGTAATGGATATATTTTATGGTTTACAGGCTTAAAGTTATGTTATAAAATATCTTCTTAAATATCACTGAAGATTGAATTTATTGATAATAGCATTTAAATAAAAATATTTTCGTCCTCTAAAGTCAATAGACTACGGCAATAACTATCCAGGATATTAACATATTATAGTGTACAAATTTGAGTGCATTTACGTAAATGGTGCATGATCTCTTCCTTTACTCTTAGAATCCGAGATCAAGGGACAAACGTTCGTCACATGGTTTCTGACGGAAGCAACGATTTGCTGCTGCTTAGAAAGTTTTAATGAAAAACTCTAACAGCAGATTTGTACCTCGTGATCTGTACCTAAATATTTAGCGGTAGAATGAGTGCATAATCAGTGGTATCCACCCAGATGGGGATGCATATACCACCAAGAAACATGTATTATATAAATTTATTCCTTTGTCTATAATAATTACGCTCTTAAAACTATACCTACTTTTTTTCTGAATCATTCATAACCATCTTCATATCTTAGTACCACAAGAAACCAGGACAACAGATCATTACAAATTATAGTGTTTAATTTTTTTCATAAAACTCTTAATACAATATGTATTTTTTTAAATCGTAAAAGCACTAAGTAGACATAATACCGAAGGCTTGATGTCATTGTCATAGTTTTCGACAAGTTTCCTAAGTTAAGTCTATGAGCCACAAACGCTTCGAGGCTGCGAACGCTAAGTACAGAGTGCATTAAAACTGTACCGGTCGCAAAATGCTTATATTATCATAATAAATGACAGCTTTGTTTTTATATATAAATTAGCTGAAGTTGTTCCACCCAAAGGTTGTATATGCACTTAAATTTGTGATATTTTTTTGTTCAATTTTAAATTTTAGTCTTAAAATGTGGCTCGTTATTCAGAAATATTCATTATTAATCGTCAAAAACATATTTATTACTCAAAAAATTTAACTAGGATAATCAAATATGCACAATCAAACTAGAATTTATCTTATCCTTTTTTATCCTGGGACATTTTTCACACACGGCCATATGATTCCAAATTAAGCTTGTACAGAGCTTGTACTGTGGAAACCAAACAACTGATATACTACATATACCATTTTTATTTTGTAAATGCATACTTATATATATAATTACACCCCAGACTCAGGACAAACAGACATGGTCATGCACACAAATTTATACTAAAACTACAAAAACAGTATGGTTTCAGATACTTCATATAATATAATATAGTTAATATTTAATTGCCTCGTTGGTCTAGTGGCTACATATAAGATCGCAGACCTGGAGGTCCTGGGTCCAAATTCCAGGTCGGGCCAATAAAAAGTTACTGACTTTTTCTGTCGAAAATTCTCAGTAGCAACTCGGAGTCTGGAAGTATGAAGTGTGTTCACTCCCGTGCTTCGGAAAGCATATAAAGCCGTTGGTCTTGCGCCTGAATTCTCTCCGGTCGTCTCGGATTGCCGTTCCACCGGATTATGAGAGTTGCACCTGTATTTGCGCACATACTTGTGCACTATAATATCTCCTGTGCAGTATGCTTCTCTCTTGAGATTGGCCACCATGGCTGAAATCAGTCTGGAGGACATTATTATAATATATTATGTACTTCGTACGACTTTGAGTCGCCGAAGTTGGATAGCTAATTTCATACAAAACTATGATCATAAAGGAACAAAGGAGCTTCAAACTAGTTCAGCGTGTCTAAATGAAAAAAGAAACACTCAGTTAGATCACCGAAACGGAAGTGAAGCCCTTTGAGTGAAGATAATAACGTTTCAGGCGCAGACGTCGACACGGACATGGATTTAGAAGGTCTCATTCTCAAATCCTGCGATAAACGGTTATTTTAATAAAGTCATTCTTTAATAGAAAAATGTTATTTTATGTAAAAGATGTCAATAAAATTTCAAAGTCAAAATGAAGTGACGTTTTTATGGATAGCGTTTTTGGCTCCAACGGCCATCGGTCCTACGACATACGTGACCAGCCCACTGCCACTTCAGCCTGCTAATTTTGCAAGCTATGTCGGTGACTCCGGTTCTTTTCCGGATAACCTCATTTCTGATCTTATCCTTCAAAGATACTCCGAGCTTAGCTCGCTCCATAGCACGCTGAGCGACTTTGATTTTGTGGACTAGTCCCGCAGTTAGTGTCCACGTTTCGGCACCGTATGTCATGGCAGGTAAGACGCATTGGTTGAAGACTTTCGTCTTCAAACATTGCGGTATAGACGACTTGAGGACTTGACGAAGGTTGCCAAATGCTGCCCATCCCAAGCGAATTCTTCGATCGGCTTTCTTCTCGAAGTTGTTCCTACCGACTTGTATTATCTGTCCTAGGTAGGTATATTCACTAACAACTTCGAGAGGTTTCCCCTCGACGTATATCGGTCCCGGCATGACATGCCTATTGAACATGACCTTGGTCTTATCCAAGTTTATACCGAGACCGACACACCGGGAAGACTCGCCTAGGCTACGCAGCATTTCGGTGAGTTGTCCCAGCGACTCTGCTATGATGACGATATCGTCGGCAAATCGAAGGTGTGAGATGTACTCGCCGTTTACATTGACTCCATACCCAGTCCAATCCAGCGTCTTGAAAACGTCTTCCAACGCGTTGGTGAACAGTTTCGGGGATATTACATCCCCCTGTCTCACCCCTCTGCGCAGTTGGATCGCCTTCGTCTTACAGTCCTGGATGTGGACAGTCATTGTAGCGGCGTTGAACAGACATCTCAATACCTCGATATATCTCCAGTCGATATGACATCTTTGCAATGAGTCGAGCACTGCCCAGGTTTCGATGGAGTCGAAGGCTTTCTCGTAGTCCACAAATGCCATACACAGCGGCTGATTGTACTCTTCGGTCTTCTGCACAATCTGCCGAACAGTATGGATGTGGTCCACGGTGCTGTAGCCTGATCGAAAGCCGGCTTGCTCTTGGGGCTGGAACTCGTCAAGTCGTCTGGCGAGATGGTTCGTGACGACTCTTGAGAACAGCTTATACACGTGACTCAGGAGGGAGATCGGTCTGTAGTTTTCAAGAGGGTTTTATCACCTTTCTTGAAAAACAGTACCACCTCACTCCCGCTCCACGTTTCCGGGGTCTTGCCATGTTGGACGGACGGACGGATGACGGAATTAAAGAGGCTTGCTAGCTCTTTCAGGACCGGAGTCCCGCCTGCCTTAAGCAACTCTGTTGTGATTCCGTCATCTCCCGGAGCTTTGTTGTTTTTAAGCTGTTCTAGAGTCGCCCTAATCTCGCTTTGGTCAACGACCGGGAGCTCCTCGGAGTAATGGCGTATAAGATATATATATATATATATATATATATTGAACATCACACAACACAAGTCCTCAGGTACTGTGCCATAGACGTGCACAATTAAATTGGAAATTTGACCTGCACGTGTTTATTAGATATATGTTGTTGAATGTAATATTTGTGGAGGTCTGTAACCTAAGTGTATATTAAGGTATCGTAGATATTAAAAGTTGCAAATTAAAAGTAATAATATTACACACCGAAAAATTACCACCAATGATAATTTTATCGCTTAATATCAAAATAGACGCAAGGGCTCAGATAATGGTCATGCCGCGGGACATGGGCTCGTTGCCTTTGTTACTATGGATTAACGTTTCTTATCTGTGCCAAGTCTTATCGTTACCAGTACCTTTGACCTGCAGTTGTTTCAAAGTATACCTTGGATATAATACAATATTATGCCTGCAGGCTTGGTGATGTTTGTATTGAAAGGTAGTAGGGAAGGAGGAAGTTTCAAAGATGAGATAAGGTTTAGGTATGGAATATTTTCTTTCACATCGAAGTTTTGTTTTACATCCAATATTTATGTAGTGTGTGTGCGTGCCTGTGTGTGGATGTGTGTGTGTACGTGTGTGTAATTACGTCATTAAAAATATCAAATTAAAATAGTGTTTCTATTCTACTCTGTTGAAATCTTCACCTGGCTGCTTGTGTCACATGGGAAATGGCGAGATGGTAGTGTAATGATTAGATTATAACAATGAAGAAACAACTTGTAGAATTTTAGAATATGGGTCAGTGTAACAGAATACAGCAAGAAAATCAGCCCGTTTTAACGGTACACAAATTGTTACAAGCTTCCTGGTAGTGACGTCACAATATAATTCACAACAAGTTTTATACATAAAAATATATTCATATATATGGAAATGTTAATTTTTTTTTTATATTAAAGTTTATTAAACTTATTTGTATAAAGTGTCGGTACGAGTATTCGGTTGTTGTAATTTAAGTGTTTTTTTAAGCACATTCAACAATTGAACTAAAGCATAACCTATAATTTTGATGATATCTCAATATTACACGGATCCTTTAAGTTTAAGCCAATTTTATATTATTATAAATGTAATATATTTTATTAAAGCTTGAGTGATGAAAAATATGATTATATTTAACCACTTGTATGGCCGTGTGGAACCAATCTAGTGACTAAATCATTTCCAAGGATGACCTTGGAAATGATTGGATGTGATTGCAATCTTTGCCATGAGGCAAAGATTGCAGTCACATAGCAATGGCTTGTGGTTCACACACTGCACTGGCTCCAAATAAGCCAAATAAGTGCAAATACCTAAGTAATGATGATTAATAAAAGTGCAAAAGTTATTAAAATACTTTCATTAATACATTCGCGAAGATCGGATAAAAAATACATTCAAATTATGCTATTTTGTATATTGTATTATATTTAATGAAAGATTTATTTGATACCAAAAATTTAACGAAAGACTCGTTCATCAGAACCAAAGATCCGATCAACTAATTGACCAATAGTAACCGCACCAAGTATTTGCGTATCCTATAACTATGTATCTCAATTTGAGTGTTACTTTTGTTAATGTGTGTGTGAAATCAAAAGATTCGAACAGTAAGCCTGTTAAATCTAAAATACCATAAAGCAAAACAGACCTTCAATAAAACAGGGACATAAAATACTGAACTGAGTAACGTATTCACATGCGGCTAATAAATCATACGAGTATGGTTTGGTTACCAGTTTCAATTTAACTTCAGGCTAGGCTCCACATAACATGACGTCATATCTCGATTGTCGTGTTATTTCGAGTTGTTTAGAATTCAGGCTTATAATGAATTTGTTTGTTTTGTTTTAAATTAATTAAATTATTTTCACATTCATGGTTGCAAATATTAGTTTACAATTTATGAAGTTATCTATAATAAATGGTTATTATTAGTGATCAAATCAATTTTGCTAATAATTTTAACATTTTGGTGGTAAAATTATTACGTATTTTTATTTTTTTTATGTTACAGGTAGGCGGATGGGCAAATGGACCACCGGATGTTAATCGGTCACCACCGCCCATAGACATTGGCGATATAAGAAATATTAACCATTGCTTACATCGCCAATGCGCCACCAACCTTGGAAACGAAGATGTTATGTTCCTTGTGGCTGTGGTTACACTGGCTCACTCTTTACCAAAACGCAACAATACTAAGCTTAGCGGTAGAATATTTGATGAGTGGATGGTACCCATTTAGACGGGCTTGCACAATGCCCTACCACCTGAAATTAATTTTATTTGTAATATACCATAAAGAAGGGAGTACAAAGTTCCATTTCATAACAACAGATTGTACTGGCGTTAAGCGAGTTAGCGAGTATGCTTTATGACCAATTGCTCGTACTCACTGCTTTAAAATTATTGTCAAAAACGTAAAAACCTATGACTATGCAATGTTTTTATTCTACAAAGGTTTTAGTAGAATAAAATAGTGCTACTACATCTCAAGTCGTGGATGGTAACAACAGATCAAGGGAATTTTAACCTGAATGTTGGTGGACCAATACACCAGAAAAGGATTGTATTCTAAGGAAGATTGAAAACAGGCTTGTCATAACCTGAATAAATGGGATAATAACAAACGAATAATGACATAAAAATAGCACATATATTTATATATGAGACTGAAGATTGTTTGAATGTGATAAATAACCATAGCATAAACAAAAATATATAATATTTATACCGTAACCGTAACAGCCTGTGAATGTCCCACTGCCTCCTAAAGGCCTCCTCTCCTCTTTTTGAGGAGAAGGATTGGAGCTTATTCTACCACGCTGCTCCAGTGCGGGTTGGTAGAATACACATGTGGCAGAATTTCAGTGAAATTAGACACATGCAGGATTCCTCACGATGTTTTCCTTCACCGTAAAGCACGAGATGAATAATAATCACAAATTAAGCACATGAAAATTCAGTGGTGCTTGCCCGGGTTTGAACCCACGATCATCGGCTAATATTCACGCGTTCTTACCACTCGACCATCTCGGCTCTATAGTATTTATGTCATTTGTTAATTATTTAACAGTGGTTTAAATTTTATATAAGAATAACATACATCCATTTATTATGATTTAATGCATAAAAAGTATTAATTGCTACTCTTTTATTTTTGTAATATTTCATTATTAAAATTATAATGGTTTATGTATTTTTATTTATTTATAAAAAAAAAATATTTAATATAAACTATCTATATTTATAGCACATTAGATTTATATATTATGATCTTAATTTTTTAAGCACATCAGACTTTTAACATTTAAAAACTGTATGTGTAAAGTTTTTTAAACACAGACTCACATTTCGTGTAAAGATAGTTCAAACACGGATTTATGGTTTACAAACGCAACCGAGCCGAGGCAAACAAAGACTAAAAGCTAAAACCACATCAGTATTAAGTCCATTACGAGCGCACCGCAACAATCCCATGTAATGCAGCGTAGTCTGACGTTACCAGCGTTTCCACCAATGGAAATATCGAATGAAATCATTTTCCAAAAATTAAATAAATAATAATTTAATGTTGAATGGTTTGGGCACATTTTTTTTTTATTTTCTTTATCCTGGGATAGTATTTACACACGGCCGTCTGATCCCAAACTAAGCAGAGCTTGTACTATGAAAACTGATATACTACATATTATACTACTTTTCTTTTATAAATACATACTTATATAGATAATTACTTCCAGACTCAGGATAAACATGTTCATACACACAAATGTCTGTCCTGGGTGAAATCGAACCCACAACCTTCGGCGTGAAAGGCAAGTATCTACCAACCATGCCAACCGGCCCGTCAGTAATAAAGATGTGTGATAAGTTTGAGTAATAATTACTGTGTGTGTAGTGTATACATATGTTAATAGTTTCACAATAGTGTACACATATTCATATATTTATGTATATACGTACACTCCCAGCAAGATACGACTTGCAGATTATTCGATCACACTGCTCTAGCGTTTTTTGTTGAACATGCCGTTTCCTTACAATAATTTTATATAACGCTACGCACGAGATGAATTAAAGGCACAAATTAAGCACATAAAAAATTCATTGGTGCTTGTACAGATTTGAACTCGTGATCTTCGGTTCTGATCCATGTGATTTACCCACTGAGATATCTTAGCTTACTAGAAAATAGGTAATATAGTTAAAAGCTAATTTATTATATTTTTTTAAAATCTTTAATAAATGAACGTTGCACTTAAATTTGGCCTTGAACAGTAACGCCACTAACAGTGTTCAAAGAGGTTTTAGGTCAAAAACAGACTAATCACCAGATGAGAACGCTATAAGGTCTGTTACAAACACCACACCGATTAAGCCCTAGTCACTTATATATCTCGTCAGGATTAAATGTAATATATATCTATCTATAATACACATTCCGAATGGAATGTGGATTCCACTGAGAAGGACCAGTAAAGGTTAGTAGTAGCTTCATTCCACAAATAAAATCATATATGTATGTATGCTAATATAATAATATTTATTTTATAAAAATCAACGAATACTAACTTTAAGTTTTTAATAAATAATTATTATCTATGTAGACTTTTATAGAATAATCATTTATTAATATTTCTTCAATTTAATTTATCAATTTATTTAATATTATTTATAAAATAACTGATTGTATAATATTAATTTTTAAATTTCCCAAGATTCAAAACGGTTATATTCTAAATCAAACTTAACAAGTTTTATTAAAATAATAGTAAATATTTATAATATTGAGTAATAAACTTAAGTTCTGTCTAAATCTGCCTAATGAAGCAATACCCTGAAGTACTTAGCTTTAAGCCCACTGGCTGGACCGCACCATTGTTCAGTGTCTAGTGTCGTAACCGCAGTCTGAACTTCGATAGGACATTTTATCTTACGTACTAAGTTCAGTTAACCGTATTTATAGTATGTCCATCGCTCTTATATAAGCGAAATATATTTACTTGATCATAAGGCTTTTTGTAAGCCTCTCAGGATAAATACTACCCAATATTTTTTCGGCGGTAGAATAATTATCACACTCCATACTTAATATCGTTGAGTTTCTGTTTGAAGGATGAGTGAGTCAGTGTAGCTATTGACACAAGGCTCTTAACAAGTTCCAAAGGTACATTATATACAGGTATATTGGCGATGTAAAGGTTGGTTAATATGACCGTTTTCAGGTGGCCCACTTGCCAGCCTACTTATTTCAAATTAAAAAAATATAATAATAATATTACGATGGCTAACATTGGTTGTATTAAATATGTTTTGTTTATTCTTAAATGAACGAATTTAAAAATAATTATTACTTAATTAAAAAAGTGGCAACACAATTATTCTGCACCTTTTGTTACTTTTGAAATTGCATTTCGAAATTAACTTTTTATTCGGTCGAATTTATGCGATGTGTTCCGCAAGATATATAATTTGATATGCACTGGAAAAAAAATGTAATTGAAGAATAATAATTAGTTTAGTACTGATATGATCATTGGTTATTAACCAATGTTGGCATAATTTTTGTCAAGGCAAAAATAATATTGATTCTTATATACGGAGTTAAATAGGAACAGCAAACTTAACTCCATTTCTAAAACGCTTGTCAAAGTCAGACGTATTAGCCCGCCTAAATACTGAACTTTAATTGGTTGCCTATGGCATCATCGGTGCCATCGACCAATTAAAATTCACATTAAGATACTGGAGGTTAATCTTATTAATCTACACCGATATCGTTTTATATTTTATAAAGAAGACATTATCGTCTCATATTTCATAGTTAAATGTGCAAGGATGTGTGTAATACAATTTGTAGCAATTGCTATTCATTTTACAAAGTTAAAGCGTACGTTTAACGGAAATTAGAGTTGTCAGCGTGACAAACGAGGCACGGCTAATTACTATGTCAATGGTGGCGGTGCTGACCATCGCCGGCGCAAATTGCTGTGGTATGTACAGTTCGGGGTGTAATGCTTGAGAGACAATTTATTCGAAGAATTAAGATTAAAACACAAAAATTATATTATATTTATTTTATATATATGATATGATTTTGCCAGATTCATAAGAATAAAAAAATATTTAATGAAAATATCCGGGACTCAATAACTTGACGCCTTTTTGTTAGGGATTAAACTTTAGTCGATTGAAACACGTTCAATCAAACTAAATCATTATAAAGCACAAAAACAAAATACGATTTCTTGTTTTTTTTTTCAAGTTCTAATATTTACTAAATATAATGAATATTTTTTTCTATTCAACGAGCTAATTCAAAATATTTTTCTTTTTTAATTTTAATAAAATAGCATTATATCATATAATAATTATAATGTCTAAGTATATATTATATATATTTGAAAATAAATATAACGGCGGTTTTTGTTTCGATTACTGCTTGGAGAGCTCCTTCTAATATGATATTTATTAGGATAAAATAAATATAAAGGAACTCGAGTTATGATCAACAAAATTACAAATACGTGTGATACAAGAACAGTACGATGACGGAGAAAAATATTTTATGAGGAAGCAAAAAGCAGTAGATTCCAATTATACGGTAAAAATACGCGAAATAGTCTATGCCTGCATGAGTTATATGTTTTAGTACGTGCTAGTGAGCCCGGCTTGCCATGACAAATTGCACGCGTCTCCTGCGTGCCGCGTCGTTAATTACACGCTACGAATGGAAACTATTGTAAATTGCATTTTACGTATATAATTAAGGACGTAATTATATTGCGTGATTGTCATGATATTTAATTGTTAAACACGATTAATATTTGTCAAAAATATAATTAATTGCATGTTTTTCATTTAATAGCCCAAAAACTTATATATTATTGCAAGTAATAAATTATATAGACAAGTTACAAATTGAGCAGTTTAATGAATATGTTTCATTAATTTAAAGCAATTATGAACGAATCAGGGTTAACATGCTTTAATTTATTTCAACCTAAGTTAATTATATGCAATAATAATATGTAAGCCCGTCTGGGTTGCTACCAGCCACTCATCAGATATTCTAGCATCAAACATCAATATTCAGTATTGTTGTTCACTTACCATCAGATCAGTTCACTTATTTCATAAAAAAAAAATATCATAATAAAATTTGTTAAACCATTTAGATGTACTATTTTTAAAACACAGTTATCCATAAGTTATCCATATGAAAATATCGGGCAATATATTTTGTTGCCTTAAAGAGATAAGTAAAAATCAAATAACATTGACTTCAAACAATCTATGCCGCATTCCACATCCTTTCATATTGATCCTTCGATGTGTACTAAATATAAAGTTCAATAAAAGTCCCCCATGCGATAGGACGTCTCGGATTTATCGAACTAACCCCATATAAATAAATAAAGTGCCAGAGCATGCATTTTCTATGAGAAGTTACCCGCGATGCGAGGTTACAAAAACTATTGATATTTATAATAACAGATATGTTTTCATTTTATCTTGATCATTGACAAATAATAACGATACGTGGAGTGTTAGTTAAATATAATTATTTAAAAGTAATCAATTTTACGCTGAATTAATGTGATGATTAAAATTCTATTTAAAAATTTAATTAGAAAAACAGCTTTTTGTGTTTTAGTTGTGATATTTAATTTATACAATAGGTGTTGTTATATAGATTTTAGAGAGCAAGCTTAGCACTTAAAAAAACAACCTTCATTGTATTATAAAAACACGAATCATTTCAGAAAAATAAAATAAATTTTGACTATCAATATGACAGTATTAACGACGTATGATAGAGATATAAAGTTACAGATATATTTAATTAATTATTAAGATGATTTCATCATTGATTTGCACGAAAACAAACTAATTTCTTCATGAAATAGCACAATACGGAAACAATTTATCTAAGTCGCAAGTTCAATCAGATTAAAACACATTTAACATTGGATAAAAGTTCTCTTTGGAAACCGGGAAAGAAATATGGCACAGGTAGAGGGGTTTTCAATTCAATCAGCTTCCCTTTGCTACCTTTCGCCGCCCGTGATTTGATGAGATTGTTGGAAATCAGAATAGCTTGAGAAAAACTTAGCGTATCGCCCGTAATGGAAATGCCGTGTCGGTGCCGGGGAACTGCTCTATTTACAAATACGATTTAGTTTATACGTTGCTTAGTATTGTTAGGTTATTTTATTTCGTTAATGATTTTAAATGAAACCATATAATTAATATAATTTATAACAGTATGTTTCTGTAACTCTTTTGGTGTACAATAAAGCATATTTTATTCTATTCTATTCCAACACCTTTAATGTTATAGGTAGGTTGGACTGCCAAGCGCGCCAAGCGTAATGACTGGTCACTACCGCTCATAGACATTGGCGATTCAGAGAAAGAGAAAAGAAAGAAATAGTAGTAGTATAGAATATACATGGTCAATGCGCCACCAACTTTGGGAAATAAGATGTTATGCGCCTGTAGTAACATGCCCTTCAAACTGAAACGTAACAATACTAAGTATTTCTCATTAGCGGTAGAATATCTGATGAGTGGGTACTACAAACCCAGACGAGCACGCACAAAGCCCTACCAGTAATTATTTTTGACAATGATAGAAATTGTTGCATTTGATCCACATTTCAAGTATCAATTTTTGCTATAAACTATATTTGAAAAAGTAGTTGAATCTACGTTGAATGCAAGTTGTGTTGATATTGAATATTAAACAGTTAAAATGAATGAGATACAACTTTTAGATAGAAAAGAATTATGGCGGACATGCTGGTTGCACTAATCATAAATATTGTACCGGCTATCAGACAACAGACAAGGAAATTGCCATTTCTATAAGTAATCATATTTGATAGACGGTTTAAAGTGCCCACGTGATTACTGATTCCTAATCGTAGGTTAAATATAGCTTGTATTATATATATGCTATACCAATTGTATAATAAGTGTGCAATTAAATCAAAAATAGTCGTATATTTTAGCCGTGTAGTTTAGCGAAAGAACGCTAATACGATTTTATTTTTGAAAACATTCTCCATGACTATAAAATAAAATACTTTTCGGAGCGGATATTTTTCGCGGGCACTGAAAATTGTAGCGTAAGTTTCGCGAATCGCAACTAATTTATCGCTATTGTATTGTTCCTGTTTTCGTAATAGAATGAAATATCGTGTTGCAGTATCCGTTGCGAGAGGATCGAACAGCGAAGAGGCGGGGAGGGCCGGCTAGTCTATTTGTCAACATCATTGCGATTACGTGAATGTCGTCCAAATAAATTGGATTCGGTTTAAAGATTCGTAGATTTATATCTCAACGGACATTATTGTTCTGTTACATTCCGTCCTTTAACATAGTAATACATTAAACATAAGTTCCGAAAGACAGTTGACACAGTCGATTTGAATTGTCGATGAAATTTTCATTTTACGGTGATAATAAAATGTTATACAGTAAAGGAATCCTAGGAATACATTGTAAGTTTATTCTTGATCTCGACTGTATTATATTTGTAATCATACTTAAAGTGTTGTATGGATTATAATACAAAGACAGCAGTTTTAATAATGCCGAATGGACAATGTTGACCGTTTGCGAAATTCCGAGCTCACTTCCAAGGATATGCTTAGTTTGCTAAAGCATACGAGACGTGGCTTTGTTCCAACAGACCCATTCAAAGAAAGCCCGGCTCTATCGTCAATTTCAGAAAACAAACAAACTGTTACGGATCCCGTATTTAACGCATTCCAAACACATCCAAAGGGGCTATGTTCTGACACTATCCCTATGCCCCGGGGGCTGTACGTGGTCTAAATGTTTCAGTTGAATTTACATCCTCATATAACAAGCCATGCGAATATATGTTCGTTACCGTGTTAATATTAACACAGCAAGTAACGAACATCTAAGCTAACAGGCTTTCAGATTTTCTATCTTTTATATTTACATCCCCTGTACTTTGTAAAAGAATCTGCATAACATTTTACGACTTCCGTACTCGAATAAGTTTATATGATTTTTTTAAGAAAAATGTATAAAAAGAAAAATAAATAAAACTAACAAGAAGAATAACAGAAATATACTTGAAATTAGGAAAACGGTCTCTTTACAGCTTAGGCAGAGGTCGGTAGGCTCGAGGGGGCAATGAACTGGCACAATTGCCCATTCGTAAAGTTCGTAGATAGACGCGGACGGAGCTTATGGGACAATATGATGAGCCTTCGTTTATGCGTTGACGTTGAGACGAACTGGGATTTAAAAATGGAAGAAACCTTTTGTCTGTATACCGTATGAACTGTATTTATTTACTTACTTCATATAATAATTTTGATGGTTGTTCGCTGAAGAGTTTTCATAATTAATAAAATTACCATCTACAAAATGGTTACTGTTATAAAAAAAGAATAGTTTTTTTTTTAAATTTATAATCCTCGTTCAAAATCATCTTATACTTTTGGTACAAATATCTAGTGTAGGCATTGAACGTTTTTTTAACATTATATCACAATGTCAAATCAATATTATAATACCTTAAACAATCAATTTAGAACTTTTTATCTTAGGTTTGAGCTAAAATTTATACATATAATTTATTTATTTATTTACACACAATTTATTTATATTTATATGATATACTAGTAATTAATTTTTGTCTTTTTAGAATTTATTGTCTTGTATATATGATCTTTGTTTGGTCGAAAAAAATGATTAATATATATAAAAAAAAATGATAATATTATTATTATTACTAGACAAAACTATGTATTCACAAATATACACACTTCCGTTGATTAATTAAAATCCATTGTATTAATAAGATAAATTGTTTTGATTAATAATTATTAATAAAAATTGTATTTGTATAAATATCTAAACTAGTGATTTATTTAAATAATATATTTAAAATCTAACTTTTTAAGCTGACTTCGTTACATATTTATATATTTGTCTTCTTTATATCTTGAGTTGCCTGTCCCACAACACACGCCCAAAACGCATACAACATAAACTCTTCAAAATGATATGTATTTTGGTATTGCGTTACTTTTGATGACCGTAGATTTTTTAAAATTTTACTTCTCCGTAGTTTTCAAACAAATAAAGGCATCCCTTAACGAATGTATCTATTTCATCTGACAGAGGGAACGAATGCTTTTTTTATAATTACAGAGAAAGAGGAAAAAGGTGATATAAGTATTTTCACGTTAATTTTCATTTAAGATATTTAATTTTATTTCAAGCAATCTTTAAAGAGCTATATATTGCAATACGAGAAGGTGTAAAAAAGGAATTAAGTCATTCTCATTATTTTCTATTTTAATCTATCTCACACGGTATATACAAAACTTTTCTAAAATTACCTAATAAACAATGAATATTATGTATTTAAGTTGATATAATATATTCCTTATAGTTTTACTATACATAAACTATATAATGTAAATCTATTTAGATATGATTATTTAATAATATCCTGACACCTACTTCAAAAGTAACTGGTATAAATATTGTTTTTAAATTTTAGTTTAAGTGAAATCATAAGCAGACAAAATTTTGAGGTTGTTTCTTTTTAGTGTTGTGAAAAATATCTTAAAGAGATAGAAGATTTTGGCCCAGTAAGAGTATAAGTGGAACATTTGGTAGTTGGAACTTGATACAAACGCAAATTTAAGCACTGTCATTCTTCACAATATCAAAACATAATTCAATGACCTATAAAACACAATCTATTTTCTTATTTTTATTACGAGCCAGTTTTTAGTGGCTTCTCCCGATGTAATAAATCTTACTGTGATTGTAGCGAGTGTATATAAAACCTTTTTATAAAAGCCATGAAATAATATAAAACTACAAATAGAATGATGCTTATGTTTATTTATTAGTAACCTATTTCTCAAAGACTATGTTTTTATACAAAATGTATTCTAATTCTTTTGAAGGTAGTTTTTATTTTTAGCAAATACGTCGTATTCAATAACTAATATATTATTTATAAGGTTTTTATATATTCTTTATAAGCATTTGCCTTTTGAAAAATATGGTTATTTATAATACTTTATAGAAAGAACAATTTAATATTTGTTTCTTTCATCGTTTTATGAAAAGTAACTAATTACAACTGCGACAAAACTTTGTCATGGGTCGTATTTATTTTACATAATATATATATATATATAATATATATATATATATATATATATATATATATATATACATATATATACTTATTTATTTATTTGATGTAAACAAGACTGCTTTTTTTATTTAATTTTATTTCTCAAATCTATAGTAGATATTTTATGAACAAAAATCAAAACAAAATGTTCACGATTTTCGGCATCTAGTTCAAAGGTTGAAATTTAAAACTAGAATCAGAAACACAATGGAAATGTAATTTCAAATAATTAATATCTGACATAAAACTAAAACACTGTCGCTACGCCTAAATGATAAATCTTGCAAAACAGTCGTGGGGTCGCAGATGGTTTGGATATTTTAGCAAATGAGGCCTACACTGAAATGAAATAGAGTTAAGAAACAGATTTTGATTTTGCTCGATATAAAAGCCACTCACAACTTAAAAAATAAATGTAAAAAGTATATCATACAAAAAATATTACTTGAAATATAATTTTATTTCTACAGATATTTTAAAATTGAGAAAAATGACGCATTACAGATTATTGTAATATAAGTATCAAAAATTATTTATTTAATACATATATAAATCTATATTTTTTATGACAAATGTAACTCGAATCATGTATTGATGAGTTCAAAATTAGGGGTAAAAATTGTTCAATTGTCTTCTCGATCTTTTTTCACTTCAAAACTTTTTTTTTTTTTTATATTCGCCGGGAGGGCAAATGACTCTACTCCACCTGATGGTAAGTGGTAGTAGAGTCCAAACGCGACGACGGCCAGTACAGACGGGAAAAACGTTCTGCACTAGCCGCCTTCGCCTTGCCGGCCCGCAAGATGCCTCTTCACGCCTCGCCAAAACTATTTAAAACAAAAGCCAATAAAAAGAATCATATAATAAATAATTCTCAACTCGATCAAATTATTATTACAATTCCATTATATCTAGTTTATTAGTAGCAGAAAATGTTCTGATCTCTGTTTTCTTTTCACAAATAAAAAATACGTCGACTACAAGGTAAAATATTGGCTTCCTACAATACAAGCACATTAGCTGCCAACGCTTGAAGGCATCATAACTCTGTAAGGCCCATGCCACATCCACGTAAGTCCGGCGTACATTCAAGTGCTGACACAACTGCCCATCTGTCACACTGAAACCGGGACACGGTAAATTACTTGCCTTCATCATCCCGGGACTGACCTGCCGCGTGTGACTCGAGTTATGTCCCGGCTTTTATTCAGCATGATCTACGACGACTCGATATTAACTTAAAAAATAATTGAAGTCAATAAAGAAATCAATACCTAAAAATGTATACGTACATATAACTTTGATGTTTACTACTGTAAACTATTGTTTTATATTACAAGTCTTTTGAATAAAATTTAAATGAAACTACATTTAAAATTTATCCCGTGGTTTCCACTTGATATTCTATTTTTAAAAATATTCAAAAGAATTAAAAAAATATTTATTTTTCTTACAAGTGTTTACACTTACTTATTGAATGTCACTACCACCGGTTCGGACTGAAAGAAGATTGGAAGATTGAAAAATCTTTCCTTATATGGATAGATTCAGTGTTATTTCGTAAAAGTTCTGAGAGTAATCTCGTAAATCAGAGATGAAGTGCGGAAATGTGTAATTTTAGTATCGACATCTGAGCTAGCATCTTTCTAAAATCACGTTTGCATCCGACTCGTCAGGTGTAATCTCGAGGAAGTTTTGTGTTTATTTTCGCTTCCAATTTTGTCTGAGTGCCTGCCAACGTGTTGTCTGACGTCGCTTTACAATTTGTGAATCATTGTCGGGGAGATTGACGAGCAATAACTGAAATAATGAACAAAGTTTAACTAATTGAGTTACGATTTATTATTCATTCTAATAATTTACGCAAAACTTGATGCCTTTGTTAAAATCATTTATACTTCTAATGTATTATATGTTACAGCATAGTGTGTTTTGATTGGTTATTTTATTTATATTAAGTAAAGGTTTTGAGATTTGATTGAATGATTGTTATAATATAATGGTTTTCTTCGCTTGAACAGTGTGTAGTCGTGTTTAACCAAGTTTAAGTCTTGTAGCAGTTTCACGCCAGTGTTCAACTTCGTTTTTAAAATTTCAAACTTTACCCGATCTTCGAGTTTTGTGTACGCTTAGTGTTTCTTAAAGTACTTAAATTGTATTCAATAAAACCTCATTATTATTAAAATATTTATTTACTCCGATTTCAAAGTCGGCTGTTTCGAATGTTATTATACATAATTAGTTTTTTATTATAACAAAGAAATTGTTATTCTTTGAATTTCAATAATTTTATTGGACTGAAAAGTTCTCGAACTTAATAAAATTATTTAATATCTTTATATAATTATTATGAGCAGACGTATCGGGATAGAATAGACTGTGCTGTATAATAATTTAATTTATTAATATTTAAAAAAACGTACGTTTTAATAATCAAGGTCTAAATTTGATGTGTGCGTCAAGTGTGATATAAGTTAGTGTATAAAATTTTAAATAATTTTTGGTAATTAATAAGATATTCTATCGTATTTGATTTTTATGATTATTTACCTTAGATATGAAAATAGAGATAAAAATCGGTCAAAAAGTTTTACAATTACGCCTTAAAGTACAATAAATACATGAACTTACGTGACATGAAATTCAAGCAAATATAAAAAGACAAAATATTTTTTCGATTTCGTTAATATATAGTCAAATTTAGAATCAACGACAAAAAACATATAAACACTAAGGCCTCGTAACCGTTTCAAAACACACCACAAAATCGGCTTATTCATATTATTTACACTACCTCTTAGGTATCTTATAAAAATCTATCAGTAAACTGAATATTTTCACGCATATAGTGATGGGTCAGAAAGCCGATTATTGTTCGCCTTGCGATGCCGAAGAGCTTTTGCGTGTAATCCACTAATATGAACGACTTATGAGGGACCGATAATAATGTAATGATTTCATCAATCGATTATTGCTTGACGCACCCTGAGACGTATCTTGATTTAAATGTATTTGCGCATGCATACACACATATATCTGCAACTATATATAAATATATGAAAACAGTTCTTGATATCATTGACTAAGAAACGGTAACTCTTTTTAATAAAACAAATTAATATTTGTGCGTTATCGTTATATATTCGTTATATTAGACGACATGTTGGCTTAGTGGCTGCATATTAGACTGTGTAATATCTCGAGGTTTTGGGTTTAAATCCCGGTCTGGCCAATAAATAGTTATTGGTAACCCAAGAAGTAACAAGTTTCTCAAAATTCTAAGTAGCAGCTCGAGTTTTGTAAGCTATCCAGCTTTAGCCACCCATGCCTTGGAAAGCACGTAACGACCTGTTCTACATCTGAACTTCCTTTTATCATGACGAATTGCAGTTACATCGGACTATATGACGTGATCTAGTTAATTATGGAGGTTATATAATAATATTATATAATAATAATATTCTGGGACATTATTCACACACGGCCATCTGATCCCAAATTAAGCAGAGCTTGCACTATAGAAACCAGACAACTGATATATTACATATACTTCTTTTCTATGGTAAATTCATACTTATATAGATAATTACACCCAGACTCAGGACTAACAGACATGTTCATGCACACAAATGTCTGTCCTAGGTGGGAATCGAACTCACAACCCTTGGCGTGAAAGGCTAATCTACCAACCACGCAAACCGACTGGTGGTAGGGCTTTGTGCAAGCTCGTCTGGGTAGGTACCACCCACTCATCAGATATTCTACCGCAAAACAGCAATACTTGATATTGTTGTGTTCCGGTTTGAAGGGTGAGTGAGCCAGTGTAATTACAGGCACAAGGGACATAAAATCTTAATTTCCAAGGTTGGTGGCGCATTGGCTATAAGCGATGGTTGACATTTCTTACAATGCCAATGTCTAAGGGCGTTTGGTGACCACTTACCATCAGGTGGCCCATATACTCGTCCACCTTCTTATTCTATAAAAAAAAAAAAACAAAAAAAAAGTATTTGTGATTATGAACTAATTATCCTGCACATTTGGCTAAACTTTGTTGAAAATCATGCTCGGTAACGGTCAGTATGATATCATTCGATATTGATGTTATTGAATTAAGAGAGCGTGTAGTAGAATTGCTAATCTTTTTCTTATCTTTATAGTTGTCTATAGCATACGCACAAAATAAAATATTGTTTGTACAAAATTATATTTTCAAGTGTTGTTTGATGAAACAATAAAAGCCAAAATTTTCTGTAAATAAAAAAAAAAAAAACAAAATGTCCTCTAATCTTTAGTTTTTTTCAATTATAATCGTAATGATATAGGCCAGTGAGACTAAAATTTGAGAATTTATTTACATTTACAAATAAACTAGAATTGCCCTTTGTGAGTTTTATTTGTAAAACCCTTTCAGTTTTTTTTTATTAAAAATAAAATGCTTTTGGCGGTTACTACATTTCTTTCCGCGAAAAACGACTACGGAAAAAATTGACAACGCTTTGTATTAATTATGATATTGTAGTTAAAAGAACCATACAAAATTTGCTACCATATTCTGTAGCATAATTTGTAAAATATGGCAACGCGAAAAAAGAATTAAATACTTCAATGACGGTCGTAGTAGATAGAAAAGGCATTGAAACAAGATTAAGCGCTGAGAATGGGTGTCAAAGACGCGCGGGTGAAATCTTAAATATTGCTAACCTTGGGCTCTACTAATAATATATGCAACGTATTATTAATATTTGTTTAATCTATAAGTTGTCTTCTTACTGTTCAATTTAATATTACCATTTTGTATCATCATCATCATCATCCATCATTATCCCTTTGTCATCTTTAGCTCGATCTTTAGCTCTAAATTTCCATCCGCTGCCAGCCACTTTGCATATATCGTCACTTCACCTAGCTGGAAGGCTTCCTACGCTACGTTTTTGTATACATAAATGGAATATATGTTATTGCTGGAAATATTAAACGCGTGGCTAAAAACATAAGCCAGAAAGAATTATTAGAAGTCATTCACATGTATAACTGCTCATTATCGTCAATGCAAAGTAGGATTTTCATTTAAAAATGTACGCTACAAGAGAATCTCATGTGCTCTTACAACTCAAGATATTATTCAAAAAACAAAACCACAGTACAAAAGTGGTTAGAAATTTTTTTTGACATACTCCAATAATATCAAGATTATATGTTAAGATAATATCTCCTCTGTGGTTATACTGGTAAATAAGTAAGGAAATCGAATGTTCACTGTTGCATTGACAATCCGCCTATCTCGTAGTCTCAAGCCTTCTGCAGCGAAATTATCCAATAAATATAATGAAAATTTAAGCTTTCAGACGCTGACGGCATTGTTGAGACGTCTGTTACAGATAATCCTTGTACCCATTAAGCCTTACCGGAATAATACAAATTATATAAAAGGATTTCTTCTTCATAAATTATGAAAGAAGCTTATTAATATTATACTATGGCTATTGTGTTATTGTCTTGTAAAGCTGTTAATAGAATAACACAGAAATTTGCAAAAAAATGTTTTTTTTACATTAGAAATTATTCTAATTGAAGCTATCGACATTTGTAAAGATTCGAGACTAATAGATAAAAAATGATAATTTTGGGACAATAATAGAAAATTTTAGTCAAGATCGTATCGTTAGCATTCCCTAAAATTAAAAACATAGCTCTTTTAGTTTAGATACATATATGTATACAGTCAAAGTGGTGCAGTTTAATAAAAAAATATATATAAGACAGATAACCTAGTGGTTAGAACGCATGAATCTTAACCGATGATCGTGGGTTCAAACCCGGGCAAGCACCACTGATTTTTCTGTGCTTAATTTGTATTTATAATTCATCTCGTACTTGACGGTGAAGAAAGACATCGTGAGGAAACCTGTATGTGTCTAATTTCTTTGAAATTATGCCACATGTGTATTCTACCAACCCGCATTGCAAGCCTTCTCCTCAAAAGGGTGGGGAGGCCTTAGCCCAGCAGTGGGACATTAACAGGCTGTTTACTGTTACTATAACTATTTAGTAATATTATACATTATTTTGTATGACTCTTGTTTGTCTAGTATCTCAAAGTAACATTTCGAATGTTTAGTTAGTTACGTAGTATCAGCAGTTTGTGAATGACACTTCTTAATAATAGCTTTTGTTCAAGAGTCGTTACTGAATATTAATTAAGATAATTCATAAAAGTATATACGTTTAAAATCTTGATTAAAAAAATTTAAATTAACAGAATTTGTTACTGTGCGAACCTTTTGCGAGTTTTTTACTTAATCGATAGTGTTGACATTAACTGCGATCTATATGGAGTGAAAAGAGCGCCATCTAGTGGCTGTTATAATTTCATACAAAATGCAGTTAATGTCAACGTTAACGATTAAGTAAAAAAACTCGACAAACTGAACATTTATTTTTTCATTTAAAATTACGTAAATTATCGTTTCAAAAATATTACTTATCTCTTTTAGCGACTTTATTCTTCTTGGGTGTAGCGGTATAACTTTCCTCAAGGGTTAAGCATGTCACGTATGCTTAGTTCTCTTTTGATGTTATTTTGTATTTATTTCACTTGTGGTACGTATAATAAAATATTAAGTAAAAATGAAATCTATCCGCCGCTCGATGTAAATTAATATTTTAGTGATGTTTCTAAAAGTAGTTTAAAAAAGTAACTGTGACCTATTTCACCTTAATCTAATTCTATATTTAATTTTGCTAGAATCCGTCCAGTCATAGAGTGTTACATTATGAACGTCCAAGCGCTTAAAATACATCCTTACTAATATTATAAATGCCAAAATGTTTCTTATGCTTTACGCCTTAAACACTCAAACGATCATCATTAATAGATCAGGGGTACAGAATATGACATACGCTACGTAACTACTTCATAAAAACTAGTTCATAATATTATTAGCATTGAATAATATGCAAATTTAAATCACAAATTTCATGACAAACTTAAAATTGATTATATGGAATAATTGAAAAAGCTCTTTGTAGTACAACGTGACATGATTACCCTAATCCCGCTGGCTCGTTAACGAATAAAACATTTACAAGGACCTTTACGCGTCATGCATATTAAAATGTATACCTACATAAAAGCTTATTTTATTAGTAAAAGTTGCCATCATTTAAAATCATACGAAGCATATTTAAAAATGATTATATAGAGTATTCATATCCGGTCAATTCCATATAACAGTATTATAAATTACCCAATTTGTTATTGTCCAAATTTCTATTCTTCCAAAAACAATAAAATTTAATTTGAAATTTAATCAGGCACATTATACAAATGTTTGTCAATTGATATTGCCCTTAAAATATAACAAAATAACACTCATTAACATGCATAGACATGTATATTAAAATCACATTATGGAACTCTGGTACATTAAAATGGAGAGATTTGGCAGAAGTAACTTCGAAAAAACAGCGGGGTATCAATAACCTGATTTCATATCTTTTCCGTGAACAGGCGTTTTCTTTAATAATAATTGGCAATAACAATTCATAATTGAGTAAAGCTAATTTAAAAACATGCAAACTTGCATGAAACACCAGTTACATTATACACGATTTTCTTTACTCGCAAATATGCTTGTGTGGCTGTTGACTGCGAGTATCTTCTGGGATACATTCAATATCGTGAGATAAGTAGATTAACCTTATTTGAACTACGATATACGAGGTTTATTATTTAATACAGGGCAGAGAGGAAGATAGAATTTTTTGAAATTACTTCAATACAAAAGTACACATTTCTTTAAATTTTTGATAGGTACACATGCTGTAAATAGGCACCTAGTGGTAATTGGTCACTACTATCCACATTGACGCTGTAAGAAATATTAACCATATCTTATATCGACAATAGGCTACCAACTTTGGTAAAATAGCTGTTATGTCCCTAGTGTCCGTAAAAATTTACCAAACTTTTGGCGGTAGAATATGTGATGATTGAGTGGTACTTACCCAGACGGGCTTGCACAAAAACCTAACCACAAGTAAAATCTACATTTACTTCAATTTTTTTATTTAATATGAGAAGGCAGTCAGGCAAAGGCTTGACTAGATGTTTTTATTACATATAATAATATCATAAAGTAAAAAAAAACGTCTTCCTTCCACAATCAATGTGACATATCTGTTTTCCAAGCTCCAAACACTCATAAATTATACCATCAGTAAAGTAGTTATCCAGAGCAGTAGATTCAAAGATTTGTTTACTAAAAGCAGGTGAACATCACATGTATTTATCTCCGCAACCACTAACCTCTTAAACATACAGAGACCTATTTATCAAAGTTTGGCTTTCACAGCGATTACGTTAATAAGCCCTAATTAAATTCGTTGTAGCTTCGTGTTCTGCATTAACAATATCGGCGAAGTTTACAAATTTCAAACACACAAATACAAACTATTTATAACTTTAATGACTGTATGTGTGTACGTTTATTAAAAATTTTACTTCAATAATTAGAAATAAATTCCTTCCTCATAAACGTTGTTTATCTTAAAAAATTCTGTCTTCTTTCAAATGTCACATCAACCATGAAAGAAAGAGCGAATTAGAATTAGTGTTTAATAAACAGCCGCTAAAGAGAGTTTATAATTTTTACTATATTGTACACCATATATATATAAAATATATAATAAATATAAAATATGGATACAACCTAAATATTAGTAGCATATAACTTTGGCTACCTTATCACCACATAGCGATCTCTTCCAGGCAACCAACGGTGTAAGAAATAACGCATAGAATATGTGGTAGGTGGTGGTGGTGGTAAATAAAATAAATCTAAAAAAAACAAACAATTAAATAAATGTCAATATAAATATAGAATACACATACATTAATAAATAAATTATATAATGAATACATACTAAAATTACAAGTATATAATATAAATACAATATACATTAAATTTAATAAGTTTTTAAACCAAACGAGTACTAAAAAAATAAAATAAAAGAAATTATTGGTGATAAGGCATTTGAGACAAAAAGTGATTTTTTACAAGTTTTATAGGTAAAAAATTAAAACGGTAAGACGTTTTGTTGAAAAATGTATTTCTGGTTCAGGTTTATCATTTATCTTTTAGAAGTTAAGTTAGTATGTATGTAGAGTACGTGTATCATAACTGAAGATAGTGGATTCGGGGAAGAACATCCGAGGTTTGTCTGCCTAATTTGTGTTCATAATACTGGTGGTAGGGCTTTGTGCAAGCTCGTCTGGGTAGGTACCACCCACTCATCAGATATTCTACCGCAAAACAGCAATACTTGATATTGTTGTGTTCCGGTTTGAAGGGTGAGTGAGCCAGTGTAATTACAGGCACAAGGGACATAAAATCTTAGTTCCCAAAGTTGGTGGCGCATTGGCTATAAGCGATGGTTGACATTTCTTACAATGCCAATGTCTAAGGGCGTTTGGTGACCACTTACCATCAGGTGGCCCATATGCTCGTCCACCTTCCTATTCTATAAAAAAAAAAAAATATTTCGTACTTAGCGTTAGAACATCGTGATGAAACTTGTATGGCTTGGATGAAATTCCGCTACTAACAGGCTCTTGAGTAATGTAGTGGATAAGGTCTAATCTTTTTTGTGCAAATTATTAATAATTATTTTATTTGAAATTTACACTGTTATTACGAAATATGTTTAATTTTCTTAACGAGTGAAAATAAAATTGATTGTTATTTATGTATTTGTTTGAATGCATAAACAAACTCACTTTTATTTGTGCCAACCCGGATTTGAAATTACGTCCTTTACGTAAAATCCAAATACAAAATGTGAATTAATGTTTATTAAAATAAAAAGTATTTTTTATAAAAAATAAACACTAGATAAACAATCTATGGAAGGCCATTGCCAAGTATAGAAATGCATAAATATGGATGGAAAAAACTAAATTGTTACCAAACGACGTATATTAGAACGTAGCACGGTTCGTCATACTTCAAAGTTTGCCGCTGATTTCGTACTAAAATGCAAAAATATTTTGGATATTTTTTGCCACGTCCACCGGTTAGGAAGGATGCATTTCCGAGCTATTCTAATGGGATTTCCGTCAAGCGACGAGAGTCCTGGCAACGGCTCACTATACGGTACATAAAATACGTTAAAAACTCTAGGCTTTTTGTCACTGTTGATTTTTAGCACTTGTTTCTTATGTTTAAAATGATTTAAAATAGGAGAGTTGAAAGTTTGATGTGAAGTCTGATATGAAAAAATTAAAAGCTTCGTCGTAGCTGACATTTTAAATAATTATTGCTTTACTAATTTAATACTAACGTTTCTATAAAAGTGAAATTAGCACTTGTTCGATGAAAATAAAGAGTATCGAGTCTATTAATTATGATTCAAATATTCCTGATACTAAATTGTGCGACAGCTTAATCACTTTTTTTTGTTTTCGTGACTAGCACAGAACCATGAATTATGTTTGTATACCTTAAAACAATTGAGATTACTATTTACCCAAAGCTAAACAGAGAGAAGATGTAATAAGCCTCGTAGTGTAAACTTAGCTTTATTTAAGCTGTACCAGAACTGCAAATAAAGCAAGAGTCACATGCCTTCAATAAAAAGATACGTATAATAAAAAGCTATAAAAACTTGAAATTACTCTTGGCCTATTGTTATCGTCTCCGCAGCTGGAGTGCTCTTAGTGCTAGACAATATGCATATTCACCGCACCCTTTACAATACGCGAGTTGTTAGGCTGTTGCGATGTATTCGTAAGTATAATATTAAGGAAGTAAAAAAAATCATTTAAATTCAAATCTCAATATATTTTTCAATATAACGATACTTGTATATTACATTATAAACGTGGTCTAGTAGTTCGTTTATGCCGCTACAGAGGTGCAGATAAGGAAGTCCTGGGTTCGAAGTCAGTCAGCTTTCCTGTACAGCATTTTCAAAATTGTTAATAGCAACCCGCATAGCAGTTCCCAAGCCTATTTACGTTTATCTAACTTACCTTTGCCAAGCAGTTTCAAGCATTTTCTTGCTATTACTTTATGCTGCTACTTTTAAAATATTGTATCATTTAGTTATAATAATAAATAGCTATTCAATAACAAATATATCAGTTGTACTTAGTATTCTAATACTAGCTAATTTTATGACATAATTTTCATATATATTTCAATAATAATACATTTTTAAGATTTTAGTAGACGTCATTATTTTTTAAACACAACTTTAAATCATTTATCTGCTAAAAGATGATTGACAAAATTGTACTTTGTTCTTCTGATTAAATAAATAATGTTATTTTATTTTAAGTAATGCTTTAACTGGTACGAAAAGTTTCAACGTCTGGTCATCTCTTTGAGGGCACGTGAATACGACGAATCGCCTAAAGGCATGTACCTGCTATTTTCACATCACTAGACGGCGCGCATAAATATTATTTATTAAAGTTATAAACTATAAAAACAGTTACAATCATATATATTAATAAAAGCTAGAGATTTTGATTGTTTTTTTTTATTCTTTTTTTTTATTAAGGGGCCTTTGTAGGCAGCCTATACGTCGGCCCCGTCGTTTGATCGTTTCAAGGCGCTAATCGTCAGAACTACAAGTTTAATTATAATATTCAGCACGTTCATTATACAATGGTTATAAACAACGTATATTATTATAGGCCTTAAGAGTGAAGCAGTAATTATAAACGTAATCCAATCTAACAAACTATAGGGCACACACACAGGTTTATACACTGTTTATTTGTACATAAGTACAAATAAACAGTGTATAAATGCAACAGAGGAACCAAATTTTTAATGTATAACTAAATAAACTACCTAATATTAATAATTTAATTACACAATTATATTACATAGCACCTGAGTGACCGGCTCTAAGTTAGTTAATAAAACAATGTTTTTTTATGTGAAAAATTATCTTGCTCTTCATTTTAATAAAGAAATAAATAATATAAGAATTAAAATTTATTTAATGATCAACATTTTTGCTTTTTGCGTGACCATAGAAATTTTTCGTTGATAATAATTAATGTCACAATATTTATCTACTATCGTCAAAGAAATAAATAAAACTGTTTATTATTTTATATTAATGAAATTAGACATTTCACCGAAACGGAATTATTAGTTTAACAAAAGATTGCTCTCAAATTTTTTTGTAAATAAACGTAATAAGCGAGTTAATAGCATATTTTATTTAGTAACTAAAATGCTTGTACATGATGAAAATTCAATATTAAGTTTACGTTCTAAGTTTAATACGGTATCTAGCGATATTCCGCATATGGGAAACTTGCAATAACAAACTGACTCGAACCGTTATAACAAAACCCCACAAGGTCTACTTAGACGGCATTTATATTCATATCACCATGTATTTACATTTCATCCCGCGAGTAACGTTCGGGAAAAGACCTTTTTCTAAGGGCTTGCGCTTTTACGTAAAATCCCCCGGTAAATGGAAATACGGTCGATGTAGAACTAATCAGTAGACTTACGTAAAATTTAGAATGGAAGTGACATAATCCTAAAAAAACCTATGTTATTTGTACGTTCAATAATATATGTATATGACATTGTCTTCTCTGTACGTTAATAATTCATTACTAAATTATTTGCTTTAGACAATAATTTCAATATAATTTCCAAAAACAAATGTTACATTTTTGTTATTTTATATTGATGCACAAACAACGAGAATTACGAATTTTAATACAATTAAACTTCATGATTGATGAATTATTATCACAGATTTTATTGATCCATTGATTATTTTCATCAATTTAATGTTACTTTATTTTAAAACAAACATAGGTATCCATAAATTATGAGTTAATTTCTTAAGTAAGTCTAAATTTCCATAGCCAAAACCATAATAAACTTGGGTTGGGTTCTTATTAAAAAAAATCAACAACAAAGTTGAAAAAATAATTCTATAAGCAGTTTGTTATTCTCGCTTATAAAATTAATGTCACGGTTCAAAACCTATTCTTCAAGACTTTATCCTCAGACAAGAGATTTGAATATTGCATGAAGAATTTAATATCATCGATAACCAGTTGAAATATGCAAGGGAATGTTATAACAGAAAACCGTTGTGGCTTTATTGTTGTATGATAAATATCGATACGAGTGGCGCCCAAAACTTTGAACCTAAGGATACTTTATTTTACTTTTAAAGTAAGGCCTTTTAATGTCCAACCGTCGGGCTAAGGCCTTCTTTCTTCAAGATTGGAGCATATAATAACAAGATGCTCTAAGGCGGGTTGGTGGATAAGAAATTGACAAAATGATGAATCACGATGTTTTCTTTTACCGAAGAGTACCAGAACCGGACTTTTGAGCCCCCTTCCCCATTCCGAAGAGGTTAAAGTAAAATTATATTAGTAATTGTAGGTTCCCTAGCTAGTGTCTTGCAGGCGTAGGCATAAATCCGGAGCCGGAGAGAACGTAAAGCAACATGAAATTTCAGTGGTTCTTGCCCGGGGCTGAACTCTCAATGAACAAGATTCACATGTTTTAACCACTAGACCATCTTGGTTCTTAGGATTCTTTACAAATAGTTATACCCAGAAATGTAAATACGTCGTATATCAGTGCGAAAGGTCGTATGTAAAAATTAACTCCTTACAATTTATTACTTATACTAAATTTGTTTAACATTCATATTTTTTGCAGTTTTTAAGGGTTAAATAATATATAATATATAAGAATCTTTTAAAATGACTACAAGTGATATGAAGTAATTCAATTCTCTGATATATTGAAAATGATTACTTTTGCTTGTAATCCCTTTAGGGCTTATTTATGAAAGTTGCTGCGAAAATTTAAAAGTAAAAGAAAGCATAAATGCTTCGATAATAGAAGATGGTGATAATATATTTAAGGCAATATTAGTTAGGGAAAACAACGTTACAAAGGCAATTTCGGCTACACATATTGGCTATTAACTCGTGTTAGTGATGGTTTTAGGGTCCTGATACATAGACGTTTTGTTTAAAAAGTTTTTATAGGAAATTATACGTTTCATGTGTCGTATAATTTTATTATTATTATTTTTTTATCTTTGCTTAATTTGTTATTACTCTTTCCTATTAAGTTGGAGATTATAGTACTAGTTTTTTTTAATGTAATTTTGAAATTAAATGTACATTTATGTGAAATATCTCGATTAAATACTTTTTAAAGGAAGTACGTTTTAAAAATAGTTATTTTATAAGAAGTATTAATATTGTATAAGAAAAAACTAGAATTTTCCGGGAACGTACCCGACTCAATTTACCTACAAAAATATGGCAAGTTAGCGGATCGTCAGCACACCTGCGCGTGAATAACGTTTTACCATTTTCCTCTAATACCTTTAATAAATCTTAGGAAACTTGAGAACATATTCATATATCTTTTTATTTTTATCAACGAAAATTTCCACCAGTATGAATATTTCATATGACTGTATCAGTTATTACATATTAAAGAACATTTGTCATGCTGAATTGATGATTTATCTATACATATTGAATAACATTAATATAACTGTTAATGATAGTTTGGTATTCTAATAGCTTATTTTTTTAAAATATTACATCTTAAGTATAATCACAATAAACACTTTAATTTAAAAATGAATTTGAGAATTATTGTGAGAAAATTTCTTTTTATCATTTATAACACAAAATTAGTTATAATTATTAAAAGAAGGGAAATGTTTTTATATATTAGATTTTTTATTGATCCTCGAAATTTTGCAAGGTATGACAAAGCCAATGTGGCCCAATTTTTCACACGTTATCTGTAATTTTGATCATTTCGTGCTGGCATTGGAGGAAAATATAGTCAGATGAAAACTTCCACATATAATCCAGAAATGTTACTTTACTTATCTGACTACAGAGGGTATATTATTTACTTTACTTAATGACAGAAAGCTTTTTCTTATTTTGACATCACCTGCACTTCTTTTGCCGAAAGTATTTTATAGATTACTCTATATGCGATTACAACGCTTTTGCACACGATTTTATTTTATTATATTTTTTTCGGTTAATATATTTTATTTACGATAAAAATAAATATAGCATTTATAACAAAGTAGTAAGATGTATGAGAAGTATGTTGTTTTTCAACGACGGACGAGAATCATTTTACACGATTGTGTTATATACATGTAGTTTCCTAAAAGTTCCATAGTTAGAAAAGAATTTTATGCAACTCATTGTCTATGAATAAGCATCTGTTCATTAGTCAAATAACATACAAATTAATTTGAACATGTTAACATAAATTGTTTTACATGTGTGACATTTCGTTTATTACATTTTAGCCAATGCGGAGTTTGTGAATAATTAAAATTGTTGAAATGTATGTACGAACGTTAACCGCATAATTTTAATATCAGCTCTATTAAAGCCATAAATAACGGTTACCTATTATGGATTATTGGATTATATAAATGATTACCGTAATCAATTTGGTGGTATTCCTTTGAGTAATGATTTAATTTTTGGTAATATATTTTATTTTATTTCTTAAATTGTATTTTTTTATAGAATAGGAAGGCGGACGAGCACATGGGCCAGTAAGAAACGTTAACCATCGTTTACATCATTAATGCGCCACCAACCTTGGGAACTAAAATGTTATATCAGTATACCAGTAATTTTAAATTTGTTATACCAGTAATTACACTGGCTCACTCACCCTTCAAACCGGAACACAGCAATACCAAGTACTGCTGTTTTGCGGTAGAATATCTGATGAGTGGGTGGTACCTACCTAGACGAGCTTGCCAAAGCTCTACCACCAGAAGATTTCTTTAGTGTTATATAAATTATCTACTTTATATTTAATTATATGATCATTTTTTTAATATTTCTGAAAAATATTATAATTGACTTAAGACTTAAGGATATGTTTGAAACCTGATGACCAATAAACCACAGTACTTGTTATCAAGATATCCTAGATATAGTCATAGGCGTGTTAATGACTAACAAATGGACAAATTCGACGAATAAACAATTTTCAAGTAATCTTAAAATTATTTTTCAACTATACGAGAGCTTATTCAAATAATAATAAGAAATTGACGTGACAAGTGTACAAAAAAATACACGTAGCTATAGAAATATTAATTTGGAATAAACAAAGGTAAAGCCTGCAACATTATTCCACTAGAAAATTGCAATGTCATATATCATAAAAATCATATTATAAAACAATGGAATATTGTGTCATTAAAAAAACATATCGCTTATGTTTGTTGATTTATGTAATTTTTTAAAACTAAAAACAATCGGATTATATTCACAGAAAAAACACACAATCATACTACAAAGCCTCGTCCTAACCATTAATCAAAGGTATCACACGTTTTTTACTACCGAAGGGTGCGTTTGAATAGCACCCCTTCCAAATATTGGTTTTTGGTCTAGCGTCCAGTAAGAGCAAACTCGTGTTTTTCAATTTATAATACGCGCACGTTCGCGATATCTTAGCGTGGAAGCCTTTCCTATAGTGCATTATATCATGCCGTCATTAAGCCTTGAATATAAAGTGAGGGAATGACAAAACAGGAATTAATTTCAGATATGTCGCACGGTACGTTGAGCACCCCAGCGTAAACACATTGCCACAATAATTAAGCAGCATTATATTATATATAAATATAAATTAATATGTTTTTTATTTCATACTTTCATTTTTAAAAGCCTGTTTTATTGAATATTTGTATAAAATATTTCTTTACATATATTTTTTTGATTTAGCAACGGTGTAACTACAGGCACAAGGGACATATCATCTTTGTTCTCACTGTATATATATTTGTATTAGATACTTGTGTTTATGTTTAAACAATAAATTCATTACAATTTTACCAATTAATTTTTATTATTTTAAAAACTGTACCTAACTGGAGGGTTATATATAATAGCTTGCGCGAATAGCCCTTTAAATAGTCCAATTTTTATAACCGCAACAATTCACATCTGATTCTATTCAATTAATTTGTATGCTAGCATTAGACATTTACCATATATTATATATAGTCTGGCAAATGCATTTTATTAATATTACATTTGTAATAAATTGAATGTTGAACATCAAAGCCGTATGTATCTTACAACATCGATAGCAGCACCCTCTATGGAGAATGTGAGGAAATTCGCTCAATTATGTTTCCCTAACTATACCTTTTTAGCTTATTTATCAATCAATCTCTGATTGAAATGATAACCGCACCTTAAACTAAAGTTATGTTGATTCACTATACATTAAGTTATTATCGAATTATTTCTATATTAATGGACGTACGTACTCGTACTTTATTAAACCGTAACAGCCTGTGAATGTCCCACTGCTGGGCTAAAGGCCTCCTCTCCTCTTTTTGAGGAGAAGGTTTTGGAGCTTATTCCACCACGCTGCTCCAATGCGGGTTGGTAGAATTCACATGTGGCAGAATTTCAGTGAATTTAGACACATGCAGGTTTCCTCACGATGTTTTCCTTCACCGTAAAGCACGAGATGAATTATAATCACAAATTAAGCACATGAAAATTCAGTGGTGCTTGCCCGGGTTTGAACCCACGATCATCGGTTAAGATTCACGCGTCACTGGGCCATCTCGGCTTTTTTTTTTTTTTTTTTTTTTTTTTTTTTTTTTTTTTTTTTTTTTTTTTTTTTTTTTTTTTTTTTTTTTTTTTTTTTTTTTTTTACTTTATTAAGCAGAATACTTATTTATAAATGGTAAAATTACAACAACAAAGTAAATTCGAAAATATAATGCAACAGTTATACTTTTAAAAAGTTAGTGATTTTATAATATTTGAAGTTTAATTCTGCTAAAACGTAAAGCATAGATAATTTATAATTAAACTCTTTAGGCTTTCATAAAATTAAATACAACCATACGCCGATTGTTAAAGGTTATACCATTGTAGCTGATATTGATTTAACCGTTTAATGATGTTATGTTCGGCTGTAAAAATATATCTTTTAACACGCAAGTTTGTAACACAAAAGAACATGCATATTTAAGGTACAATTAACTAGGACGAGGTGTAGAAAGACTTCAGCCATTAGTTAAATTATTCCATTAAATACAACCACAGAAAAATCTAATCTCTTTAGAAGTTTTTAGCTTTAACAAAAAATTTAAGAGTAGCCATTTGTATAAGCAATTCTCGATTATACCGATGAAAGTTATACTGTCGCAATCAAATATTTTGAATTAACTACATTTTAGAACCTTATTCGTATTAGCATATGACTTTAAAAATTAGACCATTCATAACTAGATATTATTGTTTTAAACTAAAATGGTTTTTAATTAAATCCTGATAAGGTAAATAATATTTTAAGACTATATAAATTATGTTGTGCCAAAACCGAATAGTTTTTAATTATATACGTAAAATGAATACAAGCAAATATATATTTAGCTTATATCTCTCGAATGCATCTCTCTTTATTGTTAAATATTGGTCATACAATAATTGTGTATTGTTCAAACTACAACGTTTAATATAATTTCGGTATGCAAGCATTTGCAAGCTATAAATATTGATATTTAGAGCAAATAATTGTCATTGTTTACGATTTCATTCGAACGCAAAATGTAATCTCAATAATGGCATTTACATGTAAATGTATCCATTTACTGTAAATATTAATCGTATATTAATTTTAGCCAATGTTAGAATAGTATTGTTGTTAAAAATCCAGAGATGGCCTAGTGGTTAGAACGCGTCAATATTAACTGATGATCGTGGAGTCAAACCCGGGCAAGCATCACTGAAATTTCATGTGCTTAAATTGTGTCTAAAATCCATCTCGTGCTTGACGATGAAGGGAAACATCGTGAGGAAACCTGCATGTGTCTAATTTCACCGAAATTCTGCCACATGTGTATTCCACCAACCAGCATTGGAGCAGCGTGGTGGAATAGGCTCCAAACTTTCTCCTCAAGAAGGGAGGGGAGACCTTAGCCCAGCAGTGGGATATTCACAGGCTGTTACTTTAAGCCAATGTTATGTTTTCACTGGTGGTAGGGCTTTGTGCAAGCTCGTCTGGGTAGGTACCACCCACTCATCAGATATTCTACCGCAAAACAGCAATACTTGATATTGTTGTGTTCCGGTTTGAAGGGTGAGTGAGCCAGTGTAATTACAGGCACAAGGGACATAAAATCTTAGTTCCCAAGGTTGGTGGCGCATTGGATATGTAAGCGATGGTTGACATTTCTTACAATGCCAATGTCTAAGAGCGTTGGTGACCACTTACCATCAGGTGGGCCATATGCTCGTCCGCCTTCCTATTCTATAAAAAAAAAAAAAAAAAAAAAAAAAAAAAAAAAAAAAAAAAAAAAAAAAAAAAAAAAAAAAAAAAAAAAAATGTATCTGCCGAAAATTGTTATTTCAATATAAAAGCATCACTGTCAACTGTGAAATTAAAACGGATGTTCATCATTTACATGTTGATAAGTACTTGAGAGAATGATATTATAGTGGTTCTTTTCTTTAGACATTTTTGTGAATTTCTTGTGAAAAAAGCTTTGATTGACAGTTATCTTTAGCTACTTGAACATATCAATCTTATAAAATATAAAAATGCTGCATTAGTGATATAGTGTGGTTTACATTCTATATTTATTAATTATATAATTGAAGCAATCATTATATTACAATTCCTTAAAAATCCATGTATGCTTTTATTTAAATATAATATAATATAACCCATTTTTTTTATAAAATTAAAAATATGGATGAAATATCCACAAGATGTTTATGCAATAATGTTGCTATTCTGTTATATTATTTTGGAAAATTACCAGAGCCCTATTAAGAGCAGGTACAATTATGATTGAAATAGAAAACTAAAGAAATTTAATTTCACATTAACTTCTGACACAGTTAAAAAAAATAAACACTCTATTTTTCATCATATAAAATAAGATTCCAGTTAGAAGTGTCATTATGACCTGTAGTTTACGTACTGCATGTTGGTTCTCCAAGAACTATTCGGTTATAACGACACGTGTCTGTCACGTGCCACGACAAGAACACCTCATTAGCTAGACGTCGTGTCTCGAGGGAGTGCTTCGAGTTTTTCTACAGATTTTTTGGTACATCAATAAAATGTCGGCGATAAGTTTACAAAATAAAAAGGATTATACTTGAATTTTTACTTTTAATTTCGGTGTTGTTTTTATATTACCTAAGAATACTTTATTTTTTGTAATGTGTTTTTGTTTATGAATGTTTTATATGACATATTATATGTTTATGACTTCCTCCTGATCTATTTCGATCACGGCGGTAAGGGAAGACTAGCCATCTGTGGACATAATATTATAGTGCAAATGTGTGCACAAACACAAGTCTCTGTGTTGTTCTTTTACCCTGGTAATGATGATTTACGATGGGGAGCAAATCTTACACGATTGGAAAGAGTTAAGGTCAGCTTTAGTGTAAACACTGACAATTTCCAGATACCAGACTACTACAGAGAATTTCTTGACAGAAAAACACAATTATTTTATTTTATCTGAAGAACCTTTTTAACCCAAGACCATGTGATATGAGGCCTAATAATAATAATATACGCTAGCCATTCGAATAACAAGTACGTGTACCATTCGAGTGGTAAAATTCACATTTAATAATAATTTATATTAGGCACAATCTATGAAGTATGAAATCCTATAACTTACACCACACAGGAAAAGGGTTGTTACGATTTTTTAAATTGAACTACACTTATATTGATGTTTGCAGATAATTTATAGTCCAATTGCATATGAAAGCACATAGTGTAATATGTGTGTATGATATATGGTTTTATACTAATACAGCTTAAGTTTATTATCAGTCTATATAGAATTATATATTTCGACTAAGTGAGATTCGCATATAATTTATTATATAATATTTTAATTAAGTAATAACTCTTAAATAATATTAATGAACCACAAATATATAACTAAGATTTGGTAAAAAAGATCAAAATTAATAAACTTTCGTGATTTTCTTTTAGGATTCTTAATATTATTTTTATTAGGTAATAAATGAGTTGGTACTAAAATAATATAAAATACATTATTTACTACCCGTTGTTATAAAAGCGATGATGTTTCAAACTAGTGGTACCGACGTTAATTTCACCTGATTGATGGACGACCGTCTGGCGCAGTGGTCAGCTTGCACCTGCTTGCATTAGTGTTTTCAGTTTTGTTTTCATCTAGTGACAAATATTTGTCTGCTCAGAATGAATTACTCATTTGTGATAATCTTGACTAGTTAGATGATATATAACATACACAGACACGAATGGGTATAAGTTCTTAAGAAAAATTTTCAGTAGTAAAACTATATTTCATACGAATAAATGATTATATATATAATCATAATATATATCCGTAACCGTAACAGCCTGTGAATGTCCTACTGCTGGGCTAAAGGCCTCCTCTCCCTTTTTTGAGGAGAAGGTATATATTAATTAATAACAACAAAGTTACTGAGCCTTAAATGTTCAATAAATAATATAAAAAGGAAACTCAAAAAGGCACAGACGACACAAAAACGTACAAATATTTGTTATACCAAGCGGTCAGTTGATTTAGTCATAAATTTGGACTCAGCATATACGATATAACTTTAAGTCTAGATTCAAAAAAGTCCTTCAAAAAAGAGTCAAAAAAGTCTATCGTAGGAGTTTTGTAAAAGCAAAAGAGCACAACTATCATTCAAAGATTTCCCTTGCGTCAAAAAAGCGTCACAAGTGAGTTGGAGTAAATATCCTATACGAAAAGGCTAAAATAGACTTTACAATGTTTGCTGTTAGAGAAATAGTCACTTATAGTTTCCGATCGGATTAGCATAAATTTGGTATACTTAAGTTAAATGTAACTTTAATGGAAATATGAGCAGTTATATCCTAACAAATGGGATGTCTAATTTGGAAACAATATTATTGAAATTATGTAAGGCAAATTAACTTGACTCTAAATTGTTAAAAAATAAAAACAAGTACTTAACAGCAAATAAAAATGAACACTAATAAAAATAATTTTAAGTCCTCAATGTAAATAATTCTTCAAGCCAGAACAGAGCTCTCTGGCGCAGACGTACAAGGTCCCAGTTGAACTGGGAAGAGGTTTGGACGAAGAAGAAGAATGTGAATAATTCTTATGTGATACTTTCTTTCTAATTCTTATTGAATTTGTTTTTTTTTTTATTATTTCAATTCTGTTTTGCGTCTCCAATAATAATAAATATTCAATATTTGTCTTCAATATAATGTGTCTTAATTTAATATTGGGAACTTTGTTGGTTAAGTTTTATTAATATTTCTTATTTTTACTTAATACCGTGTTTCAAAATAAATAAATGTAAATACATTTATATTTGTATTCATTTAATTGGATTATTATTAATTATATAAATGTATTAAAACTAAAATAAAATATAAAACTACAGAGAACTATATAGTTATATATATACTATAAATATAGAACTGTATACAACTAGACAGTAACGGGGTTGTGCATGTAAAAATGACTGATTAGGTCATAATCAAAATATATAGTACATATTGAAGTAAATACAAATTTTTGAAATATCGTTAGTCCATACACGTACCAAGCAGACAATTCAATTAAGGTGCTTGAGAATATGCCAGACATTTGAAATTCACCTGATTGAAATCCATAACATTAAGCTCGTTAACATGTAAACGTTATTGCGTATTGAGAAAGTAGTACGCAGCTTCTAACGCATTTCATGTTAAATTAAATTAAAAATACCTATAACATGTATAATACGTTTTTAAACAGTGTAGAAGCTTTTGCCTGACTCTTAAACAATCCGATAATTTAGATATAATAGTATATATAGAAATTTATTAAATAAAAATATTTGATTAGAAATTTTATTTACTTTCATTATTATAACTTACAATCTATTTCGTTTTAATTCGACAGATCGATTGATTTGATTTTTGAAGGATTAATTTTTTAACATGTTTTTATATTTTAGGCGTAGGCGAAGGTGCAAATAGGCCACCTGTTGGTAAGTGGTCACCACCGCACATTGACATTTGTGATGTAAGAAATAATAACTATAGCTCACATCGCCAATGTGCCAACCTTGGGAATTAAGATGTTATGTCCCCTGTGCCCGTAGTTACACTGGCGTAATCACCTTTCAAACCGCAACACAACAATACCAAGTATTGCTGTTTAGCGGCATGAGTGGTACCCACCCAGACGGTATTGCACAAAGCTCTACCACCGGGTAAAATACGGGTCGTTACGTTACAGGATTAAATCAAAATTAGCGATACTTTTATTAAGAGCACAGGCACTATAGGTAATAAGAAAATAATCAAGCATTTTTACATAGTAATACGCGCCTGGCCCAGTAAAAAGGGACGATAAATAGCATTGTTGGGTTCGTTCCTTTTGAATTCGAAAACATCGAAATTTTTCAAAATAATCATATATCTTTATTTGTAATTCTTAAACTAACCATTTCATTACAACTATAATCAAAAATTATTGAACAAATTTTTTTAATGACATCTTACAACTATAAAACAGACTTTGTATTCATCATATATATATAAACATATATATGATATTGGAGCAAAAAGTTTTGTAAGTATCAGTGACAGAAAAAAACTTATGACCTTGTGTAAATTACATCATCATGATACGATTTTGACAAGCATTGAGCATCGAGTTTCGACTTAAATCTGGAAAAATCCGAGAATTTCGAGAACAGACGGCCTGGGACCGAAGCCGAACAACGCACGTCAAAGAAAGCTAAAAACATATTTAATATGCAAAGTAAAACAAAAAACAACAGCTATCCGTACAATATATCATCATAGCGATGGTTAAGCAATAACGCATTATATCGCAAAATAATATGTATTTCTTAACATTACTATTTCATCTATGATCCTTATCCATGTAAGCTTAGGGCTTGAAGGTACGTTACGTAACGACTTGCATTTGTCAGTGACATCGAGCCGAGTCATGATGGAATCCAATCTATCGCGTCACCTGAAAATCTTGATTAATTACTGGATATCCCCAAAACTATTTGGGATCGTCGTTTCATTCGCACATATGTATCATATATATGTTACGTACATAAGAAAGTTCGGCACTTTTTTTTATCTAGTCTATTCGTACTTATTTGATAAACGAATCAAGTTTCTTTTCTATATTTTTTAGGTTAAGTTAAATTACTTTGCAAAGAGGCCAATATGATATGATAAGCTATTCTCTCTGAGAATATCTCACAGGCCCTGATGAAAACACCAATGCAGGTTTGTTAGAAAGAAGTATAAATAAAAAATCTACGTAATTTAAAATAAAACACTTTTACAGCGTTCGCCAGGAAAGTGCTTATAATAACGATTTTCGATACCACGATAGCCAATTTTAAAACAGATTTACGCTATTAATATGTGAAAGAATCAAGTTTATGGTTCTATAATAATAATATTCACGCGAGCTGGTTCTCGATGTCATCGCCTAACTGTGACATCAATTCCATCGCGAACAAAGAAATTTGGCAACTCCTTTCTTTGTCGCACTTCCAAAAAATGGAATTCCTTACCAGCTCACGTGTTCCCCTCCTCTTACAACCCGGGTTCCTTCAAACGAGGCGTGAAGAGGCATCTTGCGGGCCGGCAAGGCGAAGGCGGCTAGTGCAGAACGTTTTTCCCGTCTGTACTGGCCGTCGTCGCGTTTGGACTCTACTACCACTTACCATCAGGTGGAGTAGAGTCATTTGCCCTCCCGGCGAATATAAAAAAAAATATATATATTCTATATTGTGACAAAGACATGTATTTTAAAATATAAATAACATCAAACCATTTATTTTTCACAAGACAGTCTTACCGCTAAGCAGTGATCTCTTTCAGACGATCTTACGGGCTTATAAATATAAAACTGTTGCGTAGTAAATACAGTCATATAATTTGACGATTCTATATTGGACAACGATGCGTATATTTGACCATAACACATATCACCTTTTAATTATAAGCTGAGCTTATTCCTTATCGCTATTATGTCATTAATTAAATTTAAATCTTACTAAGTATTTCGGTTCCTACCTTTGTATGTATCATTTAAGTAAATATTCTTATATTATTATTATTCATCTGGGACATAGATGGTATCGCAGTATAGCCAACACATGTAGGTTTTCTCACGATATTTTGCTTAAACTTCGAGCGCGAAATGAACTGTAAACACTATTGGAACTTACTGTTCACAAAATGACGCTGTTCCTTGGCAGTTAAAAACACAAGTGTACCTACTGATAATACTTCCAACATAAAGTGGCTCACCAATTTAACATTACATTTTGGCAGTATAACATAGTTAACATTTTTACAATCGTCGACGTAATTTTATGGTACTTTATTTTATGGTATTGCAAGGCGAACGAGCATATGGGCCACCTGATGGTAAGTGGTCACTAACGCCCACAGACATTGGCATTATAAGAAATGTTAACCATCGATTACATCGCCAATGCGCCACCAAACTTGGGAATAAGATGTTATGTCTCTTGTGCCTGTAATTACACTGGCTCACTCACCCTGCAAACCGGAACACAACAATACCAAATACTGTTGTGTTGTGGTAGAATATCTGACGAATGGGTGGTACCTACCCGGATGAGCTTTAGCTAATGATTTAGCTAATGTACTAATAATTAATTATTCATCGCAACTTTTTCATTTACAATTTCATAACTTGTAAAATTAATAATAAAAGAAACGATAGCCTATGTGATTTTTTTATTTCCTTTTCAATTTTTAAGTTTCTTTTTACTACATAAGTTTTGATCTTTTATGGTTCCATTACCCATTTTTTTGTATTATTATTAGTGTTCTGTTTTAGTTTATTTTCGACTTAATGTCTCAATTTTAATCCGATAACTTTCGTTAAAGTCCATTTACTGGTCAATTACTTGATATTTATTCTGACTATGTATATTTATTTATAAATTATCTCTCCTTTGTCAATTATAATTTTTTTTTTTGAAATGGGAAAATATTATGCCTTTATAAATGTAAGCGAATTTTTTCCAAGCTAAAAGTTAACCTAGTTTTAAACAGGCACTCGAATAAATAGGAATAAAAGGTAATTTGAACTAATTAAAAACTTAGAAAATATCAACGGTTTATTTTTACAACAAGGTCGTACTATCTAAGTGTCGTACTATATAATGAGCAGGTTGAGAGTTTGCTAGTGTCTATGTAAGCCACGTGAAAATTGTAAACCACAGTTTTTAAAATAATGAAAAAGATTTTTTTATAACAATAACTTTACTAGGAAAGAAAAAAAAACGTGCCCGTCATGAGACACTATATATGTATATAGTGTAGAGTGAGAGTGGCGGCGGAGGGAGAATGTGCACCTAATATATATATATATATGCATAATGTACATATATGCATTTTATTATTTATCTTATCACAGGTGCATATGCAAACAGAGAAAACGCAACAGCGTGATAAAATCAGCAATAAATTATCATACCGCATACGCAGAGTTAGCGCCGCCAAATCTCCAAAATAAGAGCACTTATGAAGTGACAACGGAAGGTTCCTTTCCTGAATAATGGCTGCCGACTTCCGGTGATATATTTCCGCTATCTCGTCGGCAACATGGCGTCCGAGTTTCCGCTTGACCGTTATGGTGTGTTAATCGAGCCTTCACTATGTTCATGAAAAACTATTCGCAGACAGCCCCTATTAAAGATAATTTTCATGGCACTTACGAGAACGTTATGCATGACTTTTATCTGATATAAAGTGATCAACTGTTATTGTTGTATGAAATTATTTATGAATTGCTTGAATTCTGTTAATAAATAACCCGTTACATCTATATATTATAAAATTCTGCTTCAGATGTGTTCATAATTCATATCCTGCTTGTTAGTCTTTAGTCCTGATTCGGATCAACATTTATGGAATATCTTTTATAAATAATATAGGATCACCTGATGATTCATAACTATATAAAAATATTTTTTATATTATTATTATAAAAAAAATTGTTATGCATATATTTGCACGGTATGTAAATAATAAGTAACTATAAAGTCTTCGTTAGCTTACTTTTATTAAATATTATAAGACGAAAAGTTTTTTTCAGTATAAATTAAAAAAAAAATTTCTCGTAACTTGTGTATATATTACAATACACAGAAGTCAATTATAATTATTTGAAATTTCTTGAACAGTCACGACGGTATAAAAAAAGCAAAAATGATTGGACATTTTAACGAATACAATACCTTACAAGCAAATCCGATTTCAATTATTTTCGCAATATACAAAATGCATCGATTCTAAATTAAACGAGTGAAAAATTCCCCTAAGTCTCAGTTTCATAGTACGCAGACGTCATTGTTTGCGCTCCCTTGTCTACCAGCTTTTGTTATTATTCTGAGCTTGCTTTTAAACAAAAGAACATTGATGCTCAACAAAGACGTAATTATAGAGAACGGCCGCTAAGAAACTGATGATTACGACAGGTAGCTATTATTCCTTTATTTTCATAAACAATTTTTTATGCTAACAATTAATTTGGCTTATAATAAAACTTGTACTATGTATTTGATATGATCAACTTTTGTATAGCAATTGCTACACTTAATCAGTAACAATCTAATACATAAATACTTCTTCAAAGACTAGGTAACAAGGTACGATAGGAATCAATGTAGCTTATTGGGTTCATCAACCTATAATTCGAAGCGTGGGTACTGTTTCACCGATAGCTGCTTGCAGAAAATACTTTCAATTATAGATCGCTGCAAACCTATCATTTAAGAATTTTTCCTTTGCTGTGTGTTATAATCGACTGTCTTTAGTTATGAAGTTCCTTATTATTATTAATGTAATTTTTATTACAAAGCTTCTAATTATATTGTAAATAATATCGCAGACTAGATAATTGTTTTGAATATGTTATGTGAATGTGAAATAAAAAATACTTAATATTAGGTATACATTTTTAAAAAGTGCGCGCATCAATTTTTATTTTTATTTTTAGGTACACTAATCAGGAACGTTTATTTTATCCAATGAGGAGGATTATGCTGGCAATGAAATATTAAATTATATGTAATTATTTGAATAATAAAAATCATAAGATTTGTAGATTATGATTATGTAATAATTTATTACTATATTGAGGCATAGCGCACATTACACGATTATGTATACCTCAATTTAGTAATTTATATTAAATGGTTAAATTAGCATTTTGTTTAAATACGTGCCTTAATGAATAATTGGTGAATGAATGAAGAATATTGTTACGAGTGTATCATTTTACTTGATATAGCCCGGAAACGAAGGTATAGTAATGAATAAAAAATTGATATTTTAAAACCTTTTTTTTTAAAGATCGTCTTCTGCAAATTTAATATGTATTAATTTAAATCTATATTTAAATTTGACTTATTTTAGGAAGTTCTTTTTGCTTTTACTCAGCGATACTAACGTAAATAAATTTCTTTGAAACATCCTTTAGGGTATTTAATATATATTTAAGGATACATTAAGCATGTACATTGAAATTCAAATAACATAATGGGTCCAAACAACCACAGTAGAGTACTATACAAAAATGCCTCAGCGGTTTGTGGTTTGACTTTCCACCGTCCCAGCACTTATGCAAATACGACCTACATTCTCGTAGCATCCTAACATCAGGGTTGTGCTTAAAGTAACCTATGAATATTAGATTAAAAACCGTACAGACTTGCGTTATGCGATTTACCATTCCGTTTGTCTGGTACGTGTCAGCCGTGTTAAGTGATTTATTAATTAGGTTATCAAGTAATAGTCTGACTGAAATGTCTATCTAGATTATAAGTATAGTGCCAAATATTTCCAGTCATCTCGTAGACTTTGTTGATCAATGACCTCTTTCATCTTCTTATAATAATAACATACGCAGATGACAGCCGAGTGGTTAGAATACGTGAAGGTTACAAAAGATTAGCCGGTTCAAGCCCAGTCAAGCCCGCTGAACTTTCATTTGCTTAATTTGTGTTTATATTTAATTAATATTATGCTCAGCGGTGAAGTAAAATATTGTAAGGAAACTTGAATATTTTAGATGAAAAACTAAGTCATGTGTAACAATTAACCTGCATTATTACTCGTAAGACCTGAGCCCAGCAGTGGGACGCTTACAGGCTGTTATTTTACGTATAAATATGATTTAGATGTATATATGTTACATGTACATATGTTACATAAAAAAAACCACAGATAATAAATTTAAACTGGAATATGTAATGTGATCATCTCATATACTCGACATCCAGAGAGAATGTTATGTCTGCTTAAGTATTCTATTCCGTCTGCCAAATAAGCTTATTTTCAAACACGCCGTGTGAAATCTTTTAAGCGGTATATATGAAAAGGCTTAATTAAAACCCTTCTTAATTAGGCTGAGGGCGGCAGAATATGCGTTGAAAGTTATAAGATAATAAGAAGGAAGTAATTAAAACATTACCGTACAAAGTCAGACGTATTCGTCCGTTTATTAAAAGAGCTCAACAAGTTTTTGTTTATTTTTGAAAGCATAACGAGTCTCACTCCGGTGGGCGTTTGAGAGAATTAAATTTATATTATAAGTTACTTTTTTCCTTCATCAATACAATGTCTAGGTATATATTATTATATATAATTATTATGTCTTCCGACACGTCTGAAGGGTTCAAGCGCAGGACCAGTAGCTTTACGTTCTTTCCGAGGCCTGGAATTGTAGACTGTAAACTTCCATGAAATTGCAGAAAATTCCAGAAATTTTCGACAAAAAACTGAACAACTGTTTATTGCACTGACGCGGGGTTTAAACCCACAGCCTCGGATGTGGTCTGTATGCTAACCACCAGACCAACGAGGCAGACAATTCGTATATAGTGAGATATAAATGAAAACAATAAGGTTAATAGAAAAAAAAAACGAATTGACCATAATATTTTCCATCGATATAAGTTTACTTAGAAATGATAATAATTATATTTTATGTTGCTTACTAATGTTACATAATTACATTTTATTTCATTATTTTAAAATATAATAATTACAGGCAAAAGGACATAACATCGTAGATACCGTAATTGGATATTGTAAAAATTGCTTTGTATTTGGTTGTCTATGTGCGAACTTACCAGGTGGCCAATCGGCTCATTGGACATACTAAAGCAAAAAAATAATAATCTACAAAACAATGTGAAATCATACGGTGCTGTTTCAGGCATCTGCACGGCTATATTATTTACCAAAATACTTCTAATTCTTGACATTGCTGTCTGTAATATTTCAGGAAATGATATTAAAATATGTTCTTTTCGTTATAGCGAAATATGAATGTTATTTTAAATATTATGATGTTGTTCAAAATGTATGCTATTTCGTTATTTAAATGAATATTGTTCATTAAGTAAGAAGTAGTCTTTATATTGTATCAAACAAATATGAAATAAAATCTCACCTGGAATAAAATATTGAATTTTCATGTGACAATGCCCAATTCTGCGGTGGTGCATTCATTGGTTTACAATAAATATAAATTAATATAAAAAATATATGAAAATAGATATGAGAAGAACCTTCAATATAAAATAGTGATTATATACAAGATTCGTAAAAAATGGTATTGAAGTAAGGAATTTATTTGACCACTGTTTCATTTCCCATTGTGAAAATGAAAGTCGTTACATTTCTTTCTACGCGTACCTACAAAATCAGACAGAGGTTTGTTTATCTTGAGATTAGTTAATATCTTTCTGAATATATTATATAATTGTTCATGTTACATACTTTATTAGTATATCAAAAGTCCAAAATTGTGTGTAAACACAACACGTGTCTACATAGGAAAGCACAAATACAAAATATTTATTTTAAAATCAAATTGGGTAAGTCTTGTGAAATAAACATAATGTTAACAATATGCTTTGAAGGAACTACTAAGCTATTGAAATTAAGGATTGTTTTCAGCTGTTAATTATTTAAATAAGCGTCCACTTTTCGTATATAGTCACGTGTTCGCTCGGCGCTTAGCCAGCATTATGAAAATGTTTAACCCAGTTTTGTTCTCAAACTTAAATATAACAGGTCTGTAGCAAATTCAACCTCCCCGGGCAAATTAAACTAGAGTGAAAAAAATGTTAAGCAGTATAGTTCATTTATATATGTGTAATAATATTTTAATATGTATGTAATTATTATTTTTAATTCATATAACAGTTAAGGTGCTTTAAGTTAAAAAAAAAACTGGCTGCAGTTTAACCATAGATATGTAAACTTTCTTGAGTTGTAATAGTAATTATTGGTAGCACTTTTGTTTCTTTATGTTAACTTAATTAAAAAAATATAAGTGTAATATTTATTTTCTTACATTTTTACTTTTAATAGTTGTAAACCAAGTAATCGCCAACTTCTCCAGCGAAAAAACATAATACAAATGTATGTTATAACTGTTACGCTAATTCCGATTACACGTAACTTCCCCACAATAACAAGCTAAAGAGAATTTCTAAAACATAATTTCAAATTCTACATGTATTTTTATAATATCAGAATATTACTTTGAGCGTACAGTCACAAGCACCGTTTGTCCCGCAGTTTATCCACGTGCTCGTTCCCACGAGACGGTGCTGTTAGCATTATGCTAATTTCGTGCACACATAACGTATTATTGTTTCTAACTTTTGTGCGTGATGTTACTCATACACATTAATGGGTGAAATATATATTATTATACGGTGTTCACAGTGCATTTGCCGAACAAAGTGCAGCGGTGTATTCAATTTAGGAATAATAATGTGTTTTACCTACGTGAAATATTAAACATGTAATATTGTTTCTAATTTTCGTTAATATAGAAAACACGGAAATGGAATTATTTGAAATATTATTAGTCTAATGAACGTGTACGCGGGATAATTATTTTTTATTCTACTAAAAAAAACATGACAATATTTACATATATTACATTTATTTGTTCTTTAAGGAAGACGTTGAGTTACTTTATACATAAAATAACAAATGCGGTAAAACGAAACCATTGAATTAAATCAAAGATAACACACATTACAAATGTTATATGTTATATATATTATATATTAAATGTTGGTATATTTGTTTGAGATTAATACCCTTCGAAACCGTTCGACCGATCACCGTGAAGGTTGACTCGTATAAAAGGACACTATGTACCTAATATTTGGGACTTTGTTGTTATTCGCCACTAGATGGCGTTGCGGCACTTGATCTTCTATATCTTGAATATCTGTTACATGGCGAACGCGAACCTGGGTATTGCTAAAAAAGCTTGAACTAATATTTTAAAGTCAAGCACACATTTAAATAATTTATTACACAATTTTTAGTTGTACAAATATCTTAAAGACGCATACAAATAAACGCAGGATTTTTTTTATAAGCAAAATTGTCGACTGGTATAAATAACCGTTTTGCAATACAAGGCAAAATATTCAATTCAATATTTTGCCTATAAGCCGCATATATCAAGCTGAGATGGCCCAGTGGTAAGAACACCTGAATGTTAACCGATGATCGTGGGTTCAAATCCGGGCAAGCACCACTGAATTTTCATGGACTTAATTTGTTATTATAATTCATATCGTGCTGGACGGTGAAGGAAAACATCGTGAAGAAACCTGCATGTGTCTAATTTCACTGAAATTCTGCCACATATGTATTCCACCAACCCGCATTATAGCAGCGAGTTGGAATAAGCTCCAAACCATCTCCTCAAAAAGGGAGAGGAGGCCTTAGCCCAGCAGTGGGTTATTCACAGACTGTAACTAGCCACTAGGTACAATATATCAAATGAAGTAATAAAAAACAATATCAGTATAACTTTAATATTTAATTCTGTTCATTTCGAATTCGACTTTATATACAGCCTAAGGATAACTTATCCGTGTATAACTTTAATTAATAAACCAGCCTTAAATGTCCAAGTATCCCCACAGTTACTATCCAAGTTATGATAAGCAAGTATAATAATAAGTTATCCATTAATCGTCTCAACCAGATTTTCCCTACGGTAAAATGAAAATCTAATCAAGTAATATTGTGCTACAAGAGTTTACATTAGACGTTTATCACTATAGTAACAGGACTGTCCTAAGTTCGATTATGGCTGGAATAAGTATTTTTTGGTACGTGGGTAATTTTATATCTAAAGACTTTTGAATTTTATCAAAACTATATGTTAAATATCTTCATGATTATTATCAAAAAAAGCTGGACTATGATTTATTCTACATTATTTGGCTAGAACATTATTTTATGCTTAACATAAAATACTTAAATTATGCAACTTTAGTTTTTTGTGCATTGGTTGCAGTTTACTAAGCTGAATACAGTAAGCAACCAGACAGCTAACTTGAACAAGTCCGCCATTGGGACCTTCCAACATCATACAACATCAGCGGCCTACGTTTATGGTTACCTAGCAAGCTTCACCAAAATTATTTCATTATATTTGTAAGATGATCAAATCAATAGTGAAGTATAGAAGAATCAACTAGTGATTTAAATCTTTACGGCATCGCTTTAATAAAGTTTATTTATAATTGGTATCTCTACATAAGTAATTTTCGTTTTTATTTTAAGGCTGACATCGGAACATAAATCCATTCTCCATTGTTCGTTTGATTCATGCACAGTATGTATAATGCTTGTGTTTTTGAAGTTCGTAACCATATTTATCCAAACAACGATACATTATTTACTGAACAAACTCACACAAATAAATAACTTATAGTTGTTTTTCATTATCTCATATTGCATTTAAGTTAGTGCTATAATAATCAACAAACAGACCACGCCATTGCACAAATATTTGTCACGATCGGGGCTCAAACCTGTCACTGTGTGCATAGCAGCCACTTTCAGCTACCACTGTGAAAACCAACAAATCGATGTTCTTTATTTGATTTTGTCATGCGTATAAAGTACGTCTTTAATATTTACTTTTAACGCGTATGAAAAACACGCTACAACACCGCAATGTAGGTCATTTCCTGGATAAATCGGATTGAAATCCCGTTAATACGATATATTATGTGGAACATTCTTTGTGTTGACTGTTATATCATAATATTATAAATATTTAGAATTGTTTTCATATTGTAATTTCATCTTAACATGTAATAATAAATAAATAAAGTATTATTAATTAAAGCATATTCTACTGCGCAAGAGATATATACATATAGGCGATAAAAGAGGTTGGAGTTAGTATTTTATTTGTAAATTAATCATTATTAATGATAAAAGTATATTTTATTGCAAAAGCAATATATTATTAAATTTTAATTAGATAATATATTTACATCGAAAATAAATAAATGATTACCAGCCTCTTTTTCATTGACCGAGTAAAAAAGTTATCAAGGTTAATAACACAATTACTATAGAGTGTTACATCTTATTCAGTCGGATTACTTCTGTAAAAAACTTAAAGTTGTTAAGTTTTTCCGTCAAAGAATCTCAGTAGCCACCAAAGTCTGGATGTTGAAAATGTGGACTTCCATGCCTCGGAAAGCAAGTAAAACAGTTGGTCCTACGCCTGAACTCTTTCTGGTCGTGTCAGATTACCGTCCCAATGGATTATGAGAGTCAAGAAATAATGAAAACATCTGTAAATTACATCAAATATAAGAAACGATTATCGTGCCTATACACGATTTTGGTCTTCGTTATGATAAATATTTCATAGGAAATCCGACCTTTATTTCACTATAATTATTATTATATTAAAAACAATATTAAAATAAAACATAAAAACTATACAACATTAAATATTTAAAATATTTTAAAATTGCAGTTTTTAAAATTCTTTTAAACATAATAATCCTGGCGTGTAATGTTAGTCATTACATAAAGCGGATCCTTCATTTCACTTCGATGAAAATAAGAGAAAATATAAAAGAGATGCGTAAATTGTTCGTACCGTGAAACAGCAGAGATATTATCATAATTATTTTAAAAGGTGGAAACCGTAATCGGAATGATGGTATAGAAAACCAAAATTGGTAATGCTCAATTTATATGAGGATAGCGGATTTTCTAACAACATCAATACTAAATAAAAAGTGCAACTCAGTACTCACATGTTAGTAATTATTGCATCAAACTTCAACTTTGCACTAAAATTTTGATGTTTAACTTTTATCGCGCCAAAAGGTTTTAATTCAAAAGGCCTAGAAAATTAATATCAAAAGTACCATAAATTAAATAATTTATAAATAACCGACCGCTTATAATTTATTAAAAAAAAAGAAAGTCGGTAGTTTCTGAGGTTATTGTATATAAAAACATAACCTTTTTAATTAATAATAAATAATAAAAATGATGTGATGTCGTAGTTCATTTTTGCTTAAACTCTTTCATATTATATAAATAATGATGATCTGTTAATAGTATAAAAAAAATTAAAATATCTCTGTCTCTTCTATCTTTGCTCCACGATCGAGGGTGGTGGGAGACCGTAGAGCGCATCACTCGATCGTCTCATTTACCACAGACAGGGAAAAGGCGGGCTAAATGTCACGATGACTGGCGACACTTTATTTACGATAACCGTCGATATATTCTTTAGTTGATTGATTTGAATAATTATTCTTCGGGTAAGTGATAGTTACGAGGAAGTCATTCGACTTGAAACTCATTATGGTATGTTACATGCAAATTAGTCTTTAGGGTAAAATACGATTCTCAAAACTTACTACGTCGTTAGGCAAGTATAATTTAATTGATTTGTAAACAAATTATGTACTCATGAATGAATGTGCGCAAGCACATGTGTACTCTTTATTCCCGCACACATAATCCGATGGGATGGCAATCCGATACGATACGAAAGAGTTCAGGTATTCGGCCTGCTACTGGGAATATATTATACAGACAAACCCAATAATTCTTTACTAGCCCGATCCGGGATTTGAACTCGGAAGCACTATTATATAGGCTAGCTACTAAATAATTAATATTTCTACAAGTATTTTTAAATTGTTAAGCAAAATATTACATTTTACATAAACGGGAATCAAATAAAAAAAAACAGTATAATGCGTTAAACGGAACGTCAAATTGTCAATATTCGAACTAACATCCTGGACACGCACGCCAAGACGCGGCCGGCGAGGCGGCGACGCACTCGCATATTGTGTCTATTATTTATGGCAAGCACACGACCCTTGCAATTTCGATGCGGAACTTTCCCTTCCTTTTATTCCAATTTCGCAACGTTAAAAAAAATATGACGATATTATTGGACGAGCCAAGTTATGAGGACCCGAGCTGCGGTCAGGCGAAAGGGGTGTTTTTTTATTTGTAGCCAGAAAACTTTCAGGTTTATAATGCTTGCACGAATAAATTAAAATAACGGAGAGGAAACGGTGTAGATTTTCAAAAACAGTTGTACTGTGAGTAAATGCAGTCAGCTACGCATAAATTAAATTCCACGTTGTTCTGTTACGTAGTGCAATTATTCTCTTTTAAATTTAATATCGAAATGTTTTGTATTTTATTTGAAATAAAATATTCATAAGTATTTGTAATGTGATATAATTAGTTGTGCTACAAAATGTTAAAACTTTACACACATTAAAAAATATTGTGCAAACGATAAAAATTAATTGAATTAAAAAAAAATTGTAATGTATGACCCCAAATATTGGCACATTAAGACGCCTACAAAAACATCTGTCAAACGCATGAATTATGTATGATATTCTTCTTTATGCAAAATAAGTAATAAGCTATATTCTGAAATCTTAACTTTACAAACTTGACCTGTTTTAAAGCAGAGTGAGTATTTTTGCATGGACCGCATTCGGAGTTACCATCACTTACATATTTATGAGTTTTGTTCCAAGCGAGAACTGCGATCGCTGAAAGAAAGTTAAACATTAATGAACGTTTAAATATTCCGTACGTGTGAATAAAGAAATGGATTTTTACATTATAATAAAGAGACTAGACCGTCGGATGAAAGGCATTGGGATGTAAATTGAACTGCTACCTAAATTCAAGGCGAAAAAATATTTTATAAACTTAATCGTAGCCCATAGAAAAGATGGAGATTTACTATTCGTTCATTATTACTTGATTACTTTTCTTAAAGATTCTATCTTTGCCTAAAATTATGTAAAAACAGATATGTATTAAACTAACTGTTGCGCGCGGTTTAACTCGCGCGTAATAGTAAAGGATAAGTTGGTGGTATAAAAGACTGGGATGTTCAAAGTAACCTATACATAATTTGTTGATATGCATTACCCTTGGTTTAACTGAAACAATATTGTACAAAGTGATAAACATATTTTATTTGTTTTCTTAAAATTAAAACATTCCAGCGATGAGTTTAGGATTCAGTATTTAAAACCATACATATGTACAATAAGTTCAGTCAGCTGATTAGCTATGAATTATTGGGCGATTAGCTGGTCACCGAGAGCGCACAGCGGAAATACATTCACCGGAATTGGTCGGCCATAACTCAAAGAGGGAACATCCGGTACACATCTGATAGCTCTCTATACCTTTGAATACGAATAAAAAACAAATCATTTACTCTACTAGAAGAAACAAATATATTTTTATGTTCTGAAATATAAAATAACGCCTTCTGTAAGGCATTAAGGCTTTATTTAATTATACCTTTGCTGATAATTCTGCTCTTTTATATCCCATTACGTACTAAATAGCCAAGCAAAGGTCGCGATAAGCAATAATAATTTATACAGGATGGTGACGCTTGTTCAACGCAAACCGTCTGCTGCGTAATAAGAAGCTGGTTTTTTTGGCCATTTTTATAAATTTATTTATTGTATAAGTCTTGTAAGAGTTTGTAGTAATGAGTTACACAAATGCGTACAACAAACCTACTACTTTATGTATATCATTCGAATATAATTTTAAAAAGTAATGTTTCACGAAAAATCTTACATATTATTTATTCTGTCATGTTAATCAGCATAAAATATGCAAATGTAAATTGTTGTTATAATATGTTTAACAAACTAATTATTACAATAAGGTTAATACCAAGCGCCTGTTAAAATATGTAAAGCAAAATATAGTTTCCAGAAATGTTCTTATTTATCTTTCAAAGGAGTGTTTCAATTATTGAATAGAAAATTTATATTATATTAAAACTATTTTTAAGCATTAATTAAAAAAAAAATATTAATTATTCATGTACCGCAAAACTTGAATGTAGTTAATTTGGTTAAGTTTCTAAATGGAAAAACTTTTCTTTAGCCCCAAATCATTTTTCTTAGATCCCATAAATAATTGTTACTGCAAGCTGTTACGCACGAATAAAGTTTTTTCTTCTTAAGATTAAAGCCGAGGGGTCAACCAGCACGTAGGTAATTATTTCGTAAGACGTCGCTTTTAAAATGTTTAACAGACGTTTTCAGAAGGGATGGCATAATTTAATTTTTTTCATAGTACATAAATTAGCTAGAGCATAGTCACCTTTGTTTTTAATTATTTATAAAATACTTAAATTGATTACGAAATTATATCAAATAAAATATTTACATTTTGTTAATTTTTCCGCATTTACGTACTATGAAATATTATACTTTAAACCACACAAGCCAGAATAAGCAAATCTTACAAGTATATTCATATACAAATTACAAACGAAGTTATATTTCCCTGTAAGTACGCCAAGCTTCTTTTATCCTTTATGGATTAGTGGATAGAAATATCGGATAATTTTCCAGCATGTAGGTTTCTTTACGAGATTTCCCTTCGCTTAAAACGAGATGAATTGTTAACATAAACTTACTTAAATTTGCATGTATTCGAAGATAATATCCAGTTGTTTTTTGTATCTTGTATTTATGCATTTTTAATGTAAGAATATTCATCTTGGATTATTTTTGTTAAACATTTTTTAATATCGAATGATTACATTATTAAACCTGAGTCAACAAATTATTATTTCAAATTATAACAAAAGAATATGAGTATAAATCTTGTAAGGTAAAGAAACAGTCTGGTTTGATTCATAGACAATGTGATATGACTCAACGTCGTAGACCAAGTTTCCTTAGTTAAACTAATATTCGACATTGTGAATTGAATTCAATAGAAGAGGTATTCTAATTATTATTATTATTTATAAGTTCGACATATGTAAGTCAACTGTAGATAGTAACATATTCGTACACCGTCAAATCGCATATTCACAAATATTGACACATTTCTTAGATCCCATAAATTAAGCTTAATTAAAATAAACAAATATTTAAATTATAAATTATTTAGAATTTATATAGCAATATTTTTATGAACATTTTCAAATACAATGTGAATTAATAAATATCAGCTTTTGTGTGCTCATGTATAATTTATGCCTTAAATGATTATAGTTACCATGATTTAATTATTAACAGTTGCGCTTCCAGATTTAATATAAAATGTATCTTGAATGACAACGTCTTGAAATTGTTGCTTACAATTTGCGGCTCAGTTTGGTGCTTAATTTAATAGTTTATCTTCAATTGCGCAGTTTGTGGGAGTCAAATAAATAACTGAGGTATCTCTAATGTCTAATGGTCACAAGTTTGTTCACAGCCGGTCGTTTGCGGTCAATGGCCTGTGAATCAAATGAGCCGACCTTCAAACTATCGTACATTGTTACGGGCATTTGTGTGCGAGTGCTATTTTCTTACTGTATAAATTAAGTAATTATGATAATTGCTTATATCGAAACAATATTTCGAAACAAAACATTTTCATTCTTTTGCATTATTTCAATAAAGTAATGAATTTATTTCAATAAAGTAATGAATTAAAAATGAGTAATGAATCTTACCTGCCATGACATACGGTGCCGAAACGTGGACACTAACTGCGGGACTAGTCCACAAATTCAAAGTCGCTCAGCGTGCTATGGAGCGAGCTATGCTCGGAGTATCTTTGAAGGATAAGATCAGAAATGAGATTATCCGGAAAAGAACCGGAGTCACCGACATAGCTTGCAAAATTAGCAGGCTGAAGTGGCAGTGGGCTGGTCACGTATGTCGTAGGACCGATGGCCGTTGGAGCAGACGAGTCCTAGAGTGGAGACCGCGAATCGGCAAGCGCAGCGTAGGGCGCCCTCCAGCCAGGTGGACCGACGACCTTAAGAAGGTGGCGGGCACCAACTGGATGCGGAAGGCGGAGGACAGGGAGCTTTGGCGCACCTTGGGAGAGGCCTATGTTCAGCAGTGGACAACGATTGGCTGTTGATTGATTGATTGATTGATTTGAATGAATTTCAATAAGAAGCGACGTGACAAGCAAAATTTTTTTTTTACAAATAGGTATTAATTACATTTAATTATAAGATGCAATTTATTTACTTAAGTAATAAGAAGCCCGACGTTAAAAAGCAGTGATAAGATATTAAATTCCCTGAAAGTCTACAACTGGTTACTTAAGTAATTCAATTTGAAAGCCAAGGCAAAAATAATAAGACGTCAGCTTAGCTCTGAGCGTAAATGCTAGAACATTGGAAGCTACGAAGGCTTACATCTCTGGGGACCCGTAGCGCCAGCTACGACCCGTAGCGACGTACCGTCTACGGTAACGAAGGCAGAGCTACAAGTGTTACAGAATGGTTTGAAGTTAAATGATGCTATTTGCATAGAATATTTTTAATCTGTATAAAATATTCAGTTTTACAGATTAATTAATTAAAAGATACTATTTTTATTTGTATTATCTAATCAAATGTATATATTATCCATAATAATAGAGACAACCTTGTCTAGCTGCTATAAAAAAATAACTTGGCATAGGCTTTGATAATATTTAAAATACGTGTCACCGCTAAGTCTAATATTAACGAGGTAACTGAGTTTCTTCTACGGAATTATAAGGCATCATGAACTCGTACGTACGTAATCAGTATCGCTCATCGCCCCACGCAACCGGTAGTTGGATTTCTTGAACCGTGAAATTTTATCAAGAGAATTAATCTCGTGAAACTTTCCCCCTGGACATCCTACTGTTTTTTTTTAATCCCGACAAAATTGATTTCGCTTTTTTTTCATAAGTCGAACAACATGAATTGACTTTGATATCCGAATTATTTTTGATTGGATTCCTTTCGTTACATTTTTAATCAAAAATATTGATTAAGTAATTTTTATTATATCTCGTAGAGTTAATTTACAGATTGTACATTTTTTAGTAATTCTTTTTTAATAGGTCAATAATATACTTCAGCTAAAGTTATATACAAAAAATTACTTACTTAGGGACCTTAAAACTATTATTAGAATTTCTGTGTATAATTCACCACTGTTATTGTTAATACTTTGTATTGACTGCCTCGTTTGTCTAGTAGCTTGATGTAAGGCCTCAGACCCGGAGGTCTTGAGTTCAATTCCCGGGTCGGGCCAATAAAAAGTTATACCCAATAACTTTTTATTGGCCCGAACTCCGGGCTGCTGTTGAGAATTTTCTGAAAGAAAATTCTCAAGCCCGGAGTCTGGAAGATGGAAGTGTATACACTCCCGTGCCTCGGAAAGCACGTAAATCCATTGGTCCTGCGCTTGAACTCTTTCCGGTCGTGTAGGATTGCCGTCCCATCGGATTATAAGAGTTATTGAATAGGGAGTGCTGCTGTGTTCGCGCACACACTTGTGCACTATAATATCTCCTGCGTAGTTGGCTAATCTCTCTTGAGATTGGCCGTTGTGGCCGAAATCGGTCTGGAGAATTATTATAATTCACCAATTAAAAGATTAGAAATGATGATGATCTCCTCTTGACCCACTACGACGGCATTCCAATACGACTAAAGAGAGATCAGACGCAGGAATTACTTTTAGATTTGCAGTAGCTTTACGTGATTTCCGAAGCAGAGGACTTTAACTTATTAAATATGGGATACTACTGAGAATTACTTGACGGAAAATTTGATTGAGGGTTCACCTGAGGCAGGATGTGGACCCGGACTCAAGTTTTAGGATCTCCAATCTTATAAACTTGCTACTAGTCCAAAGTAGCGGTGAAATCATTTTGTAGAAAGCCCGTTGTTAATACACTATAATTAGAAAATGCAAAAGGCGTCATTCGATTTCCCCTTATAATCCTTAAAGGCCCGTGCACATTATTGTGTGTGTTTTATTAACTTAGAAAGTAACCGTATTTTGTAAATAATGTATACATTTGTGAATACTATATTTATCAGTACAAGGTATTTAGTTTTAATGTTCAAAAAAAGAATAGCATTGAGTAGTAAAATAACGGCTTTGATTAAATTGTCGACAACTTAAATACAAAAATAATAAGCAGCTAATATGAAAGGGAGTTATGTTAGCTCAATGTTATCGTTCTACGATAGAAGTAAACACTTGATTACCATTACACGAACAAGAACGATATTTTATTGTAACAATATATAATTTTAAATTAATTTTATTTGAGAATGCACTTTTTTTTTCTTTCACATTTAGTTTTAATTAGTAAAATTAGTTTTTATAAATAATTACTTCATTTTTAAAAATACCTCTTTAGCTCCCTAAAACTTGTTGGTTCCTCGTTAAGATATTTAAAATGACAATCAAAATGTTTATTTATATATTATATTTATAATATGTAGCTTCTACACCATGATGTGTTGAATTTCAAAAAGAGTTTGTAGGACTTTATAGATTTTTTTTAAAACATATTTACGATTCAAAAATTGTACCGATTGTACTAGGTTTGTACCGATTCATTTTATGTAAAAGCATGTTTAATTGAAAAATAAGTGAACATGTGTCCTAATAATTCGCAGAAATATTGATTCGAGTGAAGCAAAACATGCTATTAACGTTCGAATTGTATTCACATTTATAATAGACTTTGATAATTACTGAATGTTCTAACGCAGACTTAATTATAAATAATTGATATATCAACACGTAAGCAATAGTTTTCATACATGTTTTTACTTCACGTATATTCCAAATTTAAAAAAGGTTAATTTCTAAAACTATTATCATAACTCTTAGTTATGTCTTCTTCTTCTACTTCTTCTTCGTCGTGACACTCTTGTCAGAGCGATCGTTGTCGCCATGCAGTATTATGAAAGTTGATCTCTTAGCATACTTGATTTTTTAAGAATGACAATGTCAGTGCTCTATTTATGTGTTGCATATGTATAAAAATTTTTTGAAATAAGTTACCTCCTTATCTTCAAACTCTAGAGAAGTTGTTTTAATGATAACCACAAGAAGTATGTCTTCCATGTTTCTTAATATGCATAATCACGTCACGATAATTATACTTCTTAATGTCTTCACGACACATTGTTACAAATATATTGATTTCCGAATACAAATCTTTTGGTATCTTTTTTTTCGGATTCGCATAACAATTAATTAGATTATAGTTCAGCGTATTAGTAGTTTATCGATTCAAAATATAACATTTACTATTGAGTTAAAGAAAGTATGAAAAAAATGGTTAGTTTGTTTGCTTAATTATTAATCAAAATTAATAAATGATTGAAAATTATTTTCCATAAGTAAATATTCGATAAGATATTTCGGTAATTTGGAAGTTTGAAAGTATTTGGAATGTATAAGGGATCCCCCTTGGGGCTTGAGAGAATGCATAAAAAAATTGTGGAAAGAAGAACCCATACTTACAAAAATACCGATTTTTCAACTATATTTAAAAAAAAAACAAACTTTAGAACCAGCCGTAAGGTAATTTCGTTTGATTCAGTGTACTGTACTTTATCTAAGAAAAAAGGACTGAAACTAGCAACGAATAAAAATGGAAAATACCAAAAACGTACAAAAAATTTTAGGCATATTTTGTTTTTTATTTAACAACAATTGAATGTGGAACACAATGCTTTTGTTCCTCAACATAAAGTGCTCATAAATAAGGTTGACGTTGAATATTTTATAAATTCGCCTCCATTATCGGATAGGGTAAGGATGTCCGGCCCTATGTTACGATTTGGGAAATCTGTTATATATTAATCGTATAGTGAAAATATAATTTTGTTGTTCGTACATTTTATGTTGTACTTCCTACATTATAATATATTATAATAGTTTTAAGATATTATTTTTTTATTTAGAAACTATGTACCGTCAAAAAGATGTTTCTATGTTCTAAGATCTACTTTTATTGAATTTAGCTAAAAAATAAATATCTTTTAATAATAATATTACTAACCTATAAATGAGCTTTAGTGAAACTTTAGTTATGAACCATCCAGGTGATCCCATATGTACAAAAGATATTCCATATAAAACGCATAAGTCGAATCAGAACTGAAGATGACCAAGGAGCATTGATACGGTTTTGGGTAGGTACCACCCACTCATCATAAAATGTTCTACCGCCAAACACCAATAGTAAATATAATCGTATTTTCGGGTGTAGGGTGAGTGAACCGGTGTACCTACAGGCATAAGGGATATATCATCTTAGTTCCCAAAGTTGGTGGCGTATTGGCGTTGTAAGTAAAGTTGAATAATTCTCATAGCACCAATGTATAAGGGCAGTGGTTACCATTTACCATTAGCTAGCCCTTTTGTCCGTACGTGTGTCTTAATAAAATATTTTTAATAAATAAAAGTACCATAAATAAATACATTGACAAAAATGGTTTCAGTCATTTTACAAAATAAACACCAGATACAAAGTCATAGTGTGAATTATATTCAAAACGTATAACACCACTATACTAGCTCGTTTATACGGTTTTTTAGTCGATCGGTCCGCTGATCCGTATCACCAGGCGACTTATAAAACATTCATGACCTTCCACTTTATTCATTCACGACACCTCGGGATGAATCCGATCAAAGCTTCCCAGCTGACATGTTAGTTATTCTTCACTGACACAAGTATTACTTTATTTCCATATAAAACATTTCAAAATACAAATATAGAAACCTAAATAAGACGAGTACAGTTGAAATACGATTACAGTAAGCGTCAACAGCGCAATGGTATACTAGACTAGCGATGTAAAACTCGCAGGTTCGATCTTGACCCCTGGGGCTATTGTTGTTTCCAATAACACAAGATTTAAATGCTGCTATTAATGAGTAATTCCTTAAAAAAATGCGGGCATAGTTAATAATCTTTTTTTTTAAGTAAATGGTAACGGTGCCGAGATGGACCACTGGTTAGAATACGTTGACGTTAACCGAAGATTGCAGGTTCAAACACACTGAACGTTCATGTAGTTTATATATTTATAGTTCATTTCGTACTCATTGGGGAAATTATCGCGACGAAACCTGCATGTGTCGAATGAGAATCTGCTACGTGTATATCAAAACGCATTGAAGGTGCGTGGTGGAGTAAGTTCAAAACCTTCTCTAAAGGCTATTACTTAAATGAGCTCGCTAAATTGTCATTGCAATGTTTTCTTACCAAAGAAATCAATTTACAAAAACACGGTTTAATGTTTTTCTTAAACAATATTTGCATTTTGATAAAAAAAGTTTTAAAGAATCAAATTTGTATCCATCTGTATTTAATTTGATCTCAGAGACGGATTGGGAATTCGTTATTGCATAAATATTATCAATTTTCTCTTCACAAGTATTTTCTTAAGCCGAAAGGAGCCTATTTTTCCGGTCGCATTGCGATCCTCAAATAACTGAAAATCCGCTTCGGGACGTCTAGAATTTTCATTACCAAAGGACGGGATGAGACGTAGAATCGAAAATCTTCGGAGGGCGCGGGGATTATAGATGCAAGAGCGCTTTATTGCCAACTTATCAAGAAATATTTTGAGACACAACAGAATGTTCAATTACTTTGGCATGTGAAACGATGTTTACGTAATAACGTTCAGCCTGCCAACTTAGATCGGTATTTTCTCGCAAACAGCTAATTATTTTCGTATCACATGTCACAGACTTTTATATTAAGAAATCAAGTGTAAAAAATCTAACTTTTTAATTATATCAAAATAATATGCAAAAAACCATCCAACCCTACTCATCTTGAATGAGAGAGAGAAACTCCATAAATTATACTTGAACAAAATTATTCATCTTCATTCATTTATATGCTTTTACGGGACGTCGTCGAGATAGATAAAATCACTTGCAATTTGCTTTAGACTGGCCTTTAGCGAAATTTTTAATTAATTAGCATCCTTTTACATCAACCGGCAACGCTTTGAAACTATTTATTTGTACGTTAAAAAGGCAACTCCATTAGTAGAATGAGCGTCGGGGAATGAATAGAGGTCATTCAGGAGATGTCGTGTGTCACAAAGACGGCGGAGTGAAAGAAAACAGTAGGTGCGAGCTAGGGTTGATTCACCTTCACGTCGAAAGCAACAATAATAAACAAAAATACATGAAACGGGAAGAAAAGTTATATTAACGCATATCTAAGCAATACAGAAGAAAAACCGTTACCAAATTAATCTGCAAATTACGAACACTTCTATTTTTACTCTGTGAATGATAAATATAAAAACACGTTACTTAAACTTCTCGTCACCATAAAAATTGAGCACCTTTTAGTTAGAATTAACAAAATACATTAAACCCTATTATAATATTTAAACAATTATTTTTTATTGAAATTTATATTTGATAAGTTGGGAGAAATAATTTAAAAAATGATGCAATTCTACGCCACAGAAATAAGTTTATAATTGATCGCGTAGAACAGTCGCAAAATCGATACTCAATGTAAGCTCACAATGGTCTTATCCTAACACGGATTCACTGCAGGCACAGTCGAACACGGATATGCGATAACGAATGCAATTTTCCAAGTCCCTGAGCAGAGTTTAGGCGGGCCTCTGATTCCGGCGTCTTTTACCTAACTACCACCTGGTAAACTGTTCCCCTTAAATATATTAATGAACTTTAACGTTTAGAAAATAAGGATCAAAATGCTTTAAAATAAGTCAATTCGTGGCCCACCGTGCAAGAACACGAGGCCCTGAAGAAATATTTCGAATACGTGACGAAAAAGTTTTGTATTGAGGAATTTGAATCCTTTAGAGCGTAATCGTTCTAATTAAACAAGATGATCAACATTTCATTTTCATCTTACAATGTATTTAATTTTACTTCAGAAATTCTAAGCTTGAAAGAGATGGATGCCCTTTGGATAGAACACAGTTTAGTTTTCATGTGCCTAATTTGTGTTTATAATTTGTCTCATGTGCAAATACATGTGTTTCCACCAACCCGGATGGGATAATAGTTGAATTAGCTCCAAACGTTATCTATAAGAGCAGAGGAGGTATTTGCCCAGCCGTGGGATTCTTGTTTACTTCTTTAGAATAATAATATAGTACAAATGTAACATAAGGATTTCAATTTGATATTATTCTTAACAGAAGTAATTGTAGTATAACGTGTCTGATCACGTGTTATTAAATTGTTTTCGGGATAGATTACTTTCACAATTAAGATTTAATTTTTGTATATTCGACTTTGTACTCTTTGTACAATATCTAAATTTAAATAAAAATAAAATAGCGACGTGACTTTAGTGTGAAGTGAATTTAAGAATATTTGTGAAATATAATTTTCGTAAAATAGCAACCGATGGCCTCGAAACTCGATTTAATTAGCTGATGTTTTTAAATAAATTAAAGATGAGTTGAGTTGTTATAGCAATATTTTAAAGAAAAGTGTTTAAATAACCAATTTTAATTTTTAACACATTATCAGATGCATTTTTTGCATCCTTATAAAATTAGCGAAAGACATCGAACTACATATGGTATACCTACTAAGAATTTAATAGTAATAGTTCTGTTCTCAGAACTTATTTTTAAAATAATGAATGAATTGCTCACCCCCTACGACTGTATGTGGGTGGACAAATGCATTTATTTGACAATGGAATTAATACACTAGGGATCAGTATTTAGTAGATAAGCTCCTTTTATAGAAAAATGAATCGGCAGCACATTTATGTAAATTCAATTTAGGGACAATGAGAAATACGTTTACCCTTATTACCCTAGATTAAAAGAAATATAGACGAATATAATTATTTTATACCATTACTGACCACCATCTGTTATCACACAAAAGCAGATTACGTTTAAAAATTAATAAATTATTTTTTAATTTTATTTCCTTTAAAATAAAATCATTCTAATATCATTTATAAAATTAAAAATGAACGTAAATATTTTATTTAATGAGTCTTAATAAAATAATAGCCAAATTTATACAATATATTCAATATTTACCAGTATATTGTTTTGATATATTAAATAGACTAAAAAGATACATTATTTTCATGTATTCATTACAACTTCACTGCTACTTAATGTTAAATCAAAAAAATATAACAACTTTGAATAATCATTAATAATAATTTAAAATCGTATTGAGAATTCGAGAGTTGCTAAAAACACGTTCAGACGAACACGTTTCAAAAGTATATTTGGTATTAGCTTGGAAATCGATGAGGCGTTGGTGTTCCCTCCGCGAAAGTTCCTAACGACATAACCGCCTGCAATTGATATGCCCCCAGAGTAGGCCCATTGTAAAGAAAGGAAAATCCCGATCCGAAAATCTTGGGCGAGTTAGGAGTCTCCAGGCATCATCAGTATTCTTGCCGCGTCGCCACCCGGTGTCGGTTGCCTTCCCCCTTGCGGTAAACTCCTTCAGTAATTTGACTTTGTTGTTATAACTCAGTTTCAGTTGTTTGTCGTTGTTGCCAGATTTATTAGTTCAATGAAATACGTCACTTAGGGCCCACGATTCCAATTGTGGGTAAGACACGCGTAATTCTTATTACATAGCTGCCTATCGGTATTGAGATACAATACGAACAAATATGTTTTTTTTTAATTTAACGTTTTGTCATCTATAATTATATTGATTTATTTACAATGTTTTTAATTGCTACTATATCAACTAATTCATTATTTTAATGTTAACTATGTTGACTGTGACATGACAGGTGACAACTTAAGCTGTGTGCTTCCAAAGGGACGAAATTCTGTTACTGCTCTAATCAAAAACGGTACGGTCGGGTATTGGCGAGTTTTGGATTGGTTCCATTAAATCACAGTATTGTCGTGGGCAATCCTATTCAGCTTGAATAGCGTACACCGCGTTGGCTTCATCAAATTGCATTGAACGGACGTTAGAGCACTCATCGAGCGTACCCAACGAGCTGGGGGTAAAAATTTGAATAGAATATACGTACAGGGAGAAATGAAAGGCCAGTGACGCCCACTACGCTCTTCAGGCATACTTCCGACCACTCGGACATTGGTCGGTCACAATAGATCGGCACGGACTCAATCTCATATTGAAATTGGAGCTCAAGTTACGTTTATATTTCCTTAATAGAAACTTATTTACTATAATCTTAATCCATATTTTGTTTAATATTCCTTAAGAAAGATTATATCTTTATTGTTAATCTTATTTTTTGATTTCGAATATTAGACAGGATTGTTACATGAATATTTTATTAATAATAATGTACCATGAATAAATACAAAAGTTTAAGAAAATCTCAAGGGAACGACTATCATTTTATCCACGTATAGGCAACGTTGTTCCTGTTTTAATATCGTTAACACAATTTCATTTCAAACGGCGAGAATAAAAACAGGCTACCATGCAAACTTCCGAGGTTTCTACGTGACTGGACTTAAACAGCTTGTTTATGTTGACTTTAAGAACTTTCAAAATTGTCGTAAAGCGTATAGATTTAGTCAAATTTTGTCTCAGTCTGTGTCAAAGCTGATGAGATGTAGTTCAATGCATTCACAGTCACGGAGGGACTGTCATCCCTCGAATTGTGACCCTCACTGTGATCATTAATGGCTTCTCATACGATATAATGTAGGTTACTGTGCAAACATATTTGGGGTGATCGGACTTTACTTTCGAAACTATGTCATGTGTTTCGTAGAACCGATGCAATTGATAAAAATGAATCTGTCTAAATTAAGAATTAATATTTTCTTTTAATTATTTTGATTATTTATATTAATTACTAAATATAAGTTGAGTGTGCCTAAATATTGTTACATATTTTTGGTTTGTGGGTTTATTTAATTAAGTCAAATAAAACACATTTAATCTTTTATTTGAAAGAAAACATTCAAATATAACAAATAAATTATATTTAAGAATAACATAAACACATATTTTATAAATGTATAATAATTACGAAATAATAAAAAAAAATAATAATATACGAAAAATATATAATACGAAAAAAAATATACGAAAATAAGTCATACATTATTAATCAGTGAAGATTTATTATTTGTTCAACATAAATAAAATTCAGAACATAATTTATATAGGTTTAATTTAGCATAAAATACTTAAGATTTTGTTGACAAAGGATTTTATTGTACCCTTTCTTGAACCATAAATTAAACGAACTTGTGTCCTTAGAATATACGCATGTACCGACCATTAGAAACCCTATGCAATAGATGCAAGCACAAATCATTGTCCTAACAGGATATGCATTTTAGGTTACGGAGCTAAGCTTATTTTGAGCTTTATTTCTAGAAGTTTATAGTAGATTTTCAATTGTTTATTAAATGACAAAAATAATTTTATCGAAACCAAGCTTTATGTGTGACAGAACAGGGTATAAATATAATGGATATATTAGAAAGGGATAGACATTGTGACCTACATCTCTAGAGAGAGACTAAGTAGCATTAGCTATATCTACTGGGAATATTATTTATAGGGTGCATTATGCACATGACACTTTTATGTGTTTGGCATTACGTTGATAGTAAAGTATTGTTGAACAGATTCATTTTCGTTTGTAGATTATTTATGACGGAAATTTTTTTGATCCATTGCTTTTAGATAAAAAAATTAGTGCATCGCGGTTCCGTTAGCGTTAAATTTTAATCTGTTTCATACAGCTCTTCCAAGTTACACTTGCGTACAGTAAGCCAAGTTGTTTAAATTTCTATTTACCTTAGTGTAAACTTATGAAATTTCATTTTCAATAAAAATCAAATATATTTTTTTCAATTCAAATCAATTTAGTTCTTGATATTTAGATTTTTTGTTTTTGTAATTTTAATTAGTCTAAATAATTATGCAGAAATTCATTAGGTTTTTTCATTTTGTTTAGGAGTACGCACTATTTGTATATTTTAAAGTCATATATATGACATCGGTACAAGTAAATGATGCATGCAGTGGTTGCTTTTATATGTAAATACGATTGTTTTTTATTTTTGTAGAAATAAGAATTCTAGACTCTAAGATACACATTGTAACACTCGCTACTAAAACCGAACAAATATTTATACCTTTAAATAGTTTAGCACGTATAATCATACAGTCCAACCTATATTATAATATATTATTTATTCAAGAATTTGTAAGGAAAATATTTCTTGTGAATAAATGTGCGTTTAAAAAACATATTAGTCATTGTAGTTGTAATTTTAAAACTACTGTATAATTTTCATTCAATAAATAATATTACAAGAAATATATTGTTTAATTATGACAATGAGAATGTAAACACAGCTGAGTCGATTGTCTACTAAATTAATGTTTGGATCTCACTACAGTATTATTTGCACATGTAAATCAACATTTTGTTTCCATTCTGAAATGAGACGACGGTAGATAAGACAATAATGAAAGAGAGGGTTAGAGTAATAAACATGGAGCAGTTGACGCATTTGCATAAACTATTAAGAATGAACAGCTGAGCTCAATAAATATGTCGCCTCTAAGATCAAGGTTGTTTTTGTGTGAACATTTATTACTTGATATACTTTAAACCTAATAATAATAATAATGTCCTCCAGAACGATTTCGGCCACGGTAACCAATCTCAAGAGAGATTAGCCAACTACGCAGGAGATATTATAGTACTCAAGCGTATGCGCAAACATAGGTGACTCTCTATTCCCTTACTCTCATAATCCGATGGGACAGAAATCCGACGCGACCGGAAAGAGTTTAGGCACAGGACCAACGGCTTTACGCGTTTTCCGAGGCACGGGAGTGAACACACTTCCAACTTCCAGACTCCGGGCTGCTACTGGGAATTTTCTGACAGAAAAACCGATTTTCTGACATTAAACTCCGGGTCTGCAGCCTTATATAAAGCCATTAGTCTAACGAGGCAGTCTAATGCTCGTTAAACATAACTAATAAAGTGGCATATAAATAAAGTTAAATTATTAAATATTTAGATTGACAGATTACTTAGAATTAATAAGATTATAGAGCCAGAGAATAATAAAGCTGTTTTTGCTCTCTGTGTATCTTTTATTATCTCTGTGTTGTTTTCCGTTTTCAGCTATAAGCAATTCATATTAAGTTTATTATCCTAATAACTGATTATTGCTAATTAAACGAATATGTTACAAAAAATTGCTGTCACGGATCTTTCCGGAGATATAAATCTCTCATATAAAGATTGGCGTTCGTTTTAGTTTCAGGAATAAAAAAAAATAAACAAACAAAACTTACATTTTTATATATGATCATATATCAATATGATCCACACAAAACAGATTTTAGAACAAAGTTCTGTAACAGGCTTACATAAACGAAATGATATAACCGTTTTTTAATACAATATGAGTGTTGTTTTACAAAATGTTCAAATCTTGTTAGCGTTCCATAAAACCGGCTATTGGGCACTGGCGATGGGCGAAAATTGCTAAAAATCAATAAATATTGCGTCCCCTCTAATGCAATGATGGATCGTAGAATTATCTGTTCGTAACATCGCGTTTGTGTTTGTACATAATACTTGTTTTGTTATTTCAATTTTAGCTCCAGCTCTGTCATATTGCAATTTGCATGCAAGGTTTAAAGTACATATTTAAAAATTTAACTTGGAATTTTAACTAGATTTGTAATTAGGTTTAATTTATAAATCACATTACTATTGGCTTAAAAATGTTCATATATTTCCAATCAATTCTTTTTTACCCATTATATTTAGTACTCAGTACAGTACATTAACAGCCAATAAATGCTCCAATGCTAAGTAAAGGACTCATCTCATCTCGAGGAGTTGGGTTAGATCTTAATCCATCAAGCTGCTCCAATGCTATCTATTTTCTATATAAGTATGTATTTACAAAAGAAAAGTAGTATATGAAGTATACCAGTTGTCTGGTTTCCGTAGTACAAGCTCTGCTTAGTTTGGGATCAGATGGCCGTGTGTGAATGATGTCCCAGGATATTATTATTATTCGATGGATACACATGTTTTCCTTAATGTTGAGTACGAGATAAATAATAAACACAATTTGAACACATGATTACTTTAAATCTTCGGTTGAGATTCACAAGTAGCTTCTATACCGTCTCATATTTATTACTTACCAAAAAAATAATTCTTGGAATTAATGATAAGTCCGATTAATATCACAAGAAGAACATATAACGATGAGACAAATTAATGAATGTCAATAAAATTATAATGTATTTTAGTTTTTAGATTAAGCCGGATTATTTTTCTTGACTACTGAGTATGACTATTTATTAGTCTAATTCGCAGTGCAAACAATTAACTATCAATTATAAGCTATAATTTATATATGTGAATAATAGTGTATGTAATTTTGATAAATAACTAAAATTAAGACCTGCTTTAATGACTTCGTTACAATGTAATCAATATATTTTTTATATTATTATGGATAGGTTTTAGGATACATTGAGAAATAAATAAATAATAACTTACTCCAAACCATCAAACTAAAGAAATCTTAAATTATTTTGCGTCAAAATGATAAAATAAGCATGTTAATGTATTTTTGTTAAATATTGTTATCATATTGAAGTGTTTCGTGTCTAGGCGACATACGGAGGGCGGCTCGCTATAGAAACTTCGCAAAACAACTAAGTCTCATAGACGACAGGTCCTCCTAATTTATATCGAGTACGCACGCAGTTGTCGTTACAGATTTAAAATATATTCATGGACAATCATTTAAATGACTAATGTTCGCTATTATTTAGTGATTTAAATGACACCCTTTTTTTACAAAAGTTATGTACAGCTATATCGATACAAAAATGCAAATCACAATTCATTTATAAGTATTATACGTAACAAGTATATCTCTGGTAGTGTATAGTAACTCTCTGCTCAGTGAGCTCTATGACCAGGTAGGTCATAGAGCTCACTGAGCATGATCCTGAGCTACTCTAATGAAGCTTCAGTCGTCCAATACAGAAAACATATGAAACTTTTTGCTTTAGATAGCCTATAGGTTGAATAAGTACCAAACACGCTACACACGAGGGCGAGCGGTGTTTACCTCGAATATGACCGCGCGTAGCAACTAGTACTTAACTTTAAAATACAACAATATCACTTTAAAAAATATTTTTTATTTAATCTATTTAAGACAGTTATTAATAAAAAAGCAATTTCTCAATATTTCCTTTTTAAATTTGCAGCCCCGTAACTAGAAATTAACAAGAACATTGATTGGGCAAAAGGGTAAAAACGATGTTTCGAATTTAAGACGCAGTTTTTACTTAATTTGTAAGGCTTTACTCGTTTTTCATTGAAGTTTAAAAAGTTTAATGTCGTCAAGTTCTTGAGTAATTGAGTCTGTAGTCGACAATGCGCCGGTAATCTGCGAGGAGCGACGACCTAGCCATTTATTGTTATGTCGCAAAGTTTCCAAAGTTGCTCTCAAGTTGCAAATTGTGGCAATTTTGTATATACAACTAGACTCGCGAATTCGTCCACGTTCTTCTAACGAGGCTTTTAGACAGATTCATTTTGACGACACGCATTGCCTTAAGTTTAATGAAATAGTCAAATAATATTTTTTATAATATTTTCTTTACTATATTGATGATTAATTTTTTCACACTACAAAGATATGCATTTTACAATATTATTAATATTTAACTTTATATCTAAGTAGCGAACGTATATGCTTGACACAAACTCAATATAAATGTGATGTAAAATTTTCAGCATAAATAATCATTTTAAATTTTGTCTCACTTATACTTTTAAAAATAATGTGCAGCAAGTGCAGTACCTAAGTAAGTGTACTTTTCAAGAACCGGTTTTGACATGAACGTAAAATGCTCAAAACAATTTTTTAAAAGAGGGAGTTTTTAATTTGAAGCTTTCATAAAACGCTTTCATTCAAAGAATGTGTCGTTGTAGCGTTTCTGCACTCACTTGTTCGAATGGCTGCTTGAATAATACGAGAAAAGCGCTTAATATCCATAGTAATACCAGGATTCCATAGATAATCCCTAATTCAACCCTTCGATATTAACCCGCCCGAACTAACGACTCCACTATCGCTCATGGGCACACACATGCGACTGACAGAACTGTTATTACATCATTAATAAAATTACAAAACTCCGAGACCATGTGCCGCGCTGTTTCGACTTTACAGCCCATTCGCATCCAAAGGGTTAGTGTGCATCGCCTTAATTAAATTTGGGCAATCGTCATCGGTAGTTTATAAGGACGTTACTGTCTAACGATGACCCTGGTGTGAGAATTGAGTGAATTAAGCTGAATCACGTTTGTTAACGCTTTATCGCGTGCTAAAAATGTCTTTTAACTAGGGCTTTAACTACGATTAGTATTTCAGTTACCTTACGGCTTTATCTGTTAATGTAGTTGTAGGTTGATTAATTAAAATGCTTGTCGTGTTTTTTTCGTTAATAACAGAAAATTACACCTTTAATTCGTTGGTATAGTTTTATAGTTTCATTATAAATAAAAATTGCGTAATTTTTATGAATTTTAATTGCGAAATGTTGATAATATTTTAATATAAGTTCATTATAATTAAACACTATTTGAAACCGGTGCTATTTACATATTTACTTGTAACTCTAATGATGTTCATTATTTATTGCTATTTATTAACTGGCGAAGTTAAGTTTTAATTAAATTATAATATGCTATATAGATGTAAACCATATAATGCTTTCCTCTTACACATTTGTTATTAAAACCTAATCGTGGCATAATAAACAAATAAAAATACATTCAATATATTTTCATAAGGAACATAACGGGACTAGTTTACAAGTTCAAGGTCGCGCGTGCTATGGAGCGATCTATGTTTGGAGTATCTTTGATCTTGAAAATCACAAATGAAATTGAAGAAGAGCCGGTTATGAAGAAGCTGAAGGTGGGGACCGACTGGATCGGGAAAGCGGAGAGCCGGGAGCTTTGACGAGTCACCAAAGAACTCTCTTCCAGAAGTGGAAGACAGTTGGCTGAGAGCGACAATTAGTTTTATTAAAATATTAAAATAGTGTAGCAAAGTTGCTACTTTTAATGCAAAGGTACGCTGGAGCGAACTTGAAGTGGGTATAGTTGTTATCGTTACCATCATTTTCGTTTAATCAATAATAATTTATAAATCACTTGAGAGTATATATGATAAAGACTGCTTATTAAATAACAAAGTACACAAGAATATCACTTACAAAAGGGTAACTTTAACAGTTTCAGCGTCGAATGCTATTAAAAAAGTAAAGAACATATAAGAGATCCGATGAAAGGCCTACTGAGGGTACGATATTAAAAGGCTTAGAAGTGTTGGGCCCGAAAAGCCTCTGAACATGTCTGTACCTCGCCCACTTAAGCACAGTATTAAGGGCACTTTCGGCTTAAGGGCGGTCGTATATTATCCTGGCCTTTTTCCTACATGAGAGAAAATTTTATATGCGTTTTATGTTTCGCTAATTAGACCGAGCTGCATTAAAATTTAAGCAGGTAATTATGGATGCTCTCGCTGTTGAGAGGAAAAGTGTAGCGTAATGGTATTATGAACCGAGGCGTCCGCTTTATAAGTTGTTTATAAATAATTACAGATTTAATAATCGCGGCGAATTATATAACCGTTTTATTATTTTATTAATTTTAAATTATTCATGATTTATTTTATAATATTGTTTTGCATCCAACATAACTTCACTGAAAACAACTTTTTAAAAATATATTTTATTTTATTTGTGTATAAAAACTGAAGAAAAAATTATGAAATGATTAAGGAAAGAAAATTATAGTTAAATAACATATGTATATGCAGTTATAGTTACATATTTACAAATATATTCCTTGTACAGCGAGTTCCAATTCGCAACACATTCATATCATCGCAGTTCGAGATACAATGTGCTCGCATTAGTGAAATAGCTTTCAGAGTCAGACTCGTACGGACGAGTAATCGCATCTCTACCATTTCAGTGCATCGGTTGTTGCTTAGGCCTTATTTTAGAGATAAAACGGCCTACGCAACAATCAATTATCATTTGAAAATATAATTAGACAACTATAATTTGATTTAAAATATATATATATATATATTTAAGAACCGAAGTGGACCAGTAAATGAAACGAGGTGGTTCTTAATCAAGATCACGGATTCAAATTTGGGTAAGAACTACTAAGTTTTATTGTACTTAATTTGTGTTTATAAGTAATTCGTCTTGTGCTCGGCTGCGAAGGAAAACATCATGAAAAACTTAGATGTGTTGGATTAAAACCTTCCATGTGATATTTATAAATAAAGATATGTTACGCCCTAAAAATATACGTATTATATTTTTTTGTGCAAAAACAAAAGATAACTTAATAGGAAATAGAAGCATACTATGTTAAAACGTGTGTCACTTGACTTCCTGGATATCTATTTTTTTCAACCAGTAGTGGAACAACTAGTTTAAATAAGCTTCAAATCTTGAGGAATACTAGGAATTTAAACCATTTAACTATAGTAGAAACTATTTTTAATTTTTTAATATTAAAATACTGGATATATTGAAAATAAATCAAACGTGTATTTCGTATCGGCACTCTAAAATCCATCTACGTCAACAGCAGGCTAACAACCGTTTCCCATTACTAAAATTGACCCTAAAAACGCCACACCTTCGAAATCATATTTCTGATAATAGAAAAAAACACCCCTCGATGACGGACGCAACTTAATCAAGCAATTAATTTCTAATTGAATTATATTCGTCACCGACTCGCCGAAGTACAAGGCACTTAAAATACCTGCCCATTTGACGAATTATAATTGCTGGCGGAATAACTTTTCTATAATATTAAATATTTAGTTATTTTTTTATAGAATAGAAAGGCGGACGAGTATAAAGGCCACCTGGTGGTAAGTGGTCACCAACGCCCTTAGACATTGGCATTGTAAGAAATATCAATCATCGCTTACATAACCAATGCGCCACCAACCTTGGAAATTAAGATTTTATGTCTCTTGCCTGTAGTTACACTGGCTCACTCACCTTTCAAACCGAAACACAACAACATCAAGTACTGCTGTTTTGTGCTAGAATATCTGATGAGTAGGTGGTACCTACACAGAAGAGCTTGCACAAAGCCCTACCACCAGTGGTAGTATTTTATTTTCGCTGTCATATTATTTTAATTTTAAAAAGATTATATTATATTTCAAGCGCACTTTATATACATACATTGCGTATCTGATATATTTTGAAGTATAAGGATTTATTTATACGTCTCATGTAAAGTTTATTTTTGTAGTACTTATTACTGGTGGTAGGGCTTTGTGCAAGCTCGTCTGGGTAGGTACCACCCACTCATCAGATATTCTACCGCAAAACAGCAATACTTGATATTGTTGTGTTCCGGTTTGAAGGGTGAGTGAGCCAGTGTAATTACAGGCACAAGGGACATAAAATCTTAGTTCCCAAGGTTGGTGGCGCATTGGATATGTAAGCGATGGTTGACATTTCTTACAATGCCAATGTCTAAGAGCGTTGGTGACCACTTACCATCAGGTGGCCCATATGCTCGTCCGCCTTCCTTTTCTATAAAAAAAAAAAAAAAAAAAAGGTAATGGAACATATCAATTTTTTTTAATTATACTATAATTTAATTAATAAATAATCTAATCAATAAATTCATTTTTTTTATTATGTGAATCTTTAAAAGTAATGTTTTTATTATTGCTCTTGACATAAAAATAAAAATAGTGTCGTAATTTTCTTCTCTTTTAATGGTAGTAAAACAAGTATACGTATGAATACAATATCCAACTAAAATAACCCTCATTTTTCTCTCAGATAATCGTCTAATGTTTCTTTTAAAATAAATTCTCTTTTAATTTTCCATATAATTTTCTAACGGAAGAAACATTTTCCTCGCCTAGCGCACCACCGAGAGCGTTGATCAGTTAACTTTTAAAGCTCATTAAAATTGATGGTTCATTCAGATCGTGTAAATTTCCATGCTGGCGGAAAATTAAAACGGTACCCCAGGCGACCGCGCCCTCTGCACTTCACATACTATTCAATGAAAAAAATATATATTTGAAAATGGAAAGAGATAAAGTTGGCGTATTTTTTCATACATTTACATAGTTCTAAAACTTTATCGGTTTCATAGATACGCTGGAATTCTGTTATTCTTTTTTTTTGTTGAATCAAAAATCCTGTTTCTGTACGCAGTATAAAATTCAATACGGGACACGATTTTTCTATTACAGTAAATTGGTTACATGTGAATGTTGAATTTATCCAATGTCGCTATTGGTCCGGAATACCAAACTCGTATGCAGAAATGTTTTTACGTACTGCATTAATAATTCGTAAATATTGTTGTTAGATATAATTAAATTTTAATATAAATAAAACAATTTAGCAACAATTCAAATCCTAATATTGCAAATTTTGTACGTAACCTTGAAAGATTCAACTAAATTAAGTATAGTGTCTGCACAGCGATCGACATTCGACTATAATCAATTAATTATTATTGATTTAAAATATTACATAATTGTATGAATTTACATGTTTCGATTTTTTTTAAATCTTATCTTCCATTTTTTATATTTACATAACAAGCAATTTAAATATATATATATAAAGTCTATTTCGTCTTTGTCTATTTGTAAATTATATAGATTTTTTATAAAATCTTATAAATACTAAAAATATTATATAACTAAATCAATGTATGTGTAACGTACAATGAATGCGCCTAAAGGAATGAGTCTAAGCACCTACCTTGACCAGCACCAACCAGCTTTCGTTGACTGGGCCCAGTACGTGTCTTCAGTCCTCCTACTTATCGTTTAGGTTCAGGACACTCACAGGATAGGACAGTTATTGCTGAAGGAACCAGACAACAACCAGTCAGCAGCCAGTCAACAACAAGTGGTCCACACTTACGATATAACTTATAATAAAACTCACTAACACAAATTACAGTTTTTTATGAGAGCGCGTAAAATATAACCGGTCAGTTCGAATATCGATAGCAGATAGTTCACCGCATGTGGCGCTGTAGTCGCGCGTCTAACCAATAGGAACGTTTCTATTCCGTTTTTTTATTATGAAAGAAGAAGGTACTCAAACTCATTCCCAAAAAAAGAAATAAAAACTAGATAACTTGTTTCTAAAGATTATGTTGTCTTATAAATTGAAACAAAAATTATTAATTAAACTTGCAGTATATATTCTGATAAGAAATTATTTAAAAGTTTATTCCGGTTCGAAACAGCGTGTTTCCATATACCTATATATATAATATATTATAAAAACTTTTGAATGATAAAAATATTTTATAACAAAATAATCATAATAAAAATATTCTAACATCGCTCATAATTAATATAAAAAACAGGCTTGCACGTAATTAAAATATCAAACAATCGGCAGCAGTTTCATACAAGGTCTTGTCATTCGCATGAACGAAGCCTTAATATACTTAACTATGTTATCAGGCGTTTACAGACGAGCCGGCCGGACCACGAGCGAATGCTAAATATCCAATAATGTACTCGACGAGTGTCGAACGGAGATTTGGTTTATGAATTGTTACGTCATCAATTGAAATGCGCTGACAATACAGGCTGTATATTACATTCGTTTCGATTTAATTTCTCTTTATTTATTCAGTAACATCGAGCTCGTGTGGTCACTGTTTATTTGATATTTTCGTAGTGCATGAATTGTGGATGCTATTGACTTAACAATTGTAATGAAACAATCGTTCGATGCTTTTGTTTTAAAAATAATATGTATATCAATTATTTTTATTCATTTTTTGTTATTATATTATTGATTAAAAAAGTGAAGTAATGAACTGGAAATTTCACTCACTCACCCCCTTAAACCTTCTCAAAGCCTGGAGCTTATCACATGACACTGCTCCGATGCACGTTGGTGGATAAACATGTGATAGGATATAGTGCAAATTGCATAGCATAGTTTTCACGATATATTCCTTTCGTACAATTTAAATAAAACTCTATGGTGCTTGCCCGGGCTTGAACCCGTAATTATCATTAAAGATTTACATGTCTTAACCACTGGGACTACGGATAAAACTATTCATAGTTGTTTTGGTTGAGACAAATCAGAAATCATATCAAATTTAATTTGCCAGTAAATTTCATTTATAATTAGTTATTTAATTTGAATAATGAACGATCGAGACTAGCTGCTTTTGTTAAAAAATATTTACAATAATATTATTCCTGCAAGGCACCTCGTATTGATGCACATTAGTGTCTATTTAGTTTTGTCAATAATATTGTATCTGTGGTAGCAAAAATCCCTTTTCATACAGTCGTAGTCAAACAATCGGATTAAAAATATTTTTTCATAAAAGTAAAATCTATTAGTTATGTGAGCTTAAGAATGATAGACTCATTGTATTGTAATTTTTTGCCATGTAATTAGTATTCCAAATTTGAAAATTGTTTCTAATTTATATATCTAGAAGAGTTTAAATAAAATATTTAAATAAAACTGCAGTTAAATAAGTAAATTAATTATTTTATTAAAAATAGGTATTCAAAGACCGATACAAAATTAAAATAGGGTCTTGATTATTGCGACGATATTCATATTTTTATGTTGCAATAACATAATCGCATACTATGACACACAAAAATAGGCCTTTTTACATTAAAAATAAAGTATATTTTTTATTATCGCGATGTACAGATATATGATTTGTCATTTGAAGTTTAGTAAACATAATGCTCTTACATATTTTATTGCAATGCTAGGTTTAAATTACAACTAACTACACAGTACTTACAGTTTGTGTTAAATAGGTACAAAAAATACACAGAAACGTATAAATTATACAAATATTATAATGTATAATATCAATTATACAAATAAATGTAACATGACACTATACATTTTATTATAATTATATTGTTGAGAGCCGTTTGGATTTTAATATCTTCGTGAAATATATTTACGTTTAGTTTATCACTCCCACTAATGTCAGTGATCCTTTGAAATAATAAAATAAGTTTTCGAGAAATGAAAATAATAATACAAATATTACTCGTTATGCTATAAAGAATGTTTCTACAATAATATACGCTTCATGTTTTTCTACTAGTATTGCGAGTAGATTCATTCTACAGAAATCGATTCTATAATCTATTAATATAATAATAATCGAGATACTTAATCGTTTAAATAGCAGTAATGATTTTGAAATTGTAGTTTATACCTTGAATTTATTATTGAATGTGTTGCTAACTTAATATTACATTGTGAGTCTGAACTTAAGAACTTAGCAACGATAAAATTTAATGCACGATAGTAGGAACTTGGTGAGAATATTTTCGAGTTCCTTTTTAAAATAGAATTTCGAAAATTACAAAAAAACTTTACAACATATACGTTTTAGATGAAAAATATTTAAGTCGAGTGTTTTTATTTAGACATTTTCACATTAACTAAACTTTGAAACGAGTTTGTTAATTGATGTTTAAATTTTATGTTTATTTGTACATATTTTATAGAAGTGGTCAGTAACTATGTATGTGGATTGTATTTATCTAAACAGTGTGAGAAATATTTGTTACAGTAACAAATGTTAAACACTTTTATATATTCGAAATTATGTTCAAAAAAAATTCACAGTTTCTTAAAATTTTACTTATAGTTTATTGTTATAAAATTAAAGTCATTGATAAAATCACAAAGCAATCGGAAATAGTTATGAAATAAATTTAAAAACGTAGGTTTTGTATATTTATGTATAAAATGCGATCTTAAATATTTACATAGAAAAATGTCACACAAAAATAAATAATAATAAAATAATAATACCAAGAAAGAGAAACCATTAGCTTACGCTACGTATAATTTAGGGCAAAATGTTTTTATGAAAAAAAAAACAGTATTCAAAATATTATATAAAATACAGCTTTCTTCTGTATAATACTAATATATAAATTTTATCTGCAATTTGTTTTTAGAGCAATGATAACCAAGCTGCGTGCCTACCATTTATTAGAATAAATACTTCTGAAATGACTAACTCATCGAATGTATAGAACAACAAAAAAAATGTTTTTTTTTTATAGAAGTAATATAACTTCTGCCCTTATTTTTAAGAAAAATAATTAATTGTATCGTCCAATGTTGACTATGTTGTTAATATTTTGTAAGTACACGTGGCAAGTTTTCCGAACTTCTAGAAGCTTCAATAAGCGACTTTGTTGATTCATCGCATAATTATTTTAGTTTTATGTTTGCTATTAGCATTCCACAATTACATTACACTAAGATTTTAGTTTTTGTAATAACAGTCGAAAATTGGTACAGAAAATAGTGACTTCGAAATGTTTAAAAGTATTTTAGAAATAAGAGATAATAGGTACTCTTACTATGTAAATTAATATAGTTGAGTGTCACTCATGAAAGTTTAACATTTAATTATGTAACTACAAATGATATGCAATGATACAAGTAGTGCTATCATTTATAACAAGTGGATATACATACATATCACATTAACTTACGTAGATAAAAAATTTCATATCGTAAAAGTTTTGAATTTAATATTTCACAACTCCAATGTTACTATTTTATATTATAGGAAACATGTTATGGCACACGAAATAAATTTTAATATAATAAGTATATAATATCACTAGAATCTTTTGACAAAATTATTTACGTGAAAAATTAGAACCGTTTACTTAGGCACAATGAAATACTTTAGCGTGTTTAATTATTATACAGTCAAAAGTTTATTGTTCTGCTTTACATAACTAGTCGTTAACTGGAAATGAAATGTTTTAATTAAAATATCTACATCGGTTTCACAGATTTCTAATCAAGAAAATGCTACTTGAACTTTTATCTACATTATTTACACTACTTGGTTTTTCAATGTCACTAAATTTATTGCCAAGCGTTTACTCAATCAGTTACTACTTGAAGACTTAAGCTAATGATATAATTAATTCACAAATTCGTTTATTGATATTCGACGGACTATATAAATTGGCTTATTAATCGAATCAATAACACGATAAACATTTCTTAGCAATTCATAATTATGATTATATTTTTAATATACTTATTACAGTTCTGTACAGTATTTACATTTTTTAACATTACAAAAGACTAGCTACAATTTTCAAATAACGTAATAAATATTTATTATACGCAATAAAGTTTTAGTGTTACTAAAATATCTTAGAAATATTGAACTAACATATTAGGCTCAAATTAAAGAGAAAGTCACAGTCTTTACGATTAATCCAAGGTTGCCATGAAGCATTAAATATGTGGATCATAAAAAAAGTCCTTATTTATTAATTTTACACTTAGCAAGGTGCGGAAGAACAGTTACATTACTGTAACAACGTCACTGTGAAAAGTGCACTACATAAGTCTATACGTCCGTTTGGCACAAATCGCCGAAAACCGGCAAGGCGTGATACTACCGTGTCACTGAATCAACCCGTGGGTGAGGAGCGGGCGGAGGGGGTACAGGTGCATGAAGTCCTTGCGTTCCGCTTAGAACATTTTGTCCATGCTTAAAAGAAGTCAAGCGAGCTAAAGTTCTTGTAGCATCGTTGTCAAAGTTAGGCCTCTCGTATTGGTGCTTGGGTCTTTGGCGTTGTGGTTGCATAGCTTGCAATTCGTCATAGCCTCCGTCGTCACCGTAATTTTCATCATCTGATTCTTCTTCGCCAAACGCTCTATATGTCGTTTCTGATTGAGAATTTTTTCGAGAACTCACACCATAACTTCGACCAATAAGCGATTGCGTTACGTCGGTTTTGATATTCTTATCTCCTTTTCTTTCCTCTAAGCTCTGGTTATATCTAATTTGAGCTTTTTGTGTTTTATCTAATGATGGTAAATCATAAAATTTAAGAACATTTGGATGACCTTGAAAATATTTCTCACTGTATACGTTCCTATTGTAATAACCACCGTTACTGGCTGGATATAGTTCCTCATCTGGTGCATAGCGATTGTCAAAATTATCAACATTTTTGGTTCCTGGAGGAAACCATCCCTGTCGATAAAACAAATAATTGTAATAAAGGCAAAATAGTCTTTATATTATAAAAATAAAGTTAAAAATAAGGACATACCAAGGAACTGACGCATTGTCTGGTATTCGCGACGAGCGTAACTGAAGCGTAGGCAGCAGGAGAAGTCGCGGTCTTGCTTGTATTCCATTCATTGCCATTAACTCTTGAAGCTGTTACTTCGGCATATTCCGGCAACTGATGAGTTACTTTGTCATATTCGGAGTTAGTCTTATCTTTACTATGATTTGATTGGCTACCGGTCATACACAAACCTGGTTGATTTTCCATCCACAAAAGTGACTCTGTTTTAGTTACTGTGTTTTTATTGTAACAACTGCTTAGCGGATGCGATAAAGAAACTGCTGCTTTAATATTCATTTGAGTCACCAAGCTTGTTCCGTTTGAATCTAAAACAATATTTTTATAATTCAGGAAATAAAAATAGATTGGTAGTAATCGGATATTTTCAGCTGCTGGAGTAGGTATATATTGTTATAATGAGATATTGTACACAAAGGCTTGTAAAATGTTACCTACAAATAATGCGAGTAAAATTGGCTTAAAGGTAACTGGGTAAATCAACAAACGAATTGCCTCGAGAAAACAAAATAAAAACATTTACATTTACTGAGTCTTTATTTTTCGGATTTGTATCATTCCTTTGTGCCTTGAACGTGAATGCGAAATGAAAGAGATCCACTGCGCTACGAAGAGAGGGCTCGTGCTACCTTTCAACTTGAAAGTAATCTAGCACCCTCCCGCCCCTCGCATGGCAAAGCCTCCATCAAACAAACGCTCGGCACCCTTGCCACCCTACGACACCCGTGGAATGTTTTTAATTTTGAAATTCTGATGCTGATTCTAGGCAAAGATGTAAGTATTTAGGGCTAAGTGGAATACGTGCTTACTTTAAAAAAAAAACGAAATCTGACCCTTATTATATAAATAACACAAATATGTAAATAATATATAACTTTATAACTCACCGTAAATATTAGGAAGCGCAGACTTCTTTGCAAAAATATTGTGTCTTCTTATATAAATTATTCCACCGATCATAACAATTTTGAATAAAACAATTGCTCCGATTAAAAAATAAAACCATGTTTCCATTACAAAATCTCCTGCAACGATTGATACTTCTCCATTTGTTGGATATCTAAAATAATATTAAGCAATATTATGTAATATTTTAAAATTGGAAGAACAAAAATAATTTCTTAATATATTTTTTATTTGTTTTACCTTGACAGTGGATCTAGTCCGACAGAGCGGGAATCTATATTCAAATATACTTTTTGGCTAAACGGACCTAATCCGACAATAGTTTCAGCTGCAATCTGTACGGAGTAACTAACGCCTGAAGTTAAATTAGTCATTATCAAACTGGTAGCTTGATGAACAGTCGTGTTTATAGCGATCATTGATTTGTTGGCTGGTATATCTAACCAATTCAATACGACATTGTATCCGACAATAACTCCGTTTTGCAAATCAGGTTCAGGGGGTTGCCATTTTAAATGTACAGTTGTTGTATTGTAAATAAACATTTCAATATTTGTTGGAGGTCCATCAGGAACTGAAAAAAAAGTCTATATGAAGAACCTATTTGGAGAATTAGATATACATATATATAAATCAAACTACTATCAGCTAGTATAAATAAAATAAAAACTAAATAATTACCATCATCTAGGGTCTGAGCAATTTTGGAATTCGAAGGTTTTCCCTCAAATCTCTTATAAAAAGGAACAAGGAAGAACTCGTATTTCATATATTTTCTTAAGGATGTTAGTTCGTATCCTGATACATCATTTGAATGTAGTATAGTTTTCATCTCATATTCTATTGTTTTATTGTCCAGAGGTCTAAAATATATAAAAAGACCCTCTAAATAAAAGAAGTTCAATATTTCCCACATAAGTTTTATTGTTTTCGAATCTATGGGCGTCGCTTCAATAAGTTCTACAATATTATCAGTCATGATATTCTTCTTAAATTCTGTATTATTTGAATATATTCCGCCTTCCCATAAAATATTTGTATCTTCGCCAACTGTTACAGCTTCCGATGTTGGACTCGGTCCCGATAAGCCATGAGAGTTTTCCGCTCTAATAATAAACATATACGTTATGCCGGGAATTAAGGATTTCACTATGTAGTGTGTTTGATGAACCCTCTTTGAAACAACAACCCATCCTCGTGAGTTCCTTGGAGTATTATTTCCTAAAAGGGTCTCCCTTGAAAACATTTCAACTTGATAGCCAAGAATTGAAGACGATCCTATTTTATTATTTTGATTCCATGTTATCGTTATGCTCGTCTCTGTTATATTATATATTTGTGGTTTAGTTGGAGGACCTGGTAAAGCTGACGTGTCAGCAGCTCTAAAAAAATGAATATTTGGATTCGTTGGACTATCAACTAGTAAAACTCCGCTCCAAACATACTTTCCGTGCTGAGATGAAGCAACACAGGTGTAAGTACCACTGTCTTCTTTGTCTAAATCTCTTAAAATAAGCGTTCCATCATGAGAGATATTTCTCCTATGATTTTGTATCAAAGCTTTCCCTTCAAAGTACCACGCTATAATTGGTTCAGGTGTGCCGATAGCCGCACAGGGGAAAACGGCCATCGATTTTATAGGTAACGTTTGGTTAGAGGGACCACTTGTTATGATTGGTGGCGGGCGGTCATCGTCTGACGTCACGGTTAGTTTCCCTCTAACAAACGAACTACCAGCAAAGTTCACTGCTGAGCAAACGATTGTGTTTCCACTATCATTTTTACTTGTATTATTGACTGTTAATTCAGTTACACCGTCTAATATTGTCGAAGCATGATATTTTCCTTGTGATGTACCTGGTAATATAACCGTTCTGTTTCCTTCCAAGCTCCAAAACATCGTTGGCTCAGGTTTTCCTGTAGACTTGCAAGTATATGTAGCGGTCGAACCACTGTCTATTATAACTGAACTCGGTTTTAATATGACTGAAGGTGGATCTAAAAAAGAAAATTATTGGTGACTGCCTTTGTACATCAATCAACATTACAGTGTATAAAATTATAACATTTACACCACACTATAAAAAAAGTAAAATTTCTTAAACAATACAAAATATTACTAACCATGGACGGTTAAATATCCGCTTGCACTTACTGCTCCAACAGCATTATCAGCTTCACATGTATATTCTCCCTCGTCTGCTAAAACAACATTGTCGAGCCTAAGGCTTCTGTCGTCAAGGACTTTGACACGGCCGAGTGGCATGTTACCACCGCCGGCTGTCCTTCTCCATAGTACGTCTGGGAGGGGGTCACCACCCACTCTACATTGAAAAGTAACACTCCCACTGGTTTGTGCTACAACGTCCTCCGGCCCCGCAATTAAATACGGTTTTACTGCACAATAAAGATAATAACATCATTAACGTATTGTCGAACAAACAGTAGATGGAGTAAAATATAAACGATTGTAATTTTTTCAGTATGTTTTTGATGTTTTATATACCTACATATAAATTAATAACTCACTATGTATTTTAAGCGTAGCAATCGCAGATTCTCTAGTGCCAGCTGCATTCCTTGCAATACACTGATATCTGCCAGCGTCAGTTTGCCTCGCGTCTTGTATTACGAGACTACCTCCATCGACCAAGTGCATTCTGAAGCAATAACATTCTTATGAGCAAAGCTTTAATGCACAATAAAATTATGACTTCAATTTTCATTACTTTGGCTTAAGCGCAAAGTAACAAAGTCATTCAAATATTGGGCGGAATAATTCAATAGGAAATTAACATTTAATAAAGGGTCCAGTGAGTAAGAACTATTCAGATTTTTACTTGATTGCTTGTCGAGCTCTTCAAATATCCCCCTCTTTATGACTTTGATGTACTCTCCCTACTGTTAATTATTTTCATGCTTCACCATACATACCGTTCCCTCAAGATGTAACCTAACGCCATGCCTCATAAAAATTCATAGACAACGAATGGAAATGAATTGGCAATAAAACTTGCAAAATTGATTTTAAAGTTAGCGAAGATTGTTATTTAATAAAAACGTTTTATGTCGTAAACTTATGCAAATTATTATAAAAGCAAGTAAATAATTTATGTAAACGTTTTAAATATAATTAACATAATATGTAACTTTATAAAATTACACAAAGACCCTATTTCTAATCAATATAATTATTTTATAACAATAATGCTTTTGTGCAATAGTTCTGTTATCGTATAACAATACAAAACATAATTATTTCATTTTATTTTACTGGAAATTTATTAAGACGATTATAGAGGAGAGAGAGATACATTTTTTTAAATTATTTTATTTTGTTATTATTTTAAATTACAAGTTAACTATTAGATTTACGGTTAATTATGATTTTAGGGCTTACATTTTTGTATCGTATTTGAATTTTATTAATTTGGTGTTACGTGACTTTATCTGCAGAGATTCACAAGACTATCGCATTTCCACCATCCCATTTAACTTCAAGTGCTCTTACCAACTACCCTCGATTTTACGTTAAGTGCGCACTGTCGAACTAGCGAGTAACTTTCATTTGATATCCCGATGTTCCACATTTTAATATATCTAGTAACTTTATAAGATTTCCGTAATTCAAAAGTTCGTTTCGAATAGTTTTTAGTGACTGCATAAGTTATTGTCTCTTAATGAGATATTAGTTTGTTTTTCTAAATTGAATTGCATATATTGTAAAAAGATGTTGATAACTTGCCTAGAATCTCCATCGAAGTGTAGAATTTGACCATTCTTCTTCCAATAAACCATTGGCTCCGGAGAGCCCCGTGGTGGTGAACATTCTAATATCACGGTCTCTCCTTGAGCAGTCTGAGTTGTCACTGGCTCCAAACGAAATTCTTCGCGAAGCACTAAAATATAAAATAAGAATATAGAAAAATGCAACAGTTAAACATAATAATACTTAACAATTTGTATTAAGCCTACCAGCAACATGCAAAGTTGCATTCCGACTTCGAGCTGTTCCATATGGATTGGTAGCTTCACACCAGTATACGCCAGCGTCTGAATGGGCCCTACCATGGGTCGCTCGTAAGAAGAACAATCCACCCGCTGGTAGTAGACTCCTATGTGTATCAGACACAACTAGAACTCCGCCTTTGTACCATCTTATTGATGGTGCTGGTGAACCACCAGCACGACAGTTCAAAGTTGCTGGTTGATGTCTAGCAACTGTCACATCGAGGGGCTGTTCTATTATATAAGGCGCTTCTCCACTGCTCATATAATCATCACTTAAACCTCCGTTGACTGGACCTGTTAAAAATATCAATTTTAAATATTGTTATAATAATCGCGCCACTGTTTTCACAAAGCAATTTACATTAAAATAATTGAAGGAATTTAAAACTATAGACCCACTTGATTATTTATAAGTGGAGTACATTATTTTAAATTTAACGAACAAAGGCTCGTTCTAGGCTTTAACATAATATTATGTGAATAACGGTTAGAGTATGTCATTCTCGGCTACTTTAAAGCAGCGCACAATAATAATGAGCCATAAACACAGGCTAAGTCCCCCAGGAAGCTGAATTGGGACCCTCACTATTTTACTCTGTTTACAACGAACGACGCAGATGTTAGTTTTTGACACTTGAATTGATGTATGTCCATTGTTGCGCCTCAAGGTATTATTATGGCAAAGCAAAAATCGATCACTGAAAAAAATACAGATTTCGCCTAAAATGAACCACCCGTAATCGTCTGCGACTCGATTTTCGTGTTGTAACAGAATAGGGATTACCTCTATTGTACAAAATAATTGTGTTTATTTATTCACGTATCCCATCGTGTGGTGCGGTACTAATCTATAATTGAATCTTGATCACATTTGTTATCTTTACATTTCTATCCCATATTGATGTCTGAGATAACGCAATAATTTCTTCTTGAAAAATTTAAATTAATTTTTATGTTACGAAAACTTAATGTTTACCTTTATTTAAAAAGCGCCTTATGGAATATTTACAGAAAAATTAATAGCCTCTTCCATATATATATAGTTTTGTATAATTACACATTCCAAATTTTATTGAACTACTTGCACTTTATTGTAATGTATTTATTTTCTGTATTGTTATTGTTTGTTTTATTTACATTTTCGGAGACATAAATTTAATAATTAAGAAAATTTTAAAATTGTATGTGAACATAATAGAAATAAGAATCTTTTATCTGACACCGAAATAACTAATTTACTTAGTTTCGTTGTCTTTAGATTTCAAAAAGCCTATATGCCTAATTAAAAGCAAGTCGTAATAATTGCACATCGAATACGATACATATCTACTGAAAATGGCAAAAAAGAAACCAAGAGCTATAAAATAAGATTTAGCGGAATGTATGATCATAAAATATTGTTTATGTTGATCTCGATACGTTATTTTATCTCACATAAAACCGACTTTATTACGTAGTTGTGCGTTTGAACTATCGATTATATTAGATGTTAAAAATGCTTCCTCGATAAAAAGAAATTAATAAAACTATTATCATATAATAAATTAAATAAAAAAGAACAATTTCAATTTTCCTGTTCTAATTCCTTAACATATTATACAATATGTTTGTGTTATCAAAAAGTACATATTAACAAAATGACAAAAGAATATTAATGATCCGAATCCAAGTGTTTTTATAGTGACGACGTAGATGACGCCCAACGGTATAGGGAGTGAATTTTCATTTCGCACGCGTGTAGTTATGTCGCTATTGTTCAAAAATCTTTGTTAAAAAAGTTTGCGAGGGAGAATTGTGTCCCCCAGCTAATTTATACTACTTGCACATGTTGACACGCGTCGAATAAAAAAAATAAATAAAAAAATCGGTTATCGTAACATGGCTTTTGAATTTACGTTGCAACCGGCCGGTTCGACGAATGGCCGAAGCAGTTTTATACGTCTACGCTTAAAACATATCACATGTGTTACGTGTCTGCTTTAAATTGATAGCTCTCCTTTTGCTATGTACCAACTTAAAAAGAATAAGATTTGGACAAAAATTGGGCTAATAGTCGCTTTAAATAGAAACTCCTTTGATTCAATTTAGTTCCTATTGCCTCGTATCACAAACTTGTCGACATGTATTCACTTCAAACGGTTGTCTTTGATCGTTGAAAATAATCGAACATATTTGATAGGGAGCTTAGTCTATGATTGGAATAAAAATAAATGTATAAAAAAATGTATGTTTTTTAAAATAATATTTCTTAATTTGAAAAACTCATAATGTTTATAATTAAACTATAAATAATTAATATTTATTATATTATGTTTTTTATTGTGATCATGTTTTTATGCTATTAAATGCTTAACTCGCTACTTAAATTATTCTATTTATTGTAATTGACTACTTATATTTTTAATAATGGTAACTATAATTTTAGTAGCAGTTTAGAGAAAAGAAAATTATATTACCTCAACGTTTTTTGCAGATAAGCTTAGTACAGATTGAATACTTGTCATTGTAGAAAAATAATTTTACTTTGTATAATTAGCAATTAGGCCTTTATATCTAATTTTGTCAACGTGACTTAGATAGAAATATAACAATGTTTTGAATTATAGAATTCATGGTATATTTACAAAAAGCCAATAGCATAGGGAACATAGTTTGTACAAATACAAGCACACGCTACGAGCAAACGAAAACGAGTTTTTTTTTCGGGGTTATGTGATGAATACAATTCATCTTCAATACACATATTTATGTACATGTATTTGATTAAATTTTATCGTATATCGACCTCGAGTGGAACGTGATGGAATAACTTCTAGATTATTCTTATTATGATACCAGGCCTAGAAGTGGTACACTTATAGACTATTACAACACTGACAGTTGATGACTTAACCCTCCTTGAAATACGGTTTTTATACTATCTCTAGTCATCGTTATCATCAAGTATCTATCACCCTAAGTAACTTGATATTAGTTTGAAAATCGAATATCTAATTCTAATGGCCGTGATTGGCTCCCTTAGGAGGCAATCATGATTTTTTGAAATTTTGAACACGTGTTCAACTTTTTGGACCCCTTGCAATGTGACGCTGGACTGTCATTAGGCAATTTTATATTGTAGAAGAAATATAATTGGCGCAATTTAACACCATTTTGCTACGCAACATTCACAAATGAAAACTATGTTATTAAATTGTATTGAAAAGTTAAAATTTAAATGATTTTTTAGTCTCTAAATCAGTGTTATTGTAGTTAATAAATAACTGTAATATCGAAACGTTATTCTATCGAAACGATGTGAAAGTTAGTGCAACTGGAAAGGCTTTTGAACTGTATATTTTTTAACTATACCCAACCGTTCCGATCAAAATTTTCAATTCAAGCACACCAAAATTAAATAATAATATGATTAAAAAGATGCATATCATATTATTATTAGACATTGGAAAAACGTAAGTCATGTAAAATAATAATAAGTTTTTATGTCTTTTCTTTTCGAATTTGGAACGCAGAATATATTATGGTGATGTGAAATACTTAAAGAAATAATTTATATTATATAATTTGATTTAACGATGCATACTTCACACGCGTTATTTTTAACAAATAAGTATGTTTGTAGATGCTTAAAATATGACTATTTCACACGTCACATGCTAATAAGCTCAACCAATACGTAACAAAACTAAAATATTGAAGAAGAGGAGTTCACCTATAAAGTTTAAACAGTTAAGAATAACTCAAATCGGCTTGAATTGAAAACGTTAAAATTTATTCGATGTAACGAAAATTATAGAAGTTGTGAAAAACTATTCGCAATGAAATGTTTTGCGAGTCACAAGAATTGACTCAATAGGACATGTTTTGGAACAAAATTAGACTAGCTTTGCTTAATGATAATTAATTAGATTAGCAAATCAACCGAAATTGCTGAGCAAAGGACTTCGCGCTATATATTACCATCGCGGCGCTTCGCTTGGTTGTCGTACTCAAGTTTTTTTACGATGTTTTTTTTACCGACAGACACAATATAAATTGTTAACGAGAAAAATTCAAGTACTCGGTAATCGTAATAAGCAAATTTCAATTAATTTCGGCAAAGTCTATCCACTACTTTCGTCACAAGATTATCCCTAAGATGATGTACTTTTATTTTATAAAAGTCTTCACCAAAAAAACACCCCATGCACTCTGATTTACATACATAAATGTAAGGTACCGTTTAAGTGAGTTTAAACGACTTATTGAGAGTTCAAGGAATGTCACGGTTAATGAAATAGCACTTAAATTTTTACGATGCAAAAAACGCGTATCGACTCGCGTCCCACATGTGTTCAAAATTAGCCGTTTTGCTTCAACGGATGGACGGATTAGACTAATATGAATTTCGTGAGTTTTAATGTTTGTATTGTAAGGCGCTTCTCTAATGTAAAGACAAATTGTTGACACAGTGTCATCTTTCATAGGGCCCTGCGTACCTGCGTGAAATGGGGGCAGCCCTATGACAAACAGTTGGACAGTTATCGTTTTTGCTGCCAGTAAACACGTCTATCGGAATTTGAACTTTATTACTTAGAGATAAAGACTTTAAAGTTTGCGCTCGGATATGTAGACTAAAAGTTTCTATTTTATTTGGAGTTGTAGCCATTTCTTTGTAGAAGTTTACGGAAACGCGTCGGCGACAGTTGTGACGTTTCTTTTTCTTCTTAGTTTGTTTTCTGAGCGTTCTAACGCGTGGACATTTGAAAAAATAAAGACACTGATAACGTAGTTTATGATACTGTTACCAGATACTCGTAAGGACCGTTAATTGTAAGCTCAACTCCTATTTATTTGTTTATTTTATTAATTCTAACAAAAGTTTTTATATTAAATCTCGGCACCTATAAATCTTGTCAGCTTGCTTATTAATATTGAACGAAACGTAAAAATATCGAATTTTTACTAATTTATAAGTCATATTCTAAAATTAAACCCTATTATTAAAATTGCCTATAATTTACAGCTCAATTTACACTTATTTGAATTGTTATATTAACACTAGATTTGTAATGCACTATAAGTTTCATTACGAGTATTAATTATTTATTAAGTATATTATATAGTTAGATAACTCAGTATTACGTAAAGATAAATATAAAAAAAGATATAATGGCGTCTTTAAACAAGCATCTGTTTTATCTCAGCTTCTGAGCTGTCTCCATTAATATCGGCAGATAAAAAGGTATAGTTTGCAAGTTCAAAGATATCTGATCATTTAAGTGCTTAAAAAAAATAAAAAAAATTTAGCGATCAACCGTTGCGATAAGATTCCTTGTTAGCAGTGATATCTATGTTTAAAAGAGGTACCGGCTGTTGGTCTTCCAAATTCAAAAAGTATAATTTGCATCTACCATATAATAAACCTTTTTGTTGAGACTTCCGCCAATGTTCATTTAAAAAGGTGGATTCTTATTTTAAAACGCTTTTCGATACCCGATACTTTATTATAATAGGGGTCAAAATGTGTCAATATTCATAAAAGTCACTTTTGTTACAAGTCAGATCGGAGATAGGATCCATTTTTCAAATATCTCATTGAACACAATACATGCCCATTGTGAAGTACCCTACCTATTAAATCTCTTTATTTTTGTTTTTTCACCGTATTTCACGCAGCATCCATCACGCATTAGATACAAAAGATAGGCGTCGTTTAACATTAGCTTAACTTCTTTACGCTTTGATAACCTCCTGGGGCGCGGTCTTTTTTACACATAGATCAAAAAGCCATAGACTAAAATAATTCCTTCATGGTGATGAAACTAACTGGGGTAATTGAATATATATTGAAGCGATATTTTTTACTCTGCTCCAAGCTCAGCTGATTGTAAAATATATGCAACAGACAGATGCGTCACTAAATCTCTGCATGTGTATTTTGTTAACCTAATGATTTTTGTCAATAAGTAACGCTTTCCTTTGAAAATTATTAGGCCCGAGGGTGTCATTACCCCCACTGTTTATTTGTAGAACATGACTAAAGTAACTTTTTTAAATGTATAAATATTTATATGTGTTAACCTTATAAAGTATGTGTGTAGTTGTAATGAAATAATATTAGGAATATTGCAAATGTTGCAGTTGCATTGTATTTATTTGTAATAACTAGGTAATTGCAATTCCAGCATTGCGTCACGGTCGATGCCTCGTGTCTAAATATATATATTAAAACGTGGAAATCAAAAATAGTCGTATATTTGTTTACTCATCATTTGGGAAATAGTAATTGTATTCGTAATATACTGACACAAATCGCTACATAGTAGTTATAATAAAAAAATGTAAATTAAAAATTAAAATTTGTCAAATCATAAATAAGTTAACTTAAACATTATAATAATATTAAAATAACAAATCGTATGATTATGAAAAAAGTATGAGAGAAATACGGGAGACTTTTAGAATTAATATTATGTTCGCGAGTTTCTAAAATAGCCTCTTCTGAAATAAACACAAATATGGTGCATATTTTTCCCAACGACATTTCACTAAGTGGTATCACAAATCTTAGATGGTACGGTGTGACACTAAGTTTCGAATAGAGCAGGGAATGCGACCCCATGGGAGGGTGGCTATTAGCGCTGGTTGAACTTTGACTTCACCATGAATTCTTTATATGAAACGTATAGAATGAGTTTGTGATGGAGGCAGAGGCGTTTTCATTTTGCCTTGTTTGTTTCTTTTTTTTTTTAAACAATACCTAAATTTATTTGGTAAATTAATTTGAAGATGTATTTAACAATAAACTTATTTCTATCATAATGTACCACCAATCAAAGCAATCAAATTAAATAAATATTAATAATTGTAACATTTTAATAATAGTAATATTTTAATTTATTAATTTTTATCTCGGTCTTTGAAAATAAAATATGATTTACGATTTTTTCTTAGGACATAAACTTGTGTATATAAACAGAAACTTTTTTTGAAAACGATGATTAAAAAATTTCAAGGTCGATTTGGTCGGTGATATAACGTTTCCACATGCAAAGTTGTGTAGTTAAATGTTACTGGAGCAATAAAAGGTTTCACTGACGTCACACGTAAGTTGAAGTTCACGTGCTTTTTCTTATTTATACATAATTCTTAAAAATGTACATAAATACGCGTTACATATGTAAAACTAAATTTAAGGGTTTGATTTAAGTAATATGTTATACTACATAATATTTCAAATTGGTATGTGTTTTGGTACTAACGATATCGTAAGAACTGTTCTCGAGAAAACAAAAGAAAATATTGGAAAATACTAACCAAGACAGAAAAGTCCCAGGAGAGAGGTCACCAAAGCCAGAGTATCCATACTGGCTCACTGCCACATATTAAATTGCTCCTGATATCTCGTGAGAAAACTCTTGATCATGTTTTATTTTTATCTAACATCTGAAACAAAGAAAAATCATTTTAATATTACCTAAAATAAAATATTATTTATTCGTTTTAATGTATTATGTAATTCAACTTTTAATTGTTTTTTTTTTAAACCGAATTTGTGAATCAACAACTGATTAATAATTATTTTTAACCATGATATTTAAATTTATTCACTGACAAAAATGAAAGTATTTGCTGAATTTCGTTATTGAAGCGAACACCTTGTCACAGGAAGGATGAATTGACATTACGGAGACGGAAACTCATACAAATATCCTATACTTCTCGTATTTATATAATATGTGTTCCTGTTTCTATCAAATCAATAAATATTATTGTAAAAATAAAAATGTAAATATCTGTTGGGCTAAGGTTCTTCTTTGCAGGATAATGTTTGGAGCTTATTCCACCTCGCCACTTCAGTGCTGGTGGGGAGACATGTGATAGATGCCATCACCGACCACGAGATGAATAGATGGATTATATAAAAATGTAATTCCAATAGTGCTTGCCCAGATATGAACCATAATCTTAGGTTAAAATCCACGTGTTCTATCTAAGCTGACACATTTACCCATCTGCACTACGGAAACTATATTAAACATTTATAATTGTATATACATACAATCAACATTATTAAATCACCAAGCCATTGGTCCCTCAAAATCAAATTAAACAAACAGCGGGCTGATGAGTGCGGACACTTCGTAGTCGGCTATAATATAAACAACTTTATAATATTTATTTGGAATATTAAGGAGACTGTAAACATCTGTCACGTTGTGATTTGAAACTCTTAAACGTCGTGGAAACCGTAACCAGCTTTACTTCACATGTCTTGGCTAGTTTATTTAATTCGAATGTCTATAAAAATAAATTACAATACATTTAATCCTTTGTAATTTTGAGAGAGAAAGAACTTTTTTATTTCCAAGTACAAAAAGACAAATATAATTAGACAATATAAATATTGACAAAGAGCCAGTTCAGTGTGAGTAGATTATTATATATGTGTAAACAAAATTAATATGATAATTAAAGTCTGAAAATAAGGTATCGTTTAGCTAAGTATAAGTACAATTACAGCTAATTATTTTTAAAAAGTATACGCAACATCTAAAATCTAACATAAAACTAATGAAATAAAATAATTAAAAATTAATCTATACACAGGCATATATAAAATATTTTGCAACACAGCAGTATTCCATTCCCTACTGAATCGTGTTCAACGCACTTTGCCAATCAAGCCGTATCCAAGACAAGTGCCTACCTTCGCAAAAAATTGTATACTATGACGCTTCCACAAGATCATAAGACCCCGTTTCAAATTATTTCGCTTCTTTCAATCAAATTTAAGCCTTGTGGCATTGCAATAATGATTTTTAAACTGTGATTTAAGTGTAAAATAAAATTATATCCAATCACTTATATATAAAATGTATACTAAATGTATGACAAAAATGCACATAAATAAATATATAAGCTAATCTAAGCAATCGTTAGTGTGATATTTATCTCATTGTTATAATTGCTAAATGTACTAAATATCTGACCCAATTCTGTACAAGGAGTTCCTCTTCTCTTTATAATGTAATAATTGGATTGGATTAATTAATACACTTGTGTCAGCAATACATTAGATACATGGAAGTGTCATGCATTCACCACGATATTTACCTTCACTGGTAAGCACGAGATGAATATTAAACACAAAACGATACCACCAGTAACCAGTGATATGTACTACAGTACATATCACTGGTTACTGGTGGTAGTGTATGGCTTTGTGTAAGCTCGTCTGGGTAGGTACCACACACTCATCAGATATTCTACCGCAAAACAGCAGTACTTGGTATTGTGTTCCGGTTTGAAGGGTAATACACCACCAAGGGACGTACACCAACGTAATTACAGGCACAAGGGACGTAACATCTTAGTTCCCAAGGTTGGTGGCATTGGCGATGTAAGCGACGGTTAACATTGCTTTCAATGCTAATGTCCATAGGCGTTGGTGAGCATCAGGTGGTCCATATGCTTATCCGCAAACATATTCTATTAAAAAAAACATCAAAACTCAGTGGCAATTGCTTGGCTTTGAACTGTGTGTTCGTTTTTTCACCTTTACTTTTTCATATCGTACTTCAAAGTCTTAGATGTTCATTTCTATAAAATGAAATAAAAGTCTATTCCCAGTACATTGTAACTATTACAATGTCGAATTGAATGGTATAGTCCTCAAAACGTAACAATTAGCATTTATATATAAATATTGATATATTCTACGTATACAAACTGCATCTTGTCATCACCAGATTTATAGTATGATTGCTAATGAAATTATTAACGGTGTCACAGCATATTGTCACGACAGTAAGTGGTACGGAGATTAATTTCTTACTAATAAATTATAATCAAATTTAAATAACATGTGTAGGCTTGACCGATCAATACAATTAAATCTCATTTAAAAATAATTGATAAATAAGGCATATTACACGTTAAAACCGAGGTCGTAAAAGATCGTGGAATTTGCTATTGTCGGTTTCCTAACTTGAATTTTAAATAATAAAAAATGATTTAACTATGGATTCGATTTTATAATTTAATTCTTAAGATATAATGTCAAGCTTTAATTTTTTTTTATTATTGTGAATTGCCTGATAGAAGTCGGAAAAATCATGTTGACTGAATGCTTTATTGATGAGTGCCGCGTAAATCTGTAGAGTTATATGTAATAGAATATAAACGTATTATGTAGAACCGTTTTCTACCCGTACGAAGATGGGATGGGAAGCTAGTTATATATAAAACCATTTTGTCAAGTAACCATTGACTTCTAATAAAATAAAATAAAAAAGCACACCATAGATGTTATTACTTAAGATTGACAGTACATATGAATGAAAATTGACATTTCTTCACACTCCCAATTACAATCAATGTTTTTGAAATAAATATTGAAAACATATTGAAATCCCAAGCAGCAAAATTGTTAATGATGTATTATCATGCTCATGGAATTATCACCTCTACTGCATATAAAAAAAGATATGAAAATAGATTGATGGGATAAATAAGTTAATCTGGAGAGATCTGCGGGTAATATCATCAGTAACCCTTATATGAATTTATTAGTTAATGCGGTTCCACGAATGCATGACCCTGATTTAACTTTTGACTGGTTTAAATTACTCAGCTCAACTACGTTTGATACAAACTTCCGTCATTGTCGAGTTAGCTGGGGGCAATACACACTAACAACTGGAGTTGTCATATATTCTCAGGTACTCGTGTTTGATGTCCATCTCACGTCTGACGCAGTGGATGAACATGCCTTTATATCCAATGTTCCTAAAACAATTCCCTCTAGGATTGGTATTTTCATATTTGTTACAGGGTTAATTTTTAATTTCTTAGTATAAAATTATTCTAATGTCCTATTGGTTCAATCGTTGGATGAGGTCACTGAAATATCGTACGAAGTGGAATCTCGACAGTCCCTAAATTACGTTTAAAACAAAAATCTAGGCAACTCTTATATTGATTATTTGGTTATTCCTTTATAGTTATATTAAACAAATGTATGTTTTTTATATAAATACCGGGAAAGCCAATGACTCTACTCACTCACTCTGCCTGATGGTAAGTGGTAGTGTAGCGAAAATTTGTAAATAGTTTCAGTGTTAAAAATAACTATTTCGCTATCATTTTTAAATTAATAAGTGATACCTGACATTTTTAAAACTTCACAAAAAGTCCTCATTGCCGTTTGTGATAAATGTGACACATAAAATATGCTATGTTTTTTATAACATGTAAATATTTATTTTTCTCTGCATTTTATAGGGCAGTGATAAAAATATCTCTGTAATAAGACGCTGCAGTAGCCGTCCGAGATAAGATGGTTGGGATACATGTTATAAATATAGGGAGATTATGCGACCGTCAATAAATTCGCCTTATGATAACGGATGTATTCGAATTTTGTTGTTATAAGATTCGAATACATCCATCCATATTGTAGTGGAAAGTTTTAGTTACAAAATCGATACATATTCGAATCGGTTGTAATGTCGAAATAGTTCAACTAAATTTGTGCTCATTTTCGATTTTAATCAACAGTAATGCGCTGAACGTGTTAATCCACCGGATAATGTGTTGAAATGAAACTTCATTAGTATCATTCGTTTCGGAAATCGAATCAAAATTAGATGCAGTATTGAAATTTAGATAGACAATAAAAAAAAAATTATTACATTTTATTAATAGCTACTAATATTAAGAGATTGACAAAATTGTTCTTTTTTTTAAATTATGCCATAAATTTATTTTAAAACTTAATTTCCATTAAATTATTGCTGTGCGTGTTATTATTGAAAGGGTATTAAACTCTGTAATAAGCTGTATCGTATAAAAAAGGGCTATACTAAAGTTATAGTTCTAAACACTGGTTTCTCTATTTCGAAGGTTCTCACGAAGCACATATGCACTCAGAAATAAACGGTTAACCAAAACAAACGTAGCCAAGGTTAAGATTATAATTTATTGCCACTTGAACGTTGACGGGACGCCAGTTAACCGAAAAAATGTATCGTTCAATCCAATAAACAAAGAGCTCTTTAGTTAAGAGTCCAGCCCGAAAATGACGTAGGTAGTGAAATATCAACACATACAAACTATAGGTAGCAATAACATAAAAGAAAAATCAATCAAATTATATTACTCTTGAAAGTAATCGTAATAGTTCATTGAACTTTTATAAGGATTCAAAATATGTTTATTTAAGCATTGCCCGTTCTTTTATTGCTTATAACAATATTGAAACGTTGGCAACTACAATAACATCATTAGTAAGGCGAGTACTCTCGAAAACATAATGCGACTGTTGACATTTTACTTCGAGGCGTGGTGCAGAGATAACTTTAGCAAATGCACTACGCTCTGGACTTCATCATGTTTATTTTTCACATACTGGCTAGCTGCGTCAACATAGTTTATTAACTTTCGAGATCATGTACAGAGCTGGTTAATATTACTTTAATGTACACCACATTAAATATATTTGTTCAAGCGAACTTCACAAACCTCATAGCCGAATGGTATCATTTTGGAAGTGACATATTTACTAACACTTACTTAAGAAATTGACTTGAGGTTTTCTCAAATCCATCATGATGACACATAAACTTTTTAACAGTAGCCTTAAAAGTAAATAGAGAAATCTCACCAAACCTTCGCTCGACGAGATCACACGCGGTGATTTTAATAAACGAGTGCTATTGTAAAAATAAATGAAAACATGCCTTTGAATAATGTTTGTTTTGACGACGACTACCATATTTATGGTAGCCGAGAACTAAGTGTCGACGTATATTAGACCCACACAAAGAACGAATGAGGGGCCTTGTAAAATACGATCAGTGTTCCATTTTTTGAATTGATTAATTGTAGGTTACGCCGAAAAGATATGAGCTCGTATGATCTAATTTTAAAAACGAACTCAAACACTTAATTGTGGGCGTGAGAGCTAGTTTTTTAATCGCAACAGTCATTTATCATAGCGTTGATTTGTACGTTAACGATCTTGTTGATAGTCAATTGGAATGGGTGTTGATATGGGCTGTCGTACGCGTTGTTTGGCGAGAGGATTACGTTCGTTTGCGCTGTTTTTTGTTCGGACGCGTCGGTGCGTGTACCGTCAAAAATTGCACAAGTTTTTTTTAAAGTTCCCGACAAAGCATAGCTCGTATCTCAATGGTATATTTTTGTTCGTGCGGTCTCAACTGACAGTTCGCGTGATGTATTGGGCTCCGGTAGAGGATTATTTTTACCCATTTCACGAAGTTTGCATGCATCTATTGTGTACGCCGGAAGCGGTATCACAAAGCAGCTACGAAATTATTGTCGGGGGTGAATTTTAGGCGCTTATAAATGATTGGGGATTTCAAATACAATACCAACTTTGAGCAAAATTTTAAGCCTATGCGTTGTTTTACTCAGGATAATTGATAGTAATAGCAATAATTAGATCTTTTCCATTTACGTTTCCTTGATATAAATATTGTGGTATGTGATGGAAATAATACCGCTTGTGAATTGTGAATAATATAAAATATATATTTATGTTTGTTACAGCAAAAAATCTAAAATGTAACAAAAAAGCGTGTAAGTATGGAGTAGAAAGAAGAAACTTTACTAGAAGAAGGTGAGGAGAATACTTGGAGTTTATTCCACCAATGTGACCTTTTTCTTCACAGCTGAATACGAGATGAATTATTAACACAAATTAAGCACATGAAAATTCAGTAGTGATTGCCGGATTGGAACTGTAAACTTCGGTTGAGATTCAAGAACATCTAGGTATGTTCTTGAATCTAGGAGTAGATAAATGCGAAAATAGAAAAATCCAAACTTATTATAAATATTCTTCCAAATAAAAATGTCGAAGTTAACTAGTATCTAACTTTTAAAATATCATGCATAGAAATATAATAAAAAATATTTGTGACTGTAACTTTGAAGTTTGAAATAGAAATGTCACAACGAAGAGTAGAGGAAAAGTGTAGTTTATGATACCGCGATGAGTTCAGTTCGATGTGCAGTTTCGTAACATTGATAAAATTTTATATAACTTTCAAAGAAAACTTTTATAAATTTGTATAACGCTGACAGTTTTATGCTAACTGTCATGTGCGATATTTATATTAATTCGGTTTCTAATTTAATTGAATTTACGAAATTAAGCGCGTTCAAACATTAGAACGGGCAGAGAAATAGTATAATTCTATACTTTTTCTTCTTATTTTTTCAAATCTAACAGGCACAGTATACAGATTAAAAATAAATGAATTAACTTTTAAATATCCTAATCTTTATTTGTTTCGTCTCAAAGAACTTCTATCATTTGAAAGTTGAGTACATATTATTGTAATGTTTATTTCTTGTATATAGTTGTACGACCTAAGTGAACACCACCGCCATGTCCAATTCCAGTCAAAACGTCTGGAATTACTCAAAAAGAGACTTTATTTATAGAAGTCACTCAGATTATTCAATGTTTTATAAACGACATATCTCTGTTTTATTTTATAACAATAAATAACGACATATCTGACCTAAAATTTTAATCTCTCCGCGCACTATATAGACACTTTAAAATAAAACAAATGAAAGAAGTAAAATAACAGTTCTGTCTAAAATCCACTACAAAAATATGTAATACATGTTAGAATAATACTTAAAGCTCGTTCTATTTTTAAAATAAATATATCGTTGCTTTATTTCAACTCACTAACAACGGTGTAAGTTGTTGTTACTTTAAAATACTTGGAGTTCAGTAAATATTTATTTTTACGACAATGCAACGTCCGTCAGTAAATAAAGCTATAGCGAAACATTTGAAAGTTAAACCTGCATAGTTTAAGACCGATTTTTACATCATTTCTCTTTAACAAATATGGAATAAGCTCTAAACCTTTTCCTCAAAAAGAGGAGAGGAGGCCTTTAGCCCAGCAGTGGGACATTCACAGGCTGTTACGGTACGGTCTCTTTAACATTTAATACATAAAGCTATCACAATAATATAAAACTATACAAATTCGAATAATATATGCTGTAATGTTGTTTTATACTTTAAATGTAAGCCATTTTATATAATTCAGGAACTTTTACTGTATTCTTTTAAGATGCAGAAAATTTTGTACACTTCCGAGAACTGGACAGCTGTTCGCGTAAATCTCTGCCCGTAAATAAAACTCCGTATAATTCGACCCAAAGCCCGCAGGCAGTGTCAAATTTTCCGCGTCATTTAAATGTTTCTTTACTTTCAAATTCGTTCCAAACAAAAGTTCACTCGAAACTAGTAGAGAACCATTATACCATATTTAGTTGTTATCTATATTCCTTAATAAAACTGTGTTTATTCAGTTCGATGTCTCATTGGTTCCATTTTTGATATTTCTCCCCGAAAAATTTGTCAATTTGTCGAGGATTCCTCGATATGATAATGATTAAAATTAAATCAAAATAATTTATTTCATAAATACTTACATCACAATAAAGTGGATTGTAATGGTTATGTGATTGGAATATGGAGATTGTCGTGGTATTATTATTGACCCAGAGGTCAGGAGATTGCATTTTAAGGGTAAAAGTAACGTTTTTTGCTTATGCTAACTATCTTCCTATCTCTCGATGTACAAAAATGGATTACTATTCTATTGGTTTTGAATGAAACTCGATATGACAAAAGCTTACTTAATACCTACATACTTAGTCGGTATCACACAGCATAGGTTTTGTTCTTGAAAAATAATATATTCTCAGAAGATGAAATTAAAACTATATTTATCATTTAAATCAAACGTAGTTCCGTGCCTTATATAAATAAATTATTTAGCTACAAAAACAATTTCATTACAATTCAAAATAGAAATACTTTAGCATTAATAATATTAAGTATAAAAATATATACTTAAATTGTCACAAATGCATTGATTGATAAGCAATTATTCATTCATTCATTCACTCACGAATTCACGAGTGAATTATAGCAAGTAAAAAAATCTCTCACAGTGATATTATTTCATTTCATTACACAAAAACGTTCTGAGTTAGTTGTCTGATATCACGTTTTAGCTTTGTTGTTGTTTGGTTAATTATTAAATTACAGAAATAATTTTATTAACGCATTATTAAATTTAAACAGGATGTAAAATTGAAGTTCAACAGAATTTTTGCGCAAATTAATTGTCACTTGTCGCTGATCCTATATGAAAAATAACGTCTGCATTTCCGCGAATACACTCCTTTGATGTGGAGGAATTTCTTGGGTTGACAGCTGATTCATCGCAGGAGTTTATTTTGGTCAGCGGATTCTATTGCTTTTAGACTAAGAGCCATTTAACAAATCGATATACATATCAAAACTGCTTTGGCGTGTCCAATTATAATAAGCTTATTTATTAATGTTATATAGTTTGACACTATCATATCAATAGTCTTTAATATTTTCTGACATGCTTTATGTATATTATTGCGTTGTGGGATTAGTGAGGAAACAGATTTTGAGCTAACAAGAACATTGTCCTCCATATTTATGTTTTAAACGTACAAAAAAGCGTGTATTATATTTACTTTATTATTAAGTTTTCCTAAATTTTGTTTTATTATAACAAAGAACGCAATAAAATTATTATAGAATTGAAACACCTAAATGTATTAACAGATAAGAAATTTAGTAAAATCTAGTTCCTTTTTTAAATTATTTAATGTCTTGTGAATAAGGAAAAAAAAACTTGCCACTTTTACGTATATTCGACGTACAATGTACAAAAAAATTACTCAGACATCAAATGATCTGTTATTGATTTTTCACTATGTACATTTAGCTGGACCTAGCTCCTGGCTTTACAATGCACGTAGACTGTATAGTTTAGGAGCGTGGCGAAAGCGCAGCCACGTTTGTTTTGCTCGGCGTGCGTGCCGTTAACCGCGGCTAAACAGCTACATTCGATGTTGCACAATGTTTGACCACATGTTTCTACAATCCCACCACGCGCGCTATCAAAATATTGATCCTCTTATCCGCAACGACGTACATTGTGGCACTTTAATACGAACAAGTGTGAGCACCTCTTATTTGCGTACCCCATTAGCCGGTACTTAATGGAGTAAGCATGCGCCATTAAAAAAATATTTACCTTAGTGTCGTCGCACCGATGCGGCGAATCATTATACGAGGAATTTAATATTATCAAGCTCTCGTTACTATCGCGGCTACCGATTATTTTTTGCTCGGCCTTAAATCGTTATGGTCATTTATTAAGCCTGTTTTTGTTGAAAGGGACGATTTTAAAGGGTGGCCATACGCAATTAAGGAGCTGTTAGAGTTAAAAAATGTCACCCTTTTAAAGCCTTTGGTGGGTGTAACGTCGAAAAAAGTGGTCGATTTTTTATCACCTGGACTGGAAGTCACAAAATGTTTATCGCCACTCAACGACATGTTGATTTATGTTTCCACCCCATTGAGGACCGGGACGCAAACGAAATGATTTAGATTGTTTAATTGGTCATTTATTTTGGTTGATAATGTCGGTTGGCCTGTGTCGAGTGTATGAGGTCACTCGAGTGCCACTCGAAAGATAAGGTAAAATTATTTTTTGAAGCGCACCCTACTTTTTTCTCTATGTTATACAGGACCATGTATGGTACATTGTGTAATAAGAATATAAATTTAGGCTTCAGCTGTTGATCTAACATAAGATTTATTACAGATAATTGCTATGAAGGGATCAGTATCTCATGCATTATGGAATATTTTCGAGAAATATGATGTGCTTTAAGACAAAAGGTATAAAAATGAACCTAAAAAAGGTGGCTAATGACCGGCTTACACTTGAGGGCCACCCGTAACGAAAAATTAAAGGCTTATCTTAAATTATGCTTAATTGGAGGGTCTAAAAGTACAGATTGAATTTCAAAGCATTGATTGATGGCCTTACATCAACCGTGTTGCCGATAATGGAGCATTACAAAATCCAATATATTTTATTACGCGAATTACTGAGCTTTGGTAAAGTTATTTGATGGGACAAGCATTATATATGCGTCGTTTTAGTTTTATTTTATTGTTATATTTTATAAGTCTATTAAAGAATATTTTTTTAATTTGATTTTGTAAGAAACAGATTGTAGAACTATGCAATATTTTAAAATATGAATAAAAAAGTAAAATAACTATAGAAACTGATAAACAATAAATTTACTATAAATATATCTTTAGGCACCACATTTCTGTTCAATGAAAATCTCCGTTATAAATAAAATCGAAAAATATGATCAAATGATATAAGCAGACAAAAAGTAACACATAACTCATTTAAATTTTAATTCAAAACTACATTTCAATAGACTTAATCCTAAACGCAATTTCCAACTTATTCTCAAATTCCTCCAAAATTATAACCATAGTATTCTCGCTTTACCAAATAGCGAAGCGCAGTTAAGTCTCTCGAGTCCACGCACAATGAAGCATTGTTTCCGAAAACCGCCGACAATGGCGTCACAGTGCTCATTCCTAATTCCCACTAAATCCTCTAAATGAAGAACCGCTCGAGTGGCAATCCGTGAATTTCAATAACAGCCTCACTTAAGAAACTGTATCGCTTTAATTGATTTAACAAAAACTAGGGGTAAAAAATTAAGGCGATACAAGGGTACCTTCATTTATGTGGCAGCTGTTTGCAGAAACAAAACACTCGCCTCGTAAATGCCACTCAATGTTTTACGTTTACAGTCTACATCCATAACTCTTATTATGTAAAGGACAAGTTTTCTTTATAACACTTGAGTCTAAGTATCATATAGTAAGCTATATACATTGTTTTATAGTACTTTTGATTATGTTTTTTATTTGAAAAGTTGAAATTTAAGTTTCAATTGTCATTTAATGTTTTTCTTATTTTTTATGCAATATCTATGTATCAATAAAAAAACTAATTACACACTTAAAACTACTAAATCTATACCCTGTGGATATTATGCAATCGAATCAAATGTTATCTGTTCATTCTGGATAATGTCTGTGAAACTAAATTGTGATGGTCATCGGATGTGGGTGGGAATGAGACAGTTAATTCTAATTACGGCCGCATTGTAAGGCGAAATTTTATTGCTATCTCATTGGCGCACTCATTACGACTTCGAACGTAATTGTGCTCTATTGTATTTCACTCCGCAGCCATTTTTCTGCGAAGCGTGTGAATCTGGCAAAATCGCCCTAATTCGTAACGTTCACGCTAGCTTATCATTCAAAATTAATTAAATAAGTTACGAAAATTTTCCAATGTTCCAGATAATCCTTGGTTACTTGAAGATGGGTTTATAGTTGATGATAAAACGTAATCCTTTCTCAAACAAACGAGGTACAATGTACATCAAAATAACTTTGCTAAAAGGATAACAAAATAAATGGATGCCGTTATTGTGGATTTATTTTAGAAACATACGTTGGCCTTTTAGACTACCACTGATGGACTCTAAAGTTTCATCGCGGGCTGTCGGAGCGATTAGCGCTCTGACAGCTAATTTATATACTCAACTTACTGTTCTATTCCCGGAGCGATTGTGCCATAGAAAATTTTGGGTATAGAGATGACAAGAAAACATTATGAAAAATATATTTAATTTAAAAAAATATATCTAATAATGTAAAAAAACAGCACGTCGTGTTTTTTTTTGCTCAAGTTTTATAATTATATTAAAACCATTTGGTAATCATAATAATTGTTTATGAAAACAAAAATATGCCACTACGTAAATCAACAAACAGTCATTAAGAATACAATAGCAGCAGCTGTGCAGCGCTTACACTTCATTGCTTCTTCCGTGACATTGCGCTATGCCATAAAATATATCAAGTTTTGCAATAACATTAGTGCGTTTGAAAGATAGCATACTTTCTTATATCACGGATTTGAATAAATCGATATACTCGTATAACATACTTAAGCATTTCATTTATCAAGATAACTTCTTTTATAGAACAAATATCTTTGATAAATGAAATTCTACGTAAAAATATTGACAAAGAAAAAAACAAGTAACCGATCATAACGTATGTATAACGAAATCTTATCTTAATCCTACGAGATATCCCTTACATCTATGAATATAAAAAAGGAGCTGGCTTACAAAATAAAGCCGAGAGAAATGTTCTGCCGCCTCTAAGATTACCATAACATCGGTCGGCATTGTTTCAATGGTAACAACAAATTGTATTCGGAACCCTTCGTCTCTAAATCTGGAAACGATTTTAGGGCATGGACTCTCTTGACAAATAGTTTAAGTACAAAATTGGTTCAACAATTCACCTACTCAATGGGCTCGTTAAACCACTGAATACTTGACGTACCACAAGAGAAAGCTATTTACAAAAATATATATATTACCTAATTGGGTACATTTCGAACTTAGAGAAATTTGTAAGGTCACTGATCTATGCTAAAAGCAATGAATTCTATTAACATATATAGTTAGCAAACAAACACGGTTAACTTGAAATGTTACTTTAAGAAATATATTAAATATCACTTGTCTTTGATTTCGGCAAATTCCGAAAAAAATTCATAGCTGGGCCAAAGCCTCCTCTCCTCTTGAGACGAAGCGGGTTGTTTCACATGACAAGATAGAATTTAATCCGATAAATGTTAAACACAAATTAAGCACATTAAAAATCAGTGGTTGAAAAAAAAACCCGAGCTTGAACCTGCTATCTTCGGTTAAGATTGCTGTAGCTACTAGGCCATCTCGTTCCCTATACAAAAAATAAGGTAGAATTTAATATACTATGACAAAATTACCATTAAATTCTAGTTTAAAATGGCGATTTATTATTAATTAAAGTGCTTACAATTATTCATTGACATGCGAGGTGTCAGCTAACACAATATTAATGTGTTTGACAAATGAGAAAACAAAAAAATCTTACTTTAAATCCGTTCTCATACTAAACATCTTTCACCAAAGGAAGGTTATCTTTGAAAGATCGCTATAAAAGATAAGGATATCACCATATATTCCTAATAAATTATTTTAACGTTAATCTATTGTTGTTTCTTTAAATGATCTATTCTTATATATAAAATTGTAATGTCAAAATATATCGTATTTAATAATAATTGTTTTTTTTTAAGGTCATTGCGAGTCATCAAAACTTAAAAAACCAATATTTTGAATTGTATATCGGTTTTAAAACAGATAGAAAAAAATAAAATGTAAGTAAGAGTAGGCATATAAGAAGGTAAATAATTACTATTCACAGCAGCTTACAATATTCCTAGAGAGAATGTAAAAAGTTTTTTAAAAAAATGCGCGTAAATTCGCTACTACTAATGTTTAATAAAATATAATTATAAATAAATGGATAAACAATATTCTAGAATAAAAATGAAACTAATAAAAACCGTACAAACTATAGAACGCATATCACTTATGAATGCGTCCTTGAGATTTAACTAGTATATACGACGGTACTAAATTGGTTTTAATTATGAGTTTTTAGAAGTTCACTAATAAAATTAACATTTATGTTTGTGAAGCGAACAAGTTACTAATAAAGAAGTAATTTTATGTTAACAATTAGTTACACACATAAAATTGTTAAAAGCCAATATCTTAAGTAAGAAGGCCTATTTATGCGTCACTTATAATTTTTACGGTGACATAAATTTAAGAGGAATCGTTGTCCCGGCGATGAATGTGCCATCTCCCTAAAAGCGCGTCTGTGCATTGCACGATCATAAATTATCTGACGACGCACCAAAATAGCGTAACTCCCCAACGCCATGGGAACCGCCGGCCCCAAACTAAATGTATACAAATCTGTAGCTCGAATCAAAACGATATCAAAAGTCATCGGGGCAGCGATTTGAAACGCCCGTTCAATAAACAATTTATAAAGCTAAAGTAATTTCTTGGATACAACGATAAATGTATTACTTGGTGAGACTTGAGTAAATCGGAACAAGAAGAATGAACAATACTTCGATAGAGGCCGGAAACTTCCTTTTTTCCCCATGAACCCATATAACAATAGAAGCCTTTAATACCTAGGCCTACGGGGCGTCTTTTGTTTTATTAATTATCCAATGAATAAAATAATTGAGATTTTTGAGCTTAATTATTATAGCGCGGCTATTATTACAGCACTTTATAAAATAAATGTTATATTTTTAATATTAATTGCTACTTAATCCGCTTTTTATTTATTTATTGATATTTATTACGGAACTTAAATATAAAATTTAATGGATTTGTTAAATTTATTAATTTGTTTACATCATATGAATACACAACGTAACGAATTTATTTTTATCAAAATATCACTAGTTCCACAAGTTGTAATTATTATAGTCTTGTCAACATTCTTCAGTCTTCGCTTACAAAGAGGCAATTGGGCGCGAACATAAGCATCACGGTTTCATCGTACTAGCCGCCATCAATCAGAGAGCATTCACAGCTGATAATGTATCGTCAACAGCCCAACATTTAATTGGTGATGGATCGCCACAACTGACAGACGAATTTCACGACCGAATATCATATTTCGTAGATTCATTCTCTAACCGTGCATAAATTCGATACGGATTTATTATTTTCATCTTTACATCTTACCCTCTTTTAGGTTCGGAAGCGATACGTGAAATGACGGAAGATATGAAGGGCGGTAATGGGGGAAAATTGTACTTTATTCGATTTTGATAGACTTGATGATGGATTTAGGTCCCGCTGTCATTCAAGGGCTGACTGCCTTTAATATTGTTACATGGGATTTTAGTACTTATAGCTGAATTAAATGTAAGGATGTGACTCGTAAATAATCATATTTCATCTTTCAAAGTTGTTCGGACGAGTTTTACAGAATATACTTTGTACATATTGTTTTAAGAATGAAGATCGAGAAGTCTTTCAAATCAAGTTGGGTGTTCCGAAGCTATAAAAGTTATTATATTTGTAACTCCTCACCTTATCTTAGATACACAGAAACTACTGAAGTTGCACGTGATTTATTTGTTCATAAAATGATAAGCTTTTCAAAGTATACAAACTTAGAGCATCCAGGTGCCGACACCGAACGAAACATTAGTTTATAAACATATTTAAACTATCAACAAATTATAGTGTCACTTCATCGTTTGAGTTAAGATGGTGTAATTTAATTTATAGTTACGTATTATATATCCCTTGGTTTGGATGTGGTCGTCCCCATCACCAATTACCTATTCGATAAGGGACTTATTTATGACCTAGTGGGTCGGGTTGCGCACGGAATTAAAATTCATTGTTTCTGTTATCCTCAAAATGTACGATATACGAGGTCACCAGATATCTTCGTTTTATCTGTGACAAGAATAGGCTTTTAAAACAGAGTGCCGCTGATAGCCGAGTGGGGAGGAATAATTACGTGACCTTTACGAATTGGTAATACTTCAGGCGGTATTTATTCCTTAGAGATATCTGTTAATAAATAATTTAAGTATCGAATTTCTGAAAGATAAATCTTATCTTCGACTTTGCACATAAATAAGAAAAAAGTCTACTTAACACGTCAATTGTTTATTTGAATTGTATTATATCTTTTTTTTTTAAATAAACATTTTTATAAAAACGCATACAAACATGTACGTAATAAAATAAATTATTTAAATTATAATAGTTAAGAATTTGTTCAACGCGACAACTCTTTAATTTTTTAAATTTACTATAATACACAGGAAACTCGCAATTTTATATGCAAATAATAATAAAAAAACCTTCATGCAACATGTGTGGTTTATAAATATTTATGCTAATAAAACGGATGTTAACTTTTTAAGTTGAGTTTTCGCGAGCAAGAGTCTAAGTACTGTGGTCTGTGACCTGTGGGTTTAAGTAAATATGCGCATTTGTGAGACAGTATTGTATGTAAAATAACGTGCAGGAATAGAGATGGGATGTATCCGTTCTTTAAGCGATGACCTCTTGACTCTTTTAAGAACCGTGACACACTCAACTACCGATGTTTAAACTTTTGTTACATGTTCGATGTTTCAAGATCGTAAATAACATTTATCTGTGTATGTATGTTAGTGGACTTATTAACATATGTCCAATTCCTATTTTAATTCCAGATAATCCAATATATGATATAGAATTTTGAGAAATAGGAAGATTATTTTATCGATAAATATGTAAATTGCTATGAGGCCTCAGTTTTATAATTGGTGAAGTAAATGACATTAGGTTCTTCATCTTTCTATAAAGTACACTTTAGAATGAAAACATATTAATAATATAACTTTTAAGTAAATACCAATAATCGTGATATTATGTATAAAATAGTAAATTTCTTATTATTTTTTTTAATTCTCTGAGATTTCATTTTAGATTTCACAACTTACATTCAACATTTCGTTTATACTGGAAGTTAATCTTTAGAACTATTTTGTAGGTAAAAACATATCAAAACACGATTGTGTAATATCAGAACGTGATATGAGAAATTATTTCTAATAATTACAACATTTATATGATAAACGCATTGAAATTGCGTATCACCTAAAGATGGTTTTCAAAGTTTTAATGAAAAGTGTATAAGTAAACGGTGCACTGCTGTTTTGTTTAAGCAATTATAAAAAATATTGCAATTATTAATCATAATATATGATCATTTAAATTAAAATTAATCATTGCTTTTGTTTTTGTATTAGTTTCGATAAGCATACGAAATGATCGTGTTTCAAATAAATATGTAAATTAAAATTATTGTTAATGTCCTTAAATATTTGTATGTACGTTTTACATTTCTTAATGTAAAAATATTTTAAAGCGTCATTTTTTACGTCACTCAAATAAGTTAATGCAATACTAGCCAAATGTATCATATGACGCGATTACAAGAAGCAATGTTTCTATTTGTGACTGGGATGTTTCCGGTTTTCACTACCCGATGTTGGAGTTGAGCAATTAACGAAAGGTAAGACATATTGAAATATGAATTTATTCCCGTATCTATTTTCGTTGCGATACGTTTTTAGCAGAATTGAAACGAGTGATCTTGTTTTTTTTTGTTGTTTTGTTGTCTCCAAAGACGTGCTATCAATGCCTTTGTTACTGTGTACTTTTCTATCGGTTTATAGTTTGGTATTTTATGTGCATGAAAAACGAACGTTTTTCATTCCCATTAAAATTCAGCACACGCATTTCCACAAGAGTGAGTGAACCAGTGTAACTATAGGTACAAGGGACAAATATTTAATTTCTTAATATTAGTGACGCATTGACGATGTAAAAGCATGACCTACACCAATGTCCAAAGACGGTGGTGACCACTTACCATCAGGTGGTTCGTTTCCCCGTACTTACTTAATAAAATTGATGACATGATCAAACATATAGATAAAACAATTCGTTCTCTTTTATAAATTCTATGATTAATATATGTTTAAATAAAAAAAAATCCTCTTTCATATTATAATATGAACGAGTAATAGTGTAATAACCTTATTTTAGTAAATTTTTGATGATCGCGTAATCACGTTAAAGCACTCTGGGAGCGTTGAATGAACTTTAACGTTATATGCATTTAATATCCGTTAGTAGTTCAAATAGCTCGCTGGGGATTAAAATAAAACATTGACGTCATGAATCTATGAGATTGATGGGTAAATACGGTGTATTTTAATAAAACGCGAATCTCTTCCAAATATTTGTGTATACGAAATTTTCGCTAGTTCATGCGAACTTGTTTGTATTAAGTTTGTACTGGGATTGAATTCTTTAACAGTTTTGATAATAAAATGTATTTCTTACACTTTGAATATAAGCGCACGTTATGTGTGGGCATTGATGGTCTACTAGTTAAAACGGAAATTTTAAAATACATGCACTAAATTTTTTTCATGATGTGCTTAATTTGTGTTTGTCATTCATTTCTGGCTTGTGGGTAAGGAAATTAGAAGAAATAGAAAGAAGTATCAGCAATTCTGTCTCATTTCTATCCCATGAGGTAAAATACTCTCTAAACCTTCTCCTCAAGAGGAGAAAAGGCCTTTTGCCTTTAGCAGTGGACATTTATAAAGTGTTACTTTATGTATATTTCACATAAATACAGATTTAAAGACAGTTTAAAATGTCCATTTATCTAGGTACCGGCCTCTAAATTTGTTTTCCCGATACGAGACGAGGCTAGTTTACCAACGCATGTAGCATACCACACCAAGGACTCTCCACACTCCTCGTTCCCAGATATTGATCAATGTCAAATTAACTAATCTGGCTAATTAGT